>NC_090938.1:571217987-571526027 GCF_040938575.1 Ambystoma mexicanum | reverse complement strand
TACTACTTGGCCATAAGAGGGCAACAGCTGGAACATGGTATTACTAGAGCATGTAATATTATATACCTATCTAAATACTTATACAAAAGCCAACGTGGTTGGCTTTGTGAATTAACAGATATGAATCAAGTGGCTGAAGACACACTCCGGTTAGATATGTTCATTGCACGAGTAATGTATTTACAGCTGCATTAAAGCCAATAACGACAAGTGGACTGCCTAGAAATAGCACTAGTAGGCTAATGTTTCATGTTACTGTGTGTTTTGGGGGAGGAGGGGCATGTAGTGAGTTATATATACTGGCATGGGCATGGGCGGTCAATGGGGGGGGGGGGTAAATAACCAAACAACACACCCAAGTTCTGTGTCTACCTCCCATGTCATCTCCCGCATAGGTGTACTCCAGTGCAATAGTTTCAGCTTGTAGGTGGCGCTTAAGTGCCCCCTAACAGCCAAAACTAAATTATGCATGGCAGGGTCAGGGACGACCCATTCCTGAAATGCAATTCCCACTCCACCTGTTCCAAACACCCACGGGTGAATGGATTTGTTTTCTTCTCCTTATAAAGTACATCCCATTTGTGAATTGGGGATGCACTTTAAAATGTGCAGACATACCCCCTAATTTGTGCTGAGGGTGGGGAAAGGGGCATTTCAATCTGTGCATCTGTAATGCACGCATTCAGCTGCCCTTCTTGAATTGGGGGTATATTTTTTGACTCAAATGATGAGCTGCACCAGCACGCCTTAACACTTACTCCAAAAACGTTTTTTAGAACCTGCACCATGCGCCTTGTTAAAAAGTGGGGTAAAGAGAAATGCAGATCCCTGTAAGGACTTTAGGTTAGCAGAGTACTGTTAAAAGCCAGTAAAGCGGTTCAGAGAGGACTCACACCCAAAGCCATTGGGAAAAGTCAGGCACACAATAGCACATGCCAAGTTACTTTGTGAGGCTTAAACAAAGTGTGGCCTGCAGCCATTTAACAAACAAAAGGTTATATAAAATCCCATGAATGCACTAAAAATACAGTGACCCCTTCTGAACATCCAGGACCAGGCTCGAACTGGCCTATAGGACAATATGGCAATGTCCGAACCAAAAATGCAAAATGCTAGTGTGGGCCAGTTTTCCGGGTCAAAGTGGGCCTGTTTTTTTGGCCAGTTTCATAAGTTACTTCACCATGCAGCTAGTAGTTTTGACCAGTGTTATTGAATAAATATTCTTTAAAATGCACAATTTGCATCACATTTTATCATAAACCTCCCCCTTGGGTACTACTCAGTCACAATCGGAATGAATTGCCATTTGCAACTGTGGGCCACTTTTTCATTGGCGCCCAATACAATTATATGCCCCAGTCCGACCCTGTCCAGGACTAAATAGGTAAATAAACCTACACAACAGCTGCAGCCGTGCGGTGGCAGGATCTTGGGGACTGCCCCAGAAGACGAGCAGACCCTGGTGAGATGACCAGAGGCCTGTGGAGGGAATACTGCAGAGAGGAAACACAGGCCTGCTACAAATGGGGGTCATGGTGGTGAGGGGCGCCAGATGAAGGACTGCATATGATGTCCAGGGGCCCTGAAGAAGAGGGCCGCTGGCAAGAAGGGGGTAAAAAGACTTGATAAGTTGACCGAGGCTGAGGGGTGCTGCAGGGAAGACCTAGAACGTGCAGGGGCAGAGCGCGTGTAGAATGTCAGGATTGGGTCAGGCTAGACGGGAGGTCATAGCTCTGGTTACCAGAGTCCCAGAGGGGGCCAGAGCCAGAACCACATGATCCAACATGAAAAATGATAGGCTCGTAGTGTCCCACGGCAAGGAAGGGACAGCAGCAAGTCACAAAGGGGTCTGTTAAGGATAGACTCAGAACAGGGCAGCAGGAGGTGTCCCTTGATCAAGGAAAGCTGCAGGAGTGTGAGGCTCAATGCCCCACAATGGGGCACGGGATTTGGCAGAGCAGCAGCAAGCCACTCAGGTCCAACCAGGTTGCAGGATGCACTTACCTTAGATCCAGCAATCAACACGAGGACAGGAAGGCATCAGGAAGGAACCTGAGGCTGCAAGCACACAAGTTGCAGCACAGGAGGTTGGCAGGAAGTCAAGGAGAAGCGTTGTGGTCAGGATTTCCCAGCACAAAGCGACATAGAGGCTCAGCAAGAGCTCCAGGGACACAGCCAGTATAGCTGCATTTGAACCTCAGAGGTTTTACATCTCTAGCATCTTTCGAGTCATCAAGAATATGAAGAATTCCCCAGGGACTCCCAAGTTAAACAGATGCAGACATACACACACAGGCAGGGGTAACTCTTCCCACCAATCCACAACTCTGCGCTCTGCGCCATTCAAGGATTTGAGGGCCACCCTATCAGGATTGGCCGGCCAACTCTGTGCATGTATTCATACCCACAGAAATATGGATTGATGTGTCTAGGAGACCCTCGTTCCAGTCTAAAGGAGTCATTTTAGGCTCTGGTAAGACCCTACGTAGGCAGAACAGTTATTTTGAAAACAAAATGACTGGGGTACAAGGTTTTAGAATAGCAATGGAAGCCAAATGGCCACTTCATATGGACATTTTCATACCAACATGGTGGAAAGGCTGTGGGGTGTAATCATATTCCCCAAACCAACGGAACTGAAAAGCCCACTGGGGAAATGATCTGCCAGCATTCAGAAACCTGCACGCTGAAAAGGTGCCTATTTAGACAGACTATGTGGGTGTCTTTCTGCAGTTCAAATCCAGAGAAAGCTAAAACAAAAATGTAATCCAAGTGCAGATTGGAAAAGCACATCACATCATTGGCTGAGAAATAAATGCAGCATTTTCACTGAAACTGTCAACCATTAAAAGGTGGTGCGGTGCACTGTGACAATTCAGACCAACTTTTCAGCAGAAAAACAAACAGCAGATAATTAAAAGTGTATTTTAGTAATGACCAAAAGAAACAGCCCTGTACTTTCAGTGCAAAAGCAAACTGATCCCTGATCAGTAAAACAAACCATATGTCAAAGAATCAAGGCTGATGTTAGAAAATGCAATATGTGATTTTCTTTCAGCCGAGAAGAAATGGTGGGTCTCTGGGCAAAATTCACAAAGGACTGCCCCAGTGAAAGCCTGATTTGCATCCCAACTGTTTACAACTGCAATAAAATGTGGCCTGATTGAATGGTGTTGAAAACTAAGTTTCCTTAGACCTGCTACCTCTGAAGGCAGTTCTGTGCAGGCCAAATGTTCTAGATGGTGCATGCATGGAATATAGGGGAGGGGTGTGAAAACAGGGGCTGCAATCAAGGCTGAACCCTGAATTCAAATAACAAAGAGGCTAATAAAAATAACTGTGGCCACAGGCTGGCTAAAACTGCCATATGGCATGGAGGAAAGGAAGCTCATATTTGCAGATATGAAGATTCACGTTGTTTAAATGGACAATCACAATTTTTGCATTTTCCCAGAAACCATAAATCGCACTAATTAGGTGTATTTTAATTTTTAGATAATTTCCAGGTGATTTTGGTGAAATAAAATTCATCCACCTATGATTTAGGGAATTGTAATGACCAGCTAAAAGGTGTTCCTGACTGTTCTGAACATGTCCCAAATTTGGTAGCTGGCAAAATGGTGGAGAGTAAAATTAAGAATGAGGGGGGGGAGTAAATTGCATGTTCCTAATGATTGAGCTTTTTGTAAAAATTGTGTAAAATTGCCAAATGCCCGTGCAAAATGGCGCGGACCCGGCTGTCGTTTTATTTAATTTTCCATGATTAGAAGAATCACAAATATATATATTATGGCAGTTACTTGTAAATTCTGAAGTTTTGCCACATAACTAATTTTTGACAAAAAGTTGACATGGGAACACAAGGGGATTTCAAATGGAAGTTGCCATATATCTGTTCCAGACTTCGAAACCAATCAATAGAGAGAGCCTGGACTTGAGAGTAGAGAAAAGGGTAACTGTCCAATCCTAGTTGCGAGAACTCTTGCAGGGAAATGCCCAAAATTGAAATATTGATGATGTCATCACTGGTATTAAAAGTGGATGCACTTTGGGTAAAGACAGAGCTGCTGAAAATTACCATCTGACAGTGGCAAGGAATCATCAAAAAGAGATCTTGCTGAAATTGCAACTGGGTGGAGTGGTCTATTGCTGGGAAGGCCTAAAAGCTGACTGGGCCCTATAGTGAAGAGCTGGGATCCATCCTTAAGAGTGGATTGACCAGACCCCCGCCCTGTCCTCCAAGAGTGTCCTGAAATGCTGGTGGATTTCCTGAACTCTAAACAGAGGTTTTAAATTTAAGTAGAATTGAACACTCTGAAATAAAAAATGTAGGAATCTGCTTGACTTTATAAGGGGGCATGGGCAAACCTTTGTGTAGATCCTTAGCCTATTTAACTAAAAATATACATTTCATTATTTTCCCATTTGGCAGAACACAACAGGATCAGTTTTGTTAAAATTCAAAATTAACAAATCTCATTCCCAGTGTACACTGAAAACTATACACTGTAATTTAATTGGGCAATATGTCTGTTCAGTTACCCCAACACAGGCCTTTTAGTGGAGGGGGTCTGAAATCGCGAATTCCTGAAAATCATCCCCATCTCGCCAACACAGTCCTTTAAGTGGAGGGGGGTTTGAAAACCAACATTCCCAAATCATTCATATTTCATTGTCCAACCTCCCCAACACAGACCTTTAAGTGACGGGATCTTAAAACAAACTGCTACATCACCCTGTGTTTATTTTAAAGCAAAAGGGTGGGTGAAATCATAATTGTCATATGCATTTGTACCAATCTGTTATCCAACTGCTAGCCTTTTAAGCGAGCAGGACAATCGAAAGAGCACAGCACTACAATTGTACATTACTTTTGTTCACTGATCAGAGTTGATTATTTCTGAAGTGAAATCTGGATGAATTAAAGTATTGTGATTTGTGTTTTCCCCAACCAGCATGTGTGATTTGCTTTATTTGTGTAACACAAAGTTTAATTGTGGGCCACAAAGAAGGTGGCGTGTGTTGTTTTAGTGTGATCTCCATTGTTTATCATTCAAATAAATACAAATATATTTCCTATACCCCGGCATTGGTTCTTGGCACGCTGTGGGCATAGAGGTGGAGATTTGTGTGACTCTATATGAGTCTTCAGTAAGGCCATGCGTTGAAAAACATAAGCGAGTATTGCAGGGCTCCTTGATTGGGGGTGGGAGGGAACTCCCCAGGTTAAGGGTGGTTTCAATATAACGTGACAAGGCTACAGGATGGCATGGCCAAAAAAAACATAAAGTTGCCACTATGCTATTCCCCAACATACCTTCTGGGTCAGACAACACACCCTGGGACAAAATGGGGTGCTCAACGAGCACCCCTGCCTTGCCAGCTGTATGGACTATTAAGGGAAGCAAACCAAAAATGAATTGCATCTGTAGGGGGACTTCAGTAGAAGCCCATCTTCTAGCAAAAAGAAAGTCCAAAAACCAAGAGAGCCAACAAAGAGTTCAGGGAAATCACAGAGTAAGCAAAAGGAACACCAAAAATGTAATTTTGGCCTAGCAATCAGATTTTCAGAATAGTCAAGAAACATACATATAAGTCTCCAATAATATTCCTTATATGTAATTCAATCTCATAAACATTGATCACGGATATTCTGATAACCTCACACAGTTTTACTATTCACTGGGCCAACAAGGGCAGCCCTAGTGTGAAAACAACAGTCCAAAAACTGGTACATTTATATATCCTGAAGAGTTTCTGCTTCCCCAACAATTAGATTATATGGTTTGTGTGATGAAAGATTGCATTTTATAATTGCAGAAATAAAATGTGTGTTTCTCTAAAAATAAAATGGAATAATGTCTTTCTTCTGATAAGTGGAAACATTGTAATAACACTCGATTAAATGACAATTTCATAACTTGGTAAAAAAAACTCTCAAACAGCCACCAGAAGGCCAACAAAATTAAAGACAATGAAAACTGCACGGTCTAAAAATAGATTTGTGTTAGAAATAAGGCAGTCTCATGTTATAGATGAGGGTTAGAAAAACATAAACAGGGGGGAGCATAAACATTAGGCTAACTGGAGTCTGCCCAGGCTCTAAATTGTGTTCTTTGGTTCATCGCTGTTCAGAAAGTGATTTCACGTAGACGATAATAGAGAAGATGCTTCGCCCTCCATGAGGGGGAGATATGGATGCAGTTTTGTTGAAAAGGGAGCAGAGATGGATTTTTCAGTTAAAAACAGACGTCCCAGGCTTAAATTAGACCATTGACTGGCAAACCCTGGCATCACTAAAATAATAGCCTTCGGATCAGTAGATCCCAAGAAATCACTCTATCATTCACTGGATCACTGTCTTTACTTTAGTAGCCTGACATTGGGTATGTCTGCCTGTCATTTGGGACCACGTATTCTTTGGTCCCCATAAAGAAGTTGATTTTGGAGGGGAGTTTGAGCTTACGCTCCATCCACAAAATAAGTTTAATCTTCTTACTAACTATGGTGTATATCGCCAAGAAATATGTAACAGCAATTGGGATGATCTGTGCAATTACACTGGAGAAACCTGTTAAAATATAACTAACAAATATGCAGTCAGAGAAATATCAGTACCCATGCTGCGCTCTTCAATCATGACATACTTCTTTATAGGATCAATACCCGCAATTGCTAGATAAGTACTGTGTGTTGAGTGGCGTCCTTGGTACTGTTCAGTAACCATGCATGGAAGTGTGATTTCAATGTTCTGCTGATGTTTACCATTGTAGACGCTGCAGAGATATTGCCAGGTAACAACACGTTCTGCCGTCCTGAGGGTTAACTAGTAACCTCGTAAGGATAGACAAGGTTCACGCATTGCTTTAATACGCCAGCTTCAGGGATCATGTGACAATAGTGGAAGCACATAGTAGGATGTGCAGCGACTGTTTCGATACAGCATCAGCATTGCCAGAGAAATTTGTCCCAGATAGCAGAACAAGTATACGTAGGTGAGCACGCTACTTTGCATGTTCATCCAGTTAACTGTTTAGTGCTCGGAGAGCCTCTGTAAAAAGTTCTCTATGGAGTTTATGTACAGAACCACTGCCTGCTGACACTTTCATGTTCTCCGGAGGCACTGGCGAGAGCACTGCTATGATTTTACAGTCAAAAAGACTAGATTGATGACCACAGGCCCATAACCATTGAGTGTAAGCTAATCTTAACTGAATTCATTTTGGTTGAACAATTATAATTGGCATTTGTGTTGTGTGTGCAATCTATTCCTATAGGGTTAGTAATACCATATACACGATTCATGGGAACGAAAAGCAGCATCTTAAGGTGTACCTACTAAAGAGGTAAGAGCTGCTTTAAATATTACCTTCATACATGCAGTGGATGGAGTCAGATAAGTCTCAATATTTTTCTAGCGTGTAACCTTTTATTGATAAGACCATCCTGAAGAAGGCGGAATATAATGATATAAAGCAGCCGAAACTGGTTGACAATTGTGTAGAGATAGCATTGAAGCACGTGCCACATTCTACACTCTACCAGATCAGTTGAACAAAAAATATCCCTTTTTCTCTTCTTTGAGCTGGTTGGTCTTCATATTGTATTGAATTTGTTGTTTTAACGGGCTAGGGACCCAGAGTATTGGCCAATAAAGTAGCATTTTTGTTAAAGGTAATTATCTGGGTCACCTACACTTTTGAATTGAATGTCTGACGTGAGTTGAAGATTTGTTTGTTTGGACACACCCCTCTCCATCAGGTGACGAGTAGAATTTACTCAACCAACCCACATAGTTGATGATTATTTAGTGGCTCTCTTTCTATCTACCTTTTAGATAAGCGGCTCACCAGCGCCGACTAGGGAATTCTCCAGTGGGAGGTTGGGATAGATTGAAATTTTCCCTGTCCTCCTTTATTAGATAGAATATCAATTTCTAATATGGTTGTGTAAGCATCATCTGAGGATGGTTCTGGGCAGTAGCAAAATCAATTAGGGTGCTCTTGGCCATAGATGAAAGTTAGACATATGGCAGCGCCTCATAAAGCAAAGGCTCATGGCATAGTTGAGTGTTAGACATAAAGCAGAGGCACATGCTATAGTTGAGGGTTAGACATTTGGTAGATGCTCGTGGTATAGTTAAGTATTTGGCATAAGGCAGAAACTCTGAATATTTACATTTCAACTAGGCGGGAGTTCCTGTTTTGGAGAATTTCCGATACGGCCACATTCTGGAATAGAAAATCTGCTGTTGTGTTGATTTCTATCATGCGCATGTCCATTGATGGGAATGTTCTGAAACTGTCTCATTCTGGATCAGAATATCCCAGGTACACTTCCATTGTGGTTATCTTCTGATATGGTCACCTCCCTGTTTTAGGGATGTTTTAAATCAGTCACTGTCTGGAATATAGAACCATCTATGCAGCGGTAGTCTACCATGGTTTATTTACAGCAAGCTCACCTTCTGTTTTAGGGGACTTCCAATTCAGTCATTGTCTGGAATAAGGATATAATGATGCATTTTATGGCATGTACTGGCCGATAATGGCCAGAGGCCCAAGTTAATAAGCCTGAGCGAAGCAAGGACCCTTTAATGCAGACTGGGGGTCTTTACCGCCAACTATGGATTTCAGAACCAAGCTTTATAGCTATTAGCACCCCAATTAGGAGCTAATAAGGGTGCAAAGGTTCGGCATTGTATTAAGAATAATGACCTACAGCAACCACATGATGCATTGTTTTACACACACACAAAATACACCTAAGAGGGCCACGATGGAAAGGTAGTCTGTACCTCTTTGTGGAGCCCCTCTTCCATTTCCATGGCAGGCCAGACGAGGCAGGAACCGTGAAGAGAGTGGTAGTCCAGCCGCAGGAGCCGGAGAAGAGAGATGGCAGAATCCTTAAATGTGCATATGAAGAGGGGCCATTGTGGGGGCAAATGGAGGTGGCGTGTGCAGGGGGGAGGTGGCTGAGGGTAACAGGACAGATGGGATGGAGGCTTCGTTTGAGCAGCACACAGCTTGCACCAAACACTGACTTTGCATGTTAGATAAAGCCTGGGCTCTGAGCGCCGTGATTGCATGTCACAACTACCCAGGGTGCTGAAAGAGAATAGCACATTCAGCCGTGGTCTAATGTGGTTTACTTCTGGTATCCGTCACCTCCTGTTTCAGAGAATTTCTGGTAGAGTCCACTTCTTGAATACAGGGTCCATTGTGCTCTCGCCTTCCATCGTGTGGAACCTCTCACAGTCTCCTCCTATTTTAGGGATTTTCTCTTATAGTCACATTCCGGCAGAGATTCCCTAGCAATAGGGTATCCCCTTTTGTTCCAAAGAACATCTGGTCCAAAAATCTCACATTGTTAGAATTTCCGATACAGTGATAAGGCCTCATTATGAGTCCGGCGGTAACCCTGCTCGTGCTTCCAGCGGCAACCCTAACATTTTATCGGCTACTAGCTTCCCGGTGCCACCGGACATTACAAGTCCCAGTAGACCGGGAAGCTGGGTGCCGGTAAATGTTAGTCCCCATTGCCATGGAGTCCAATAGGACTGCATGGGAATGAGTTCACGAAAGCATCAGCACTGTTATTAATGGTGCTGATGCTTCCGTGATGAGTCTGCCTACTGGGGCTGCTGTGCCCGGCAGGGTCAGACCTGAAACTAGTAGTGTGGCGGTCTGGAAACAAGGGTGCCAGTGAGCTTACCCTCAACCTTGTTTCCAGACCGCCACTATTGTAAATGAGGCCCATAATCTGTCATGTGGAACCACTTATACAGTCATGCCTGCCCCATTGCCCATTATAGGGCTCCCCCTCAAACACTAAAAATGTTTTGTTTACAAGCCATTAATACAGCCACATTCTCTCATAAAGACCTCTAATGCTGGCCAACACATGGAGCTTGCACTCGAAGTCACCGGTGAGGATGCCACTGGAGGCAACGCACCTGACTAGTCACTTGCTTGCGGAGACATCCAGGTAGACCATGTTGTGTGGTACCAGAGGGTGCTGTTCTAGCCTTGGAATCGCCAAGTCAGTACACCAACACCAGTCATTCCCATTGTGGGCTCCTGAACAGCCCGGCTGTGTCCGTAGAAACAAGACTGGGTGTGCCCGCATTCTGAACTGCAGGGGTGCTGTGCACCATGAGCTATGTTACAGGGACATGGAATAATACTGACTCTGCACGTCCATCCTTCATCCTGCTGATGTACTCGACCCCCAGTGTCCACCCAGCCCTGCACAATGGACCCATGGGACAACTTAGAAGTGTTTCCCTTGTGTAGATAGGTATGTAATTTAACGAAGAACTGTTGAGGTGCCTTACCTCATGGTTCCAAATTACTTTGTACTACCCACTTAAGACTGATAATATGGCACCACTTTCAATATTTCAACCCTTTACATGGCTACTAGTTGCTGATCCAGCACTATTTGTATACATACTCTGGTTTGGTCATCATGTTCTTATACATCCAGCACACCACAGCACGGCTCATCACAGGCCTAAGAAATTTCAACCACATTGATTCCAATCTCAGGGAGTTGCACTGGTTACCCCTTCAAGCACACATCAGGGTCAAGATAGCCCACATCACCTACAAAGCAGTCACAATGAAAACACCACTCTATGAGCCTAAGAGGTTCACTGTCTAGGGAGGTTAATGTACCACCAGAAGACAAGGCATCCTCACACTGGAAGCAAAGAACGGAAAGATAGAAAAACACAGGAAGCAAGTTTTTTCTTGCTATGCAACCTGTCAAGATACAAAAAATGGACCCTCCATCCTACACATCAGGAAGGACCGGAAGACTCTACTCTTCAAAGAATATCTCGCTAATCACTGATCGTACCAATCCACGTTACGCCTCTCTGTCTGGAGCGTTCACCTATCCTGCTCCCCGTACCCATCCCAGCTCCTCTGCTACTCCAACGCCATACTTGTAACCGCCTGGATATTCCCCACCCTATGTACAGTGCTTCATTGCTTTCCAGCTAGGTGTGAACTTTGTACATCCCATACATACATGCCTGAATTACAATTGTGATGTGTGACTTGAATCCCGCAGCATTTCTGAAAAGGCTAAGCTTTTGACTTGACCTGCTCTAATTGAAGGTGATCAAAGTGTTCTTTGGAGGAGAGCTAATTCAGAAGGCAAATGCAGGAGGATTACATGTAAAGAGCCTCCCACATATCCCCTCAATAGTGTTGCCTGGGCAGTAATGAGACCAGTAGCTTGTACAGCTACAGAAGACCAACAACGAGCTGGGTGTAGCCTTACGGAAAAAACTTTTAAATGTCATTTTATTGTTAATTCATCCAAAGTTTTATACAATTGGTGCTCCTACATGTGTTTCACAACAACATCTTTCATCAGGACTCCAAGGTTTAGTAACATTACACAATCCATTATTTGACGGTTGTGAGAAATTCGACTGCCCGTACGGTGGGTGTGCGCTCGCCTGCGTTTTAAAAAACAGTTAAATGAATTTGAATTATGGTAGAACAATGTGTGGGGGTAAACCGCACACATTTTCCTATGCACGCTTCATGACATAGGCCTAGAACCGTGTACTCTGGGTGGACACAGCCTACAGACATAGACCCCATCTGTCATATTTAGTTGGGATCTGACCTGTGGAGTACACAATGCATCTCCAGAAGGGGGAGGGTCATACATTCCCCCTGCCATGGCCAACCTAATAAACTAACAAAGGATTAATGGATCCACCCAATACTTTTGTTGAGCCCTGTAACTGGTGGCAACATATGCATACTAATCAGAGTTTAATTCAAACAGGCCCACATGGGGCCTGGCTGCAGAGGCTAACCAAGGAAACAGGAAACCCCAACACCCTTTCATATGCACTCTGTCAACCTGAAGCCAACTCCTGCCCTAAGTATCGATCGACATTGAAATGTCATGTCTGGACTGCATGTTTACAGTAGTCATCCCAGCATGGGGACCCCATTCAGAAAGTACGAGTATGTGGTTTGACAGAGCCAGAAAGTCTGGTCTCATCGGAGCTTCAAGGGAGACCTTCCGCTTTAATCAGGAACCACAGAGAGCTCCATTAACCAGAGGGTCCCTTTTATCCACAACAGACAGGAAGATGGGTGGGACTTAGTATTACATGTTTTCACACCTTTAGCTTTTATGTAGCAAAGCACTCGGTTATAATCTCACACATACAGGAGATTGTTGGTGGGCACCCAGGATTGGCTCATTGAGGTAGGCTTAGCCTACACCAATCCCTGTGGTCCAATTGGCTTCATAAGAGGGCAGAGCCCCTCTTTCTGGCAGATCATTAGAAGGCTTCACCAGAAACAGAAGTCTGAACTCATCATTGGACCCTAGCTGAAGGAACAGTCTGCCTTACATCTTCTGCCAGTGAAGGAAGGCCAGGACCTCCAAGGGGGAAGCAAGATCCCACCCATAAACATCTCCCAGGGAACAGAGGGAGATTCCGAATTCAGAGGACCCTCCAGCAGCTCCAGAATCGGTACCCAGCCAGCACACAGCTTGCCTGTCTAGGCTCTGAAGCACGCTTACTAGGTGGGAAGTGCCAGAGAGTCTGTGAACCAGACCAAGGACAAGGCAGCTGCCTGTAACACTCTCCTCCGCTCTCCCCAGTGAAGAAGCTAGGAGGAGTGCATCGATAAGCATCGACAAGCATTACTGACGTCCGACTTAAAGGACATTTTTGAGCCAGTTGAGCCCATCGAGCTGCAACCAACTGCACTGCTGACTGTTGTTACACCCAGTCGCTAAAGCCATCCGAAACCAGTGCTTCAGAACCGCCGACCAGCACTGAGACAATGGGCCTCATTACAAGTATGGCGGTAAGGCAACAACGGCGCTGGTATCGCTACTGGCACTGTTGCTACCGTACCGCCATACTAGGAGTTCTGCTCACGGGTGCCCTTGCAGCCACCAGATCTGACCTGGTGGCCGCACCGGCACCCGCGAGCAGAACATGATGGTAGCACCGGTACTGTTATTAACAGTACCGGTGCTACCACCCTCCCCATTCCCATTGAGCCCTGTGGGGCTCAAATAGGAATGGGGATGTACTTGGCCCGGCACCCGCAAAAGGGCAATTACCGGGTTCAGCTGGGCCGGAATAGTCCGGTAATTGCCCATTCACAGGTACCGGACCCGGATGCGAGTTTGGAGGTAGCCTTGCCGGTAAAACCGGCAAGGCTACCTCCAACCTCGTAATGAGGCCCAAGGATTCCTGACCCAGAGCCGCTGTGTAAGCCAGCCTGCAGCCGTCTGTCCAGCTTCACTCGCCGAACTGCATGCCGGTGAATACCCACAGCTGTCTCCCGTCTTGAACTCTGGTGCATAAGCCGCAAAGCACCCTGAAACTGGCTCGACCCTGACGAGCACCAAGAACTGATACAGCACAAGGTACATTGTGGTTCTGTCCCCCTGGTCCTTCTCCAAAGGACCCCTTGCGACATTCTCTTCCCATTGCTCCCTTTGTATTGAAACCAAGTATCCTTGAACTATTGTGATTAATCACAATTTTGACTACCCTCCTGTCAGTATCCAGAGTGCGTCCCTTTTCCTTCTTTGAAAGTGTCTGTCCTCTGCATTCCTTTACACGGTGGGTTGTATTTTGTAGTGTGCTAGAACTGTGTGTTGTGATAATAATAAAGTAGATACTTTTGTACAACATTGGCTGTACAGTCCCTTTTATCATTGCGTAATGATTGTGTTTTCACTGTGTTGCAACCAAGGATCCATAACCTTTCGGAGATAAGCCTGCCGTTATGTCCATGTTACCAAAATTGGATGAGGAGGTCTTACAACTCACTTGTATTCCAATCTGTTCAGATCCCTTTTGGTGTACTAGAAGTGGGGGGCTGATTGATGGTTTAGAAACCGATATTCATCCCTGGACCACTGGTGCCTCTGAAGTTCATTCGTCACAACGGTCTCATTCATAGTGTTGTTTATTTATTCCTCTGTGTCCTCTGTTTCAATTGTCATAAAAAAGAATTGATAAGAATAACACACGTTCTTCAAGGGGACTTTTAACCGCCCTGTTTGTAAGTAGCTAGTTACGGTGCTGGGTGAGCGGAGACTTTATCCGTCTCTACCAATTTACCCTTTAGTCACGCAGAGACTTTATCAGTGCATTATTTATCAAAAGTTGGACTGTGTCAGTGGAGCCTTCAGAAAAAGTTACAACTGTATCTGTCAGCAACGTAAAGAAGGTGCGAACGTGTAATTGGATGCTGTGTAACAGTTGTGACTCTTGACTGTGGCACCTGCGCAGGATGAGTGACTGCGCGCGCTGATGCGAGTCAGCAGGTGTAGCCCTATCGACGAATGAGGAATCGCTGTGTAGCAGGCGTGACCCTATTGGTGCATGGGCAAATCGCTGCGTAGTCGGCGTGACCCTATCGTGGATGGGTTCCTTTGGTTTCCGCGTAATAGCATTGAATGTCAGTGAATTCTACCAGGTTGGTCCGTATCGATGGTTTCTGCATAACACCTATGACTGTATTGGTAAAATCAATGTAACGGGTGTGGCTGTGTCTCCTAGATTTCTTTGACTGTGGCCTGGAATGTGGTATGACAGATGTGACTGGATGTGTGGATGTGATCTGGCACGCGTTACTTATCAGCGAATTCTGCATAACTGGTACAACTGTAAATGGGACTTTTGTTTAAGGGGTGAAACTGTATCAGTAGATTCTATATAGAAAATGTGACTGTGCCCGCGGCCTTGTCATGCCTGCTCTGACAGTTGCAATGGAATCTGCATGCCATGTCTGACTATATCAATGGAATCTGCATGCCATCTGTGACTGCATCTGTGGGACCACCAGACAATGTGTAACTGTATCACTAGAAAATGCTGGTCATGTGTGACTGGATCAGGGAAGTCTTCATGCCTGCTTTGGCTGCATCAATGGACTCTGTATACCATTTGTGACTCTATTAATGGAATCTGCATATCATGTATGACAGAAGATTCTTCATTGCTGCTGTGACTCAATCAGTGGCGTGTGCAGAACAGATATGCCATTATCAGTGGAATATGCATACCACGCGTGACAGTATCAGTGGATTCTTCATTCCTGCTGGGACTCTATCAGTGGAGTCACCAAGCCATGTGTGACGTATCAGTGGAATATGCATACCACGTGTGACAGTATCAGTGGATTCTTCATTCCGGCTGTGACTCTCTCAGTGGAGTCTCCAGGCCATGTGTGACTTATCAGTGGAATATGCATACCACGCGAGACAGTATCACTGCATTCTTCATTCCTGCTATGACTTTATCAGTGGAGTCACCAAGCCATGTGTGATGTATCAGTGGAATATGCATACCACGCGTGACAGTATCAGTGGATTCTTCATTCCTGCTGGGACTCTATCAGTGGAGTCACCAAGCCATGTGTGACGTATCAGTGGAATATGCATACCACGTGTGACAGTATCAGTGGATTCTTCATTCCGGCTGTGACTCTCTCAGTGGAGTCTCCAGGCCATGTGTGACTTATCAGTGGAATATGCATACCACGCGTGACAGTATCACTGGATTCTTCATTCCTGCTATGACTTTATCAGTGGAGTCACCAAGCCATGTGTGATATATCAGTGGAATATGCATACTAAGCGTGACAGTATCAGTGGATTCTTCATTCCTGCTGTGACTATCAGTGGAGTCATCAGGCCATGTGTGACCGTATCAGTGGAATATACATACCACGTGTGACAGTATCAATGGATTCTTAATTATTGCTATGACTCTATCAGTGGAGTCACCAAGCCATGTGTGACGTATCAGTGGAATATGCATACCACATGTGACAGTATCAGTGGATTCCTCAACCTGCTGCGACTGTACCAATGGATTCTGCATACCACGTGTGACAATATCAGTGGATTCTTCATTCCTGCTGTGACTCTCTCAGTGGAGTCACCAGGCCATGTGTGACAGTATCAGTGGAATATGCATTCCATGCGTGACAGTATCAGTGGATTCTTCATTCCTGCTGTGACTCTATCAGTGGAGTCACCAAGTCATGTGTGACGTATCAGTGGAATATGCATATCACACGTGACAGTATCAGTAGATTCTTCATTTCTGCTGTGACTATCAGTGGAGTCATCAAGCCATGTGTGACATATCAGTGGAATATCCATACCACGCATGACAGTATCAGTGGATTCTTCATTCCTGCTGTGACACTCTCAGTGGAGTCTCCAGGCCATGTGTGACAGTATTGGTGGAATATGCATACCACGTGTGACACTATCAGTGGATTGTTAATTATTGCTGTGACTCTATCAGTGGAGCCACCAAGCCATGGGTGACGTATCAGTGGAATATGCATATCACGTGTGACAGTGTCAGTGGATTCCTCAACCTGCTGCGACTGTACCAATGGATTCTGCATACCATGCGTGACAGTATCAGTGGATTCTTCATTCCTGCTGTGACTCTCAGTGTAGTCTCCAGACCATTTGGGACAGCACCAATGCATTGTGCTTACCATGTGCAACTGTATCAGTGGATCTTGCATGGCAACTGTGACTGTCTCAGTGGATTCCCCAGGACCAGTTGTGATGGGATCAATGGAATGTGCATTCTATGTGTGACAGTATTAGTGGATTGTTCATACCAGCTCTGACTGTATCAATGGAACTTGTTTAAATCGTGTAATCGGATTAGTGGGTTCTGCACGCCAGCTAATCCCCGGCTATTGTTTGCCAGCTAAGACTGCATCAGGAGATTCTGTTTAACAGGAGGGAAATATAATTGAAGTCATGATCACAGGCTTGACTTTACCAGCACATTCTGTACATGAATTTTACCGATGGTTGAATTGTGCTCAATACACCTGCCTGTAACAGTCAATTGTTTATAACCAGGGAGTTGATATAACTGGATGTTGTATAACATTGGTGACTGCATCCGCGATTCTGCGTATCAGGCGTGGCTATATTTCAGGACTCTATATAACTGAGCAGGTATCAGAAGCTTCTGAATAAAGGGTGCAGCTCTATCCGTGAATTATGCATAGCATGTATGAAGTGATTGTCATTGGATTCTGCATGCAGTGCATTCAAAGCCATCCACCTCAAAACTCCATCTTACCTTCATGACAAGCTCAAACCCATCACCCACACAAACACCGGACATGCCAGCCAACACCATCTAAACATTCCACTCTGCAAACTCATAAGCACACAAAAAGAAGCATTTACCCACTGGGCACCCAGGGCATGGAACACCCCACCTCTTCACATATGCACTGCATCCTCATCACCACTTTCAGAAGGGGCCTCAAAACGGTTCCCGACACATAAGCCTGCCCTCCTGAACTGCTATCACTTTTTTATCCTAATCTTCCTATCCTTTCCTGAACACATTTTGAGACTTCTTTTTTCAGCTCCCACCATTTCGATAGTTCACCGATGGAAGGCGCTCCGAGATCACCTCGGTAGGGCCAGCGCTAAACAAAAATTCAAACAAATAAATAAATAAAAATGTTTAATTGATGTGACTGTATCATGTGCTTGTTTAAAACAGGAATGACCATATCACTGAATTGTCTATACCAGGCGTGCTTCAATCTTAGGTGTGATTCCACCTAAGAACACCACATACCGTGGGTAATAATAAGTAGCGCTCTGATGCCTGAGGGCTCGCAGCGCTATATAAATGCAAACTTATTATTCCCTGGACTCCAATTTGTTCCACATATTTGCAAACATCCTTGTATATACAATTGCTGGACATCTGTCTTCTCTGAATAAAGCAAAATCTGTCACATGGTGATTTCTGCACTGAAGAATGCGGACCGGGCATGATAAAAGCATTGCTATAAATATAGCAAGTTGGATACTGCCCCAGGAATGGTTCCAGTTGGACTCCCACTCCGTGGAACAATGGAAATCTCATTTGTTTAAAAATGTGTATCTAAAAGAACCCTTCAATAATCGGATATACCACCTTTCAAAATACATCTCTCATTGGATTGTGTATTGTATTGTGACTCTGACTGGATTTGTATGATATATGTGGCTCTCACAGGATTCTGTGCGGTATGTGTGAATATCAAAGAATTCTGTATATTAACACATGGAGGTCGTTATTCACCCTGTCTCAGCCAATCATAATGTCTAGAGTCGAGTCAATTACTACTGCTGTTGACTGTGTTCAGAACATTCTGCCTTCAAAAGCAGGCAGGGAAACAACAATGCAAAGCCCAAGCAAGATGTCTTTCAAAAAATAAACTTTTACTCCCTGGGAGGATCTTTTTTTGCTGCAGCAAGCTATTTGGCGCAAGAAAGAGAAAGCTCAAACATTAGAAAATGCTTCTACTTTGTAATAGAAAAGCCATTTACTTTTACATGACACCTCATGCAGTGGTCAACATTGGAACTCATGGAGCAGGAGCTGGAAGTAGCTCCTCAGTGTCGGGATATTCCTCTGACCAGAAGTTGCTCATTGTGACCCAGTAGTTGCTAAAGTTCTGTCTACTGAATGGGACACCCGAAATATGGCAGAACTTACTTTTTAATCCTAAATTGTGGCCTGCACCAGGAAATGCATTTTTTGAACATCTTTCTATTGCTGTCTTGTTAAATCATCTGTCTCTTGCGAATTTGCTTGACATGGTTTCACTTTTTACATTCTCTTTAAATTGCTTTCCGTTTTACTTGTCTGTTCTTTATTCCATTGTACTGCTACGTCTCATTTAATCTTTACCCATCTTTGCTGCTACATCCTAACTCAGCCACTACAAGTGTTAGTGCATTAATCTGTTACTTTTCATATTTGCTCTACTAACACCTTTTGTTTTGTGATGTGACCTTGCTTTCCCTCTTTATCACTGCTGCCCAATCAGAACGAGACCCTAAAGCACAGTACACAACACATCTAACTTCCAAATCAAAAGCAGCTATAAAGCGCTGAGTCTAGTAGATATGAACATCCATGCTTTACATGTTTTACAGAGGTTTACTACTGCACCTTTAATGCAAATTCCCTGGTACATAGTTTTTGTCGGATAAGTAGATTTGGGTTGCATCAGTTGACGTGGGGAGCCAAAAGTAGCTCCGGATATATGTTGGTTTCAAGCTAAGCAGGCTCTTCTATACCTTACCCAGGAGCTAAATTACTCCCAGTTCCCAGCAATTTCAAACACTGCCTAGTGTGTGCTCATGTTAGTTCAAGCAGCTTTGC
The DNA here is from genome assembly GCF_040938575.1 of Ambystoma mexicanum. Classification (NCBI taxonomy): domain Eukaryota; kingdom Metazoa; phylum Chordata; class Amphibia; order Caudata; family Ambystomatidae; genus Ambystoma; species Ambystoma mexicanum. The sequence goes on along the minus strand of NC_090938.1, from coordinate 571,506,799 downwards.
AATTAAAATGCTATACTTATGAAGGCAACCTTGTTATTTAAATACTATAAGATAAAACCACATTTAAATGACCAACTCAATATGTTTATTTACTTTACTTACTATTAAAGTAAAATGATTTACTTCCCCACAAAAACTCCAAAACATGTATGTGCTGCTAGCTTTATGGACTTCATTAGGGCTCATTATAGCTTGGGATAATGATCCTTCTCCAATTTATAGTCCTCGGCTTTGCCTCAGCCATAGCTTAGCGGCTGGTCATTACCCTGCGATAATGACCCCTCCCTCTGTATATAAGGCTGTTGGCTATGGTCTATGCCCTCACTGTATTATGCATAGCATGTGTGACACTGTGGGGTGCATTTAATGGCCCCAAACAGAAGTCAATTTCACATGAATAGCAAGATTTTAAACCCTGAAACAAAAATGGCCTAGCATTTGCTTTTGTTTTTCAAGAAAAGTTAAAGAGCCATGTGGAAAGGGGCCTACCTGTCGTTACCAATGCACAAGCAGCATATTAATTTACAAAAGAAGGAGGAATCGGAGATTCCTGTCACATGGAAAACAGGATTTTTAAATATTGAAAACAAAAACAGCCTGCACATGTGTGTGCAAATAAAAACGGGTTCAAAAGTAAAAGTGAAGAAAATATCACTGCTAACAGAAAAATGTTAGGAAAACAAAACATGATGTGTTGGTTGACCAAAAGAGGAATATATATATATATATATATATATATATATATATATATACACATTTTTTTCTTTTTAGTACTTATTTTAACTGTAATACAATTTTTACAAGAATCGCTTTGTCCATATCCCATTCCAAATAGATAAAATCGTATGCAAAGAAATCCATAAAAAGAAGAGGAAATCCTTCAAGAAAACTAGTCCAGCAAAAAAATGAAATGTAGTATAAGCAAAAGGGGCTCTTTCATGAACAAAATGAATAACATGCTGTAGAGACTTCACAAATGTCCCAAGTTTGTGAAGGAGTCCCTTATTTCACTTAAGGTCCCAGGGATCCGATCGAGACCAATGATGTTGAAAAACCGTGATACAGCGATCACACACAAAGTCTTATCTCCGTTCATTAGGCGAGCCCGCCATTACTCCTCCTCGTATATACGTAGATCAGAAAAGATGTGACCAAGGTAGGTAGATCATTTCTCGTGCGTTCCTAGGCATGCTAGAAGCAGGTGTCTTGTTCATTCGACTTGATCTGCCTATTTACACAATCGACATTTGTTGGAACTTGATTTTCCTCTTATTGCGAGGATTTCGTTTGTCTTTAGCAGGTTTAGAAGTATGCGCAAGAAGCTCTGCCGTACCCTTCCATCGGGGAATTTTTCCAGATAAGTCATCAATTGGTTTATTCTCTTGGAGTTGGTCGGCAGGCGTCTAGTTAACTTATATTTTGCTGCTACTTCCAACGTTTGTATCCAGGCAAATACTAGCAGTCTTTTTTTGACTTTAGTTGTGTTATTCATCAGTTCATCTTCTGAACCACCAATCGCATCCAACAGATGCTTGTTCTCCATTGACCTTCTGGGTAGCATTTTAGTTTTACCTCCATCAATTTATCTTCTGATGATATTGAAGATCATAAGGCGAGCCGGAAGGATAAACTTTTTATAGAGCAGTAGAGTGTTACGGTCCACCATCGCACTCAGTGACATTAGGCTCATCTCCCGCCGGATTAATTCTACAGGAGTCGACTGGGGTAGAACCAAAACTTTGCGCCAGAAAAGGTCCTCCAGTTTTTTTTAAATTTCCTTTGGGATTTGAGGCATCGCTTGCGCCCCATAGATTAGTCCTGGAACCACTTTGGCCATATAGAAGTTCAGAACTGGGATGAACGAAAACAGCAGTATTTCCTATCAACGGCTTTAGTCTGAGCTATCAGTGATTTAATCTTTTCGTACAGAGTTGTCTGCATTGGTGTTTCCAAAGGGCTATTATTCAGGGTTATTCCCAAATATTTAAAGCACTTGACCCTCTCCAGGCAGACTCCGTCTATATACCATGCCCCTACTCTCTATAACATATTTACCCTCCCACTCTTCAATGACCTCGACTGTCGTAACATAGCATACACCAACTACGCAGACGATATGCAGGTACTACTCCCGCTAACTGGGACTTATGAAGAAGATGTGACAGCACTAACCAAAATTTACACAGCCATTCAATCCTGGATGGCGGCCAATGGCCTCTTCTTAAACGGGGAGAAAACGGAGATCCTCATAGTAGGGACCAGTGAAATTCTGAACAAACTCCCCCCTCAATACAAATCATTCAACATCGACAACTCCACCATCACAGTCTCCAAAACTGTTAAAACCCTAGGTGTTCACCTAGATGCCTCATTATCCATGTCCCGCCAGGTCAGTGCCATAGCTTCCTCCTCAGCGCTCACCACCAAGGTGATAAATGCTGTCAAAACTTTTCTCTCCACTATAAACTGCATATCCATCGCCAGAGCAACAATAGGTACCTAACTGGACTACTGTAATGCCCTTTTCCTAGGCACCTACGCCCACAACATAAAAAAACTCCAAATCACGCAAAACAACACGCTCCGGGCAGCGATGACCAGTCCCAAAAGGGAACACATCTCTCAAGCAAGGAAAGATGCCCACTGGCTACCTGTAAAGGAACGCATACTCTTTAAAGCCATGGCCATCACACATAGATGTATCTCACTGGATGTCCCACCCTATCTCGCAGAAAGAATCACCCCCAAAGCCTCCATCAGAGCCCATCGCACCAACATGATCCATGTTCCCACGTTCCAAAGATCCAGGGCGGGAGCATCCAGCTTCCAACACCTCGCACCCAAAAACTGGAACTCCTTAACAACTTCACTAAGGAATGAAAAATCATACCCCACCTTCCGCAAAAACCTAAAAACCCATCTATTCCGCTAAAGTCTATCCACATGCACAGTTATGCCGGCACTGCAACCACAGCAAAGCATAACCTGTAAGTTCAATGTTTCAAGGTCAATGTTCACAAGCACAGTTATGCTTGCATTGTAACCACAGCAAAGTATAACCCTCTAATTTCAATGTCAATGTTCCCAAGCACAGTTATGCTTGCATTGTAACCACAGCAAAGCATAACCCTCTAATTTCAATGTTCTACTGCAAACAACTGTTTTATTCTGTTACTCCATACCGATGTTATGTCTAAGATCAAGCCTGCTGTAACAGCACCACGATGCCTCAGGGCAGCTCTGTGCGCTTTATTAATGCAAATAAATAAAAGAATTTTCTTTTTTTAAAAGTTCAAGTGCTCCGTCTTCTTTGATGCTTTTTCAAAAGGCATTGGGCCTCATTCCAAGTCCGGCGGTAACCGAGCCAGAAAAACTGGCAGGTAGCTGCCAGACCTGGAATGAATTACTGCCTCCATGATTGCTGGAATCACTGGGGCATTACAACCCTGTTGACCCGGTAATTCCGGAGGCGGAATTCCGTAAATCCCCATTTCCATGGAGTCCCAAAGGACTCTATGGGGATGGGGACAATGGAAACACTGGTTCCGTCTATGATGGAGCCGGTGTTTCCATTTCCATCTGAAGGCAGGAGGTGTTACTCCCGCCAGGCCAGACATGGTGGGAGTAACACCTCCCGCCTGCAGAGTTCGTAATCTGCCGGTCCGGAAGCAACGGTGGCGGCGGGTTTACCGCCACCGTTGTTTCCAGACTGGCAGACTCTAAATGAGGCCCATGATTTTTGTTTTTGTTTTATTGAGTTCCAGGTTATTTTCCTTGATATAGGTTGACAAGTTGTTTAATTTTCTCTGGAGCCCCACCGCTGTCTGATTGATTAGAATAATGTAATTGGCGTAAAGAAGTCTAGACACTTTTGAGTCACCCAGAGTCAGAGGGAAAGTTCTGGTCATTTGCTCATAGTTCTTAAAATCTGCGATGTAAGAATTATACAGAGCCGGTGCCAGGGGAAACACTGTTTAGCACCTCTTGCCGTAACGATCTTCTTCGATAGCAAGCCCACTCTGTTAAGTCTAACCTGCATCGAAGTACCAGAGTACAAGGCCTTTATTGCATCCAGAACGGAGCTAGGACACTTCTGATTTTCCACTTTCCTCCACAGGGTTTCTTGGTTGACCTGGTCGACGGCCTGGACCAGGTCAACGAAGGACATGCAGACACAGGGTCTGCCCTCCATGACCTTGGCCTTCAAGGTACTTAATAGCAAGATGTTTGCGGTAGTCCCCATGTCCTTAACAAAACCCGTCTGGAAAGAGTCAGTGTACCCAGACTGTTTTGTCCATTCCTGAAAACCATCCAAGTGAGCCGAAGGTTTTGCCAATTGTGTCCAATAATGCAATTGGACGGTATTGCTGTGGATTATCTCTAGCACACTTTTTAAAAATTGGCACCACGTATATTTTGTTTCACCCACAAAACTCCAGTGACATTTGAAGTGCCTCTTTGTCTTCATGGAAAATGTCAGCCTGTGGCAGGCCCTTTGGCTAGCTGTGAGCAAAACTTCACAAAGGAAAATGCCCACTCTCAGACTCGATGTCACACCTCCCATTTAATGACCAGCCGCAATAAGATTTCCTGCTAAAGGCGTTGACATTCAGTGTTCTCCAGACCTGCTGGCTCTGAAAGCATGGACTTGAAGAAAAATCATCTTTGGTTGGAGCACGACTAATATATGTGAAAATGGGGGCACCCACTTCAAAGAGCAAGCTTCCAACACAAAGGAGACTGATAAAGCCACAGGCTGACCCCGGGAAAACAAATTGCTGGAAGGCAGGAAGTAGGACCATTTGTCCCAGATAAAGATTCACAATTAATTTAAAAGGACTATTATCATTTAGGCCTTTTTCTCAGCCATCATAAGGCGGGTGGATTTCATCTGCGTACCATTTGTTATGTAATTTCCAGGCGATTTAGTGGATATAAAATTCATCCTCCTGTGACTCTGGGAACTGTAATGGCCAGTTAAACCTGGTTTTGGGCTGATCTGAAACATGGTCCAAATGTGAGAGTTGGTGAGTGGGTGGAAAATCAAATTAGGGATATGCTTAATAGCTTACATATTCATAACTGTTGCACTTTTTATGGAAACGGCATAAAGGTGCCACAAAGCCATACAACATGGTACAGATTTGGTGGTCAGTTTATCCAATTCTCCATGATTAGCGGAATCAGAAAATATGTTTAGTATGGCAGTTGCCAGAATAATTATGAAGTTGTGATACATAACTAGTTTTTGCCAAAAAGTTGAAAGGAGAACAAATGGGTGATTTACAATTGGGGATTGCCATATGTTGCTCCAGTTCCCTAAACCAATCCTGACTTAGAGGTTGGGTTTGGAGGAGATAGAAGGGTAACTGTCCAATCCTAGTGGCAGGAATTATGGCAGGGTACTTCCTCAAGATTGTAAAATTGGTGGTGGCATCGCTGCTATATAAGGGGGACTGCACTAGGATAGGGGACAGACAGAAAATGGAGAAACACAGGAGGACCGAGACAAGAGACAGACCATCAGGAAGTCTGTGGAAACTTACCATCTGACAGCTGTAAAGGGACACCATAGGAAACTGCTGACAGTGCATCTGGGTGGAGCTATCTATTTCTAGGAAGGCTTCAAAGCTGACTGGGTACTATGGTGTAGTGTGGGAGGCCATCTTTGAGATTGGAGTGTCGCGACCCCTGCCCTATCTTTCCACAGTGTCCTGGGATGCAGCTGGCTTTCCTGAACCTTAAACAGAGGCTTACTATGTAGGTAGAACTGAGCCCTGTGAAACCAAAGGTGGGGGGTTCTGTTTGCCTTGAATCCATTCCCTTTATAGTGGGCAGGGGGCAAAAGTGTGTAGATCCTTAGCCTATGTAACCAAAAATATAAATTTAATTAATTGCACATTTGGCAGAGCACTACGGGTGAATGTTGTTAAAATTCGAAATAAACATAGCTCACTTTCCAGTGTGTGCTGAAAACCATAGCCTATAAATTAATTGGGTAATCCTTGACCAGCTGACATCAACTTCTTTAGGAAGAGGGGTGTCTTTGTTCTTTAATCAGTCTAACATTGTTATCCAGCTTTCCCAGCACACGCCTTTCAGTAAGGTGGGTTTGAAATCCAAAATTCCCCAAAGCATTCCAATTTTTCTGTCTGACTTCCCACTCTAAACCAAAGCAAGGGGGCGGGGTCTGAAAAACAAAGCGATAAATCACCCTTATTTTAAGCCAAAGGTGTGGGTGAAATTATCATAGCCATATGTATTTTTCCCAATCTTGAAATCCTACTGCTACCCTTTTAAGTCTGCAGGAAAATCAAAATCGCACATTACATAAATGCCATTGTATTGATCAGTGTAATTATTTCGTGAAGTGAAATTTGCAGACAGTAAGAATTGTGTTTGTGTTCTTTCTAACTCACGTTTGTGATTTATTTATGCTGAGAGAAGTTGATTGTGTTCTGTTGTGGATAAAGTGTTTTTTTTTAATATTTTCTTGCTAATTTCTATTACATTTAATTAAAATAAATACCACTATATTTCCTGTACAACGGCCTGGTTCTTGGCTCATTGTTAGCTCAGGGGAGAGGGTTTCAAGGAGCATGATATGTGTCTTTGATAGGGCTAAAATAAAAAGAATCTGATAAACAGTTTGTTCCATAACCACTTACGTGGGGAGGGACGGAACTCCCTGTGTTGAGGGTGGCTTATCAATAAACTGTTACAAATTGGGGGCTTGGGCGGGGATTTAGCTTCCTATTCCTGACCTATGAAACAAGTACATTGTGACAGTCTATTCATTTTGATGCAATTGCATTAACGTGGAAGGAAAGTCATCTTTGTTTTGTTTTGTTTAAGTGCCGCTAGGACTTGAATCCTGAGTTCCAGGGAGGTGTATAGATGAAAAATTAAGGGTGTGTGAGAATTTATTTGAGTGATGAAATCAAGCAGGAACGGGGAGATTTTGCCCTTGTGCAAAAAAAGTTTTATTAAACTGCAAAAAGCCAAATGTGAAAATGACTACTGTACACATTAGGGAAGCCAGGGAGCATCTCCTCACCAAATTATTTCTCAAAGGAGAATGGGCTGAGGACGATGCTGGAAACTGGCTAACTGGAATACTGTGGGAGGTTACCTCAATAAGCAATGATATTTAGTTTGAAGGTGGGATATTGCACAAAGCACTTGAGGCATTTTATGTGACCAAAACTGCTCATGATGAACAATGGCTCAGCTAACTGCTCAGTTATATTTTCATTTGCTGTTAGTAGAAGAGCATTGGCAAAATAGTGAGCCTAGTAGGATGAATCAGGCTGGAGACCTGTCACAGGTCCAGGATCTTGTTCAACACCTCAAAGTTGAGATAAAAACACTGCAGCAAGAGAGCGCTAAGCATGAACCCCATTTAATTTTTTGCACTGAAAATTCACAAAAAGAGTGTGTAGAAAATCTGAGCGCACTGCACCACAAGCTAAATGACGAGTCTGCTCATGATAGAGTTTTTTTGGAGGACTTCATCGCATTCCAATCAGAAATAAAGCTATTGAAAACTGAAAATAGTGAGAATAGTCAATTAATTATCAAAGGGGTTGATTCCCAAAAGAACTTTGATCAGATAAATTAGCAGGTAAGTACTCTGAAACAACAGATGATGCAGCTGGCTCAGGAAAAAGACCTCTTGAATCAGGAAATCAGCGTCCTGTTATAGAGGATAAATCAGTTGGAAATGGAGGTAGAAAAGGAACATTCAGGTTCTCAGGAACGGACCAGAATTAGAGAAGAAAGGAATAAGCTTGTAGAAAGAGTGAGGCAAATAGAAGCAGAAATATTAGAGGCAGCAAAATGTAGGGATGAACAAGAGAAAGATATTAGTCTGCTGAAGGAAAAGCGTCTTGAATATGCACGCAGCATACAAGGCTCACAGGGAAAATGAATCACTTCAGCAGGAGGTGCAGCAAACAAAGGATCGGTTAATAGCACAGAGCAGGGTGCATGAGATTAATCAGGCCTTAGTGTCATAATTAAAAACCCAGCTCTCTACCAACAGTAAATAAAGAGAGACACAGGTGTGAGAGCCTCACCAAGGAAATCAAAAATTATTAACAGGACCTGAAGCACCCTGACCAATCAGGATATGGGACCAGACCCACTGATCAAGGTGTGGCGGCCCTCCCAGCTGGGGCCTCGTACCAGTCATTTGCAACCTCTCATGCACAAATGGGAAATGTCCTCATGCATGCCACCTATCAAGAACAGGGTGACGACATGAGGCAGTTAGACTTTCCCAGGCCTAGTCCCACTGACAAAGAAGGCCAGTCTCTGCCTGATATTAATGAGTATTTATCTCTATCAAACAAAATGGAAAGTGGCCGGAACAGTGTGTCCTGGGATGTATGGAATAATATGGTAATTACTTCAGACCATGAAAACTCTTATGAGGAAAATGTCAGGGAGTTAGACTGGCTGAAGATGCAACTACAAAGATACCATATTGCCAGCTTTGCTGAAGGAGAACTGACAGACCCTCAGCCTAGGAAGGGCATTCTAAAAACCTCTGTAGATTCTGGGGAAGGGGGATTTCCCCAGGATGCCTGGTAGGAGGGATGAGGATACTGGGTTCTATACTGGGCCGGAAAGGATATCAAGGGAGAGTGACCCCGAGAGTTCACTTTGGTCCAGGTGAGAGAAGTCCAGACCCCATGGTCTGGGAGATATTCTCAGTCTCATAGAGATAGGGAGCCCCTAGAAGACAGGGAAGGAAGTACCACTAGCAGCTCTGAGTCAGAAGGTGAATGGACTCAGGGGCATAGGAAGAAAAAGACAGCGAAGCAGAGCAAGGGTTTTGTGAAAGAGCCAATAAGACAAATCAAGGCCATAAAGAGCTTCCTGACCCTATACCACAAGAATGGCAAGTATTCGGTATGGAAGCACCTGGAACTTTATGAGCAGATGGTGGCATTATTTCAGATCAGGAATGATGTGAATTGTAAAGCATTTGCTAAATGGACGTTCTCACCTGAGTACTCCAGTTTCTTTGCAGGACTGGAGAACCAGGGTCATCATAAATGGTCCACTTATAAGGCGGCCATACTAAAACATTTTTCCACCCATAAGAACCCACAAGAGGCCTGTAATGCTGCATATAACTTGCAGTGTGGGGAAGTTCAGGCGCAGAGGAAGTTTGTGCAGGAGCTAAAGTGTGCATTTGCTCAGACTTGCCAGCAGGTTAACACCAATATTAGGGAGTTCATAACTACATATGTCCATGCTCTCCCCAAGTACATAATGACTTAGTTGGTGTGTGACTTTCACGAGCATAGGACCCTGATTGGGTGATTGAAGAGTGCACCAATATTTATGAGGTCCAAAATCCTGCTGAGAGTAAAAAATACCACCAAAACCATCTAACACTCCTCTTGCTGCAATAAGTGGGGAGGTAAAAACTACCCCCCATTGGATCTGGAGACAGGGGGGCCCTAAAAGTAACCCTCCTGCTAACAAGCAAAATGGAAAGCAGAAGTAACTCCCTAACCCAGCCCAATTGAATGGTAGTCTGGTGGGGGGCCAGACCAATGATCCCTCTGACCCTGCCACTTATATAAGCCATAGGTACAGGGTACTAAACCAATCCTATGGTATGTATCCACTCCCCCGGCCCAAGGAGGGGACTAATCAGGTAAGTACTGCCCCTGGGAACTTCCCCCCAAACTTCCCTCAGGAGAGATGTATCACTCCACCTCCCAATCTGAACTTTTTTGCCAGATATCCCCCAAGCCAGGACTTCCAAAACAATCCTCCCCTCTCTCCCTGGTTCCAGGACAATAGACACATGAACCCAGTAGAAGGGAGATTCAGAATGGAAAATTATGGGGAGAAATTCCAGTACCCGAGCTACTCTGGGAGAAGGGACAGTTACCCCTTTCAGGAGCAGCAGAGGTATCACTTGAGACCTCCCTACCACCCAGACAAGGTCTCGCAACTGGAGTGACAGGTCCAGCAACTGACCAATGATCTGTGGCACATGCTGAGGGCTCAGTCCAACTCTCAACCTAACCCAGCCTCCAATGATTCCGCAACACCCAGGTCTGATGCCCCAGGGGGGAAATGACAGGAGGAAACCTCTGACAAACCACAGGTTCCAGAGGAGGGGGCCCGGGTGGAGGGGAGATGGCAGGCCCTTGAGGAAGCTTCCTTTCTCACCCAACCAGGACCCCTAGAAACCTCTCACGCTGAAAGAGTCTCATCTACCCCCAGAATGGTAGAACCCAAAGAGAAAAGGTTAAGTAGATGAGGCCAAAGAAGAACCCACTTTGTGGAGGAACTCGTAATTATCCCCTTTGAAAGATAAGAATCCCTGGAGGATTCAGGTAAGCAGACCTTCTCTTTCAAAAACGGGGGCATCACTCCCAAAGAAAAATGGGTCCCAAAAGAACCTTAGTGGGACAGGGTAAGTACGGAGACCGACCCAGAACCAGAAACTATTCAATCCGAAACATGTGAGCCACACAGAAGTAAAACGTAGGGGGTGTCCTTTCTCCAAACAGGTTCTGAGAACTTTTGCCAGGTAACGGGGGACAGCCAAGGAGCCAGGGAAGAGGAGGATTCCTCAACATCTCCCATTGCGAGTTGCAACGTTTTTTTACAGATTCCTGAACTCAAACACAGAAAATTGCCCAAGATCACACAGTGTTGGAGTTCAATATTAAGAAAATGACCACTGGGCTGTCAAATAATTCACACTTTCTTTGCACCTTGGAAGAGAAATAAGGCCAATTTTATGCACCGGTTAAGCTGCAAGCTCAGTGTGAATTATCAGCTCTGGTGGATACTGGATCCCAAGTCACCCTCCTGTCAAAAAGGGCCTTTGACCAACTAAACTCAGGGCGGGGAGAGGGCCACTAAATTCCACTCACACCACTTCCCAGACAACTCCAAAATTTTGACGGGAATGATATTTCTGTCGAAGGAACTGCGGATTTGGACATAAAAATTGGACGGCACCGGCTGAAACATGCAGCGATCGTTATAAACTCCAGAGGGCACACCTTGTTTGCGGGGGAACGATCTCCTGAGGAGGTTATCATCTCTGATCGACTGTGTAAAGAAGGTCCTCTGGACTCAGGCTAACTGCTCTATCAAATAAAAAATGTGTATCAATTATCTAAGCCTGAATGGTACTTGTCAAGTAATTGATCAATGCTTTGAGAATGTAGAGTTCCATTTCAAAAACGACCAGGTCCCAGACATCACAGTCATTATTGTAGGAGAAGAAACTGGTGATGGGAACCCTTCTCCATTCTCGAAAATCAACCTTCCTCACAGTTTTAAGTGACAATCTACACTGGAAGGGAACACCCTAAAATTTCACACCAGTCCAAAATCAGATGAAACCATGAGTCATGTGAAACCAGACAACGAAGAATCTGCTCGAAGTCTGACAAATATTCAAAAAAAGGGCAAGCAGTTGTATTTCCCCATTCAGTTAAATGAGGGGGAGGAACCAGTGCTCGGTATGCCTGAATAATGGAAGGAGCTTCAACAGCAAAGAATTATTCAGGAAACTTCAAAAAGATCAGACCATGCCAACATTTAAATAGACTGACAAATGGGAAGTAGGCCTGGAAACCCAAAATTCCAAACATCTGCCTAGCAGGTGTATGCTAAAAATGTCCATTGGCAACAAAAGCATAGACCATAATTGTTGGGTTGTGTGAGATGTCCCTTCTGCCTTTTATCTGGGAAGTGACATTCTCAACCAATTCGCAATCAATTTGGACCTAATTAATAATAAAGCCTAGTCCCGACTGGGAAGTAGCCCCATGGGCTTTGACAACATCAAAAAAGCATTCCAGTCCACTCAATTGCTGCCTTATGCAGTTGAAGTTCAAGTGCGAGAAGAGGTTACCATCCCAGGACAGGTACAGCAATTTCTCTTCCTCTCAAAATTAAGCGAGGACAAAACCTCAAACATCAGGACGCATATATATATCTAAATTCCCATCTCCAACATCAAGGTTTATATTTAAATCATTTGAATATTGGTGGATAACAGCGACCCCCGAAGTACCAATTTGGGCGCAGACACCTTTATTGGAATGCCGGTTGATGCCCAACATTATTCTATTGATTTAGGTAATGAAATCATTGGACCAATCCCAAACGACTGCTTCAACATCAGCGGCAGTATTCCTCCAGAAAAGATTTTTACTAGGCATGGGGGGAATTTCCTGGTGTACTCTTCCTGCCCCTACAGTGTGGAAGAGGTGACCTTTGACATTAGGAGGGAGGAGGTACTGTTCAGAGTTAAGGACCACTACCTTGACTCCCCTGTCCAGGTCAACGCCATCAAAAGAGATCTCTCCACCCAACTGGAGGATATCGCTGAAATCGCCAAGCCCGAGGTCTATCAGATTTCAAGCAGATGATCGACGAAAGGATCAATCTGGCTGATGCCTGTGAGACCGAGGAGCAGAGACAAAAGCTAAAATAGGTCTTCCTGGAATTTCAAGGTATCTTTTCAGTAGACTCATATGACTGTGGATGGACATCCATTCATTCAACCTCCATTCCCACGGACCCCGAAATGGCTCCTGTTTTTGTGAAACAATACCAGTTACCTCTCGCATCTATGGAGTCACTCACAGAGATTATTAAGAATTTAGAATCCTATGGGATAATTTGTCCGATCCACAGTACCTTCAACAACCCGGTAATGGGGATCTTCAAACCAAATGGTCAATGGAGACTATATGCAGACCTGAGGGAGTTGAACAAATGGGTCCACATGTCGGCATGGCCCCTGGACTACATCGATCAGGGACTGGCCCAGATCCAAGGGTCAAAGGTGTACACCGCCATTGACCTGACCAACGGGTACTGGACAGTGTTTAAGAATTGGTGACAAGGCAGGCGCTCTGTTACCAGTCAAGTTTTCCTGCATTAGCTTCTCCTCCAAACGCACGGACAGTACCTGTGAGTAGGGAAGACCAGCACAAGTTTGCCTTTATCTTTGGGGGCAGCAGTACACATGGACCCAAACCCCCTTTGGATACATAAACTCTGACAATGAGTTCAACATCTTCCTACATCTTCCTACACAAGGCTATGCCCGATTTGGGCAAAAGGGGAAACCTGGCATATGTGGATGACTTTTGATCAAGAGCTCAACTGTGGAGGAACACATAGCAGAAATCTGCTATGTTCTTACCGAGCTGCAGAAGGCCAGAGCAAACCTGTCCTTTCAGAAGGCACAGTGGTGAAAGACCCGAGGGAACTTCTTAGGGCATGAGATCACACCTGAGGGTCTTAATCCCCAAGCGAGGAAGGTGGAAGCCTTATTAAAATTAAAAGACCCTACCACTCTGCGAGAATTAAGAAGCCTTCTTGAACTTACTAATTATAGTCAAAAGTTCATTGAAGACTATGCAGAGGTCACTTGACCCTTGGTCCATTTATTAAAGGCCAGAGTCAAGTGGAAGTGGGGTCCAGAAGAATCTGAGGCAGTTAAACAACTGAAAAGAAGCCTTTGCCAGGCTCCTAGTTTGGCTTACCCCATAAAAAACAAGGAGTTCTTCTTGGAGGCAGGGTTCTCAGATACTTGCCTAACAGCAGTATTGTACCAAAAGCATAACAAGGTCATCTCACACACAAGCAAGACTTCGTCCTCTGTGGAGGAAAAATTCAATGACTGCGAGAAGACACTCCTGGCAAAGGTGTGAACGCTGAAAAATTACCGCCCATTCATCCAGGGAGAGCAAATCATTGTCGAAACTCATCATCAACCCTTGCAATATCTACAAAGTGACAGAATCTGGGTGGGAATGTTAGTAATTCCAGAATTACTTCCTGGATTCTGTCTATGCAAGGCTTTCCTGTGGAGGTCAATTATGGCCAAAACAAGAAGAGTCCCCTAGGGCAAGGATTGGTGGACTTGCATGATTGTGCTCAAGAAAACTTTCTTGAGGACAAAAGTCTAATGACCAACAACAATATAGAGGCATACTTAACTTCCCCACAAGGTCTATGAAGAAGACACATGTCAGGGGATACCCACAGTTTATGTGGATGTGTGTTCCTACCATGTTGATAACAACAGGGAAAAATAACATGTGGTTGACATTGGGAATGCCTAGGTGAATGATACCCCAAAACCCTCTGCTGGCTGTAAAATAGGACCCCAATGTAGTCAGGTTGCAGAGTTAATGGCTGTTTATCAAGTCATCCTCACTGCAGTACACCACCAAGTCGATGAACTGGTCATAATCACTGACTCCGATTATGTCAGGAATGGGTTTGTGGAGCACCTGATTAACTGGTAGAATCGAGGCATACTTTGTGCCAACAACAAACCCCTAAACCATGCCAAACTGATCGAGTCAATTGACGATCTGGTGACTTCCAATGAGATCAGCATCTATTGGAAGAAGATAATAGGTCATTCCAAGATAGAGTGGCCAGATAAGACTGGGAATGTCCAGGTTTACCAGCTGGCCAAAACGGGAGCTTTGCAAGGGGATTTCATAGATATGGAATCCCCACTGGTTGAAATCCAAATGGCAACATGGCAACTGTCACCAAGTCACAAACCTGGGCTAACAGCAAACTCTCAACATCCCAGTGGAGTAAAGATACCCCTGATGCAGATTTGATCACTGCACAGAAAGAGGACCTGATAATTGGGAAATGTTATCAACACATTGAAGACCCCATAAACTTTCTTCTAGCACAGTCGGATTATGCCGGTAAAGAGGATCTCCCAGTGTTGATGTAGTTTTAATGACGTTTTCCAAGATGTTTTGGATCCAAGACGGTTTGTTGGTAAGAAGAGCCCTATCTGGCTGTGATCAGTGGTTGGTACCTTCCTCATTCCGAAGCCTGATGTTGAACCACGCTCATGACATGGCCACTGCCAGTCACAGGGGGTTTCATGCGACATTGGAAATCTTGCGCAAGGTTGCCTACTTGCCACACATGGGACAGGACCTCAACATTTACCTAAAGGGGTGTCCTGTGTGTGCTCAATTCCAACCCAGTTCACTCACACACTTGGTCAGATTTGTAAGTCGATTTCATCAGGCCAGGGATTCGCTCCTCTAGACGAAACAAGTACATGTTGACTGTGACATGCTTGTTCATAAAGTGGGTAGAATGTCTTCCATCCTGAATTGTAAAGCAGAGACAGTTGCTGCACTAATGATCAACCATATCTTCTCTTGTTTGGCCTCCCACAAAGGATTGAGTCAGACTAACGAAGCCATTTTACCAGTTCGGTGATGGCGAAGATTTGCGAGATTCTAGGGGTAAAAAGAAAACTCCACATTGCCTACCACCTGGCCTCAAGTGGAGGGACAGAGAGATACAACAATACAATTGTGAGTATCATAAAGAGGTTTTTGGCAAACTCTGGACCCAGTTGGGACATCCGATTGATGCTTGTCCCGATGGCTATTAGGTCTACACCATCTTCTGCAACAAAGATGTCTCCATTTGAGCTCATGACCGGATGAAAAATTGTGTTAGCACAGCATCTGCTCTATAGGACTCAGGAGCATACACTGATAAATGTGTCCACTACTCATGAGCACATTGAAAATTTAAGGAAGCACCTGCAGCATGCTTTTGCTTATGCTCAGCGCAATTTAGAAAATTCAGCTGTAGGAATGAAGACCTACTATGATCCAAAGACCACCAAGAAAGAGTATGAAATAGGTGACAAGGTTTACCTGTACAATTTTCAAAGGAATCGGGCCAAGGAGCGGAAATTCCTCACATCTTGTCGTGGTGCCCTTGAAATTGTAGATAAAATACAATTTACAATTTGTAGATAAAATATTACCTGTTGCTTACAAGATCCGCATCCCAAAAAGGAGAAATGGCATTATACAGATGAAGAAAATAAATGAAATGTGTTTTGTGAAATGGAAATGTCAATGTTATAACTGTATGTTGTTGTTGTTGTAAAGTCTATATAAATCTTCCCGGGGGGGGAAATATGTATAAAAAGTACTGAAACTTGTTTTCTATCTTTTATTAGAAACTAACCTCCTTAACTTACAGCCTGGAAGTGAGAGTGGAGTCTGGTGAGAACCCCAGGCACCTGGAAAGGAAGGAAGAAAGGGGGTACAGTGCCACACCCTCCAACCCAAAGATGGAAGGGGAGGCTGGAGTGCCCACTCCCAAAAGGGGATGCCATGCCATACCCCCAACCCAGAGATGGAAGGAGAGACTGGTGTGCTCACTCCCTGATGAAGGAAATTACACCTAAAGAAAAAGTGAAAAGAATATCACTGCGCACAGGAAAATGTCAGGAAAACAAAACATGATGTGTGGGTTGACCAAAAGGACAATGTATATTATGTTTCACCAACAAAACTCCAGTGACATTTGAAGAGCCACTTTGTCTTCATGGAAAATGTCAGCCCAAGGCAGACCCTTTTGCTGGCTGTGGGGAAAACTTCACAAAGGAAAACTCCCACTCTCAACCTGGATGTCAAATCTCCCATTTAATGACCAACCGCAATAAAATATCCTGCTAAAGGTGTCGAAATGTTCTCGGGACCTGCTGACTCTGGAAGCATGGACTTGAAGAAAAATCACCCTTGGCTGGAGCACGACTAATATGTGTGAAAATGGGGGCACCCACTTCAAAGAGCAAGCTTCCAACACAAAGGAGACTGATAAAGGCACGGGCGGAACCCGGGAAAACAAATTGTGGGAAGGCAGGAAGCAGCACCATTTGTCCCACATAAAGATTCACAATTTATTTTAAAGGACTATTATCATTTAGGCCCTTTTCTCAGCCATCATAAGGTGGATGGATTTCATCAACGTACCATTTTTTTATGTAATTGCCAGACGATTCTGAGGATATAAATCTTATGACTTATTAAATTCTGTTCAGAATAAGACATGCAGAATGGCAACTGGAAATTTGGAAAGGTTCACTGAACCCTTACCTGTCAGAAGGTCGTCAGAGGGAAGAGTAATGGGGAGCCTTCCCAATTCCACCACTGACCCAAGGTTTAAGACAAGGGCAGTGGTAAATCTGTGGAAACCCTCCTGGGAAGAAAACCCAAACATGAAGATCAAGGGATGTCCAGGACTCTGTTATTGACTTCCAGGCATAGTGCAGAGTTGTGCTGTCTTGAATATGTGTCTAGCCCAGAGTATAAAAAGGGACAGAAACAGGTGTTTAATACAGATTTGTGAAAATGGTTATGTGAGAGAGGAGTGAGGTAACGGTACAGCCAAGCGCATGCATTCAATAAACTTACCAAGAACAGGGACTCTCTCACCTTGAATCGATGGGTGGTGCACATCTTGCGCAAACTGAATTTTAGAGTTACAAATTTATCACAGACTCCCACTTGAAAGAACGTATAGCAAATGAACAGTTTTAATTGTCACTGCGAAATGTTACAGGATTCCAATGTTTAGCTACAGTTCCACAAGGAGCAATTGTAATGTCACTGCTAAGTATTCTTGAATCCTCAGTATCGACTAAGTTCAACAACGAGCAGTGTTGAATTTCACACTGCACATGGGGATATAGACCCTGAGTGTGAATGCTCCGCAGGGAGCTGAGTCACTGGTACGAACCCGAGAGGCAGATTTCAGAATGGAAATTGTTCTGTGGATTAGGGAAAGCACACGGCAGGGGAAGGTGAATGTGCTCCATGACTCACTGCGCTGACGAGCAGCGCGAGGTAAAGAGCAGGAAGAAAGGAAGGTAAGAACGGGAGGGTGACTACGGAAGAAAGTTTAGGATGGAGCACTTACTTCTCATGGCGATCCGCTGAACATGTTATCAGATTTGAAGTAACGCGCCGTTCAGAAGTTGGAAAATGCTATAAATAGGAGGAGTTGAGGCGGCCATCTTGGAATCGACTAGACCTGTAATGGTGGTCACAAAAGGGTGGGGAAATGGAGCCGCCATGATGGTGGGAGGTGAATTTAGGGATATCTATTGAATTTCCACTTTCTCCATAGGGAATACCTAGGTATGACAATAAAATTCATCCTCCTGTGACTCTGGGAACTGTAATGGCCAGTAAAACTTTGTTTCGGGTTGATCTAAACATGGTCCAAATGTGAGAGTTGGTGAGCAGATGGAAAATAAAATTATGTATATGCTTAATAACATACATATTCATAACTGTTGTGCTTTTTATGGAAACGGGATAAAGGTGCCACATGGCCATTCTATGTGATACAGATTTTGGACTTGGCTTATCTAATTCTCCATGATTAGCGTAATCAGAAAATATATTTAGTCTGGCAGTTGATAGTAAAATTATGAAGTTGTGATACATAACTAGTTTTTGCCAAAAAGTTGAAAGGAGAGCAAAGGGGCGATTACATATGGCAATTTACATATGTTGCTCCAGTCCCCTAATCCAATCCTGACTTGGAGGCTTTGTTTTTCGAGGAGCGGGAAGGGTAACTGTCCAATTGTAGTGGCAGGGATTATTGCAGGGTACTTCCCCAAGATTGTAAAATTGGTGGTGTCATTGCTGCTATTTAAGGGGGACTGCACTAGGACAGGGGACAGACAGAAAAAGGAGAAAGACAGGAGGACAGAGACAAGAGAAAGACCATCAGGAACGCTGTGGAAACTTACCATCTGACAGCTGTAAAGAGACACCAGAGGAGATTGCTGAGAGTGCATCTGGGTGGAGCTGTTTATTTCTAGGAAGGCTTCAAAGCTGACTGGGTTCTATGGTGGAGAGCGGGAGGCCATCTTTCAGAGTGGAGTGACCAGACCCCTGCCCTATCTTTCCAGAGTGTCCAGAGATGCAGCTGGCTTTCCTGAACATTAAACGGAGGCTTGCTAGGTAAGTAGAACTGAGCCCTGGGAAACCAAAAGGTGGGGGAGTCTGCTTGCCTTGAATCCCTTCCCTTTATAGTGGAAGGGGGGCAAAAGTGTGTAGATCCTTAGCCTATGTAACCAAAAATATTAATTTATTTAATTCCCCATTTGGCAGAACAATACGGGGTGAATTTTGTTAAAATTCTAAATGAACAAAGCTCACTTCCCAGTGTGTGCTGAAATCTATAGCCTATAAATTAAGTGGGTAATCATTGTTATCCAGCTGACCCCAACTTCTTAAGGAAGAGGGGTGTCTTTGTTCTTTAATCAGTGCAACCGTTTTATCCAGCTTCCCCAACACAGGCCTTTCAGTAAGGGGGGTCTGAAATCCAAAATTCCCCAAAGTATTCCAAGTTTTCTGTCTGACTTCCCAACCTAGACCAAAGCAAGGGGGGTCTGAAAAGCAAAGTGATAAATCACCCTGCATTTATTTTAAACCAAATGTGTGCGTGAAATTATAATTGCCATATGTATTTTTACCAATCTTGATATGCTACTGCTACCCTTTTAAGCTTGCAGGAAAATCAAAATCGTACATTACATAAGTGCCTTTGTATTGATACGTGTAATTATTACGTGAAGTGAAATTTGCAGAAAGCAAGAATTGTGTCTGTTTTCTTTTTAACTCACTTTTGTGATATATTTATGCTGAGAGAAGTTGATTGTGTTGTGCCACAGATAAAGTGGTGTTATTGATATGTTCGTGCTAATTTTTATTACTTTTAATTTAAATAAATACCAATATATTTCCTGTACACCGGCCTGGTTCTTGGCTCATTGTTAGCTCAGGGGAGATGGATCCAAGGAGCATGATATGTGTTTGAGATAGGGCTAAAAAAAAAATTCCAAAAATCTGTTAAACAGTTTGTTGCATAACCACTTATGTGGGGAGGGAAAGAACTCCCCGTTTTGAGGGTGGCTTCGCAATAAACTGTTACAACACTTAATGGTTTCTGCATAGTATGTGTGACTCTCACTGGATTCTTTAATGCCTTTGTGACTATCAGTGGGTTCTGTATAGTGTATGCCTCGGTGGATTTGATTAGTATATGTAAATATCAGTGGATTCTGTATAGTATACACTTTTTACACTGAATCCTGCCTAGTATGTGCCACTCTCACTGTATTCTGTGTAGTATGAGTGACTCTCACTTGGTTCTCACTGTATTCTGTGTAGTATGAGTGACTCTCACTTGGTTCTCACTGTATTCTGTGTAGTATGTGTGACTCTCATTTGGTTCCGTAGAGCAATTGCGAACATCAGTGGATTTTATATAGCAGATGCATCTCTCACTGGATTATGTGTGAATATCAGTAGATTCTGTATAATATATCCATCACTGTGTGCATTCTGTATAGTATATGTGACTCACTAGATTCTATAAATTATACTTGATTGTCATGGATTCTGCATAGTATATGCATCCCTTGGTGTATTCTGTATAGTGTTTGAGTAAATCCTGGATTCTGCACAGTATAGGCATCTCTCACTGGTTTCTGTACAGCATTTGTGACTGTCACTGGATTATGTGCGCTATACACATCTCTCAGTGGATTTGTTTAGTATGTGTGAATAGCAGTGAATCATATATAGCATGTGCACCTCTCATTGGATTCTGTGTGGTATTTGTGATGTGACTCTCGCTGGATTTTCTGTAGTATATGTGGCTCTCACTGGATTCTGCATTGCATATGGATCTCTCATTGGATTCTGTTTAGGATTTGTGACTCAGTGGATGCTGTATAGAATATGCATCTCTCAGCAGATTCTGGGTAGAATGTGTGAATATCAGTGGATTCTGTAGAGCATATGGATCACTCACTGGATTCTGCTTTATATGTAGTGTGACTCACTAGGTTCAGCATAGTATTTTTGACTCTCAGTCGATTATGTATGGTATGTGCAACTCTGATAGGATTGTGTATAGTATGTGTGAACATGAGTGGATTCTGTATAATACATACAACTACTAATGGATTCTGTGCAGTATGTATGACTCTCACTGGGTTCATTATAGTATATTCATCTCTCACTGGATTCTGTATAGTATATGTATTTACTGAATTGTGTGTACTATGTTCGGCTCTCACTGGATTCTGTGTACTATATGTGAACATGGGTGGATTCTGTATAGTGTATGGATCTGTCACTGAATTCTGACTAGTGCGTGGGTTCTGTATAGTGTTAGTGACTATCAGTAGATTCTGCACTGTATGTGGGACTCTCACGGGATTGTGTATAGTATATGCATCTCCCACTGGAATCTGTGTACTATCTGCGACTCTCACAGAATTCCGTATTGTATTTGTGAACATGACTGGATTCTCTATAGCGTGGATTCTGTCTAGAGTAGGTGGGTCAGTAGATTCTGTATGGTATGTGCGTCTCTCACTGGATTATGTGTGGAAGGTCTGAATAGCGTTGGATCTTGTATAGTATATGCATTGCTCACTGGATTCTGTGTTCTATGTGTGGATCTCACTGGATTATGTGTATACATGTGAATATGAGTGGATTGTGGATAACATGGTTTTCTCAATGAATTATGTGCAGTATGTGTGAATGTCAATGGATTCTGTGTAGTATTTGGGACTGTCAGTGTATTCTGTATGGTATGTTCATTTCCCACTGTATAATGATAGGAAGGTTTGAATGTCAGTGGATTATGCATAGTATATGCATTTCTCAATGGATCCAGTGTGCTATGACTAAATATCATTGGATTCTGTATACTATGGGAGAACATAAGTGGATTCTGCAGAGTATATGCATTTCTCATCGATCCTCTGTACTATGTGTGAGGAATTTTCATCTGACAAGGGTGCAGAGCCCTGGCTTTTTTTATTTTTATTAATACATAAAATGATGCAGGTGATTTCGTCTACAAATGGAAATCTGCTAACTAGAAGCCCCTTTGTTGCCAACTCCATGCCAAAAGGATAGTGTACTTGTGCCCTGCTGCATCAGTAGCCTGATCCGCGGCTCCTGCTCTGCTCGTGTCGCTGATCAGATTCAAAGGTCACAAGATGCCCAATCAACTGTCAAGTCACTGCAGCCCAGAGGCAGCATTTAAGATATGCCCACTGTACCAAAACTACAATAATAGTGAGTAGCCTATGCTGGTGACAGGGCAATCTCTAGAAATAAGCTATGCCCGAGTTTAGGCATAGTCCATGGTACTATTTATGATCCTGCCAGCCACATGCAAATTGTTATCACACATGTGTTACCTCCTGTGAGTCAGCTCTGCTATGGGAGGAAATGTGTATTAGGGTCAGGCGGGCCGATACTGCATACCAGCAGGACAGAAACCGGAAGGACCCAGCCTCTCTTTGATTCCCCTTTGTGAGGGCCGGTAAAATCCTCCCCCAGAGACAGCCGCACAGCAGGCTGCTGTCTGGGGCCGAGGCATCAAAGTAGCATGCTTATTCAGATAGAGTAGCCTCACACCAGGGTGCCGAATGTTTAAAGACCTTTGTTATTAGTAAGGATGGAAGGGAGCATGAGTAGGATAGGCAGGGGGCTCTGGTCACTGGAACAGCCCTTCCACCATCTTGTTTCTCAATGTCTCTCTTTCCCTTTCCTGTCCCCTCCACTTCCTCTGTAGCAAAGCACTTTGGGAATGTCATCAACTGGGAAAAATCCACTCCAGCCAGGAGCAGGGATTGGTCCACTAAAGCAGGCTAGCTTTAGACCAATCACATGAGGAGCTGTGCCTTTAAAAGAAGAGGTCTCTCACCTCTTCAGCAGATTCCCCTCAGTTTCCCTCAGATCCTTTAAGGCCGAAGAGTAGTTCTGAAGAACTCACTGAACTTCCTTTGGGAGAGTTATACTCTCCAAAGCCCTCAGCTTGAGGTGAAGACAGATTGTCGAAGACAGAAGGAAGTTCTGTCCCCTAACCACTCCCAGGGCACACTGGGGTGACCAGTGCTGTGGACCAGCACTACCACTCTGCAATGGATCTTCTAAGCTAGGGGAGCAGACCCTGAACTGAAGCATCTAATCGTCAAGCCCTCCTTGGAGGCCTCACAGCAACCGGAGGGCCAGACCATCCGAATCTCCCTGTTCTACCACACTAATCAGTTGCTCCATGTTTTCAGCATCTTGAATAAGAGAGAAGGCGCTGGCATCTGCGTTCCTCCAACCAGCCGCACTATTGTTTGCATCTCAACCAGCTTGACACTGCATTGTCTCCTAGAGAAACTGGTCACCTGCTAGGCCTGAAGCAACTGCCCAATGTGGGACATGACCCGAATCACTGGAGAGTCACTCACCGATTCTAACTCAACCATGACTCAGCCTAGCTAGCCCTATAACTGCCACTTTATCAATCTCACATCGACGCACTCAAGATCACCACTTCAATGACCGCCACCCACTGATTTCAACCGCTGGGGCATCACTCTTCAACCCCTCCCAGTGGCTAAAACCAGACTCGGCCTTGTCAACTGCAAAGTGTTCCTGGAACCCACCCAGACTGAGCAGTGACCAGTGCTGCGGACAAAGGACCAACACTCTGCAATGGATCTTCTAAAGTAGGGGCCTCCACGATCCTACTTGTCCAAACTGAGCCTAATCAGCTTGCATCGACCTTCAACCCCAGGTCTAACTGCATAAGCTCACCAAGAACTGAATCCTGGTACTGTTGACTATTAACTGCCCCCACTGTCCACTTGGACTCTAGAGACTGGTTAGGTCACGAATGGTCCTGTTTTCAACAAGATGTCCTTTTTATGGTAGTACCTTACCACCCGTGGAACTATGCTCAGAGTGCTACTTTCTGCAGTCTGTTGCATCTTCTCTGCTCTTTCCTTTGGGGTGGGTTGTTGTGTAGTATTCTCTTTTCGTTCACCTTGATTGGACTTTCACTGTATTTTGGACTGTGATCCTATGTTGTTTGGAGTGCTACTGGATCACCTTCACACCCCTCTTAGGAATACAGCTGCCAAAAGGTGAAGGAGGTATATTGCTTAACTGTCCCTGTTTTACCTTTTATGAATGTGTTGTGTTTTGGTTTGTAGAAGTGTAAGGGCTGAGCGGGCCATTTTCCCCTACTCATCCTTGCACTCCTACAAGGCAGAATCCAAATCGTCACACTATGTGTGAGCATCACTGGGTTCTGTGTGCTATGTGTGAGTATCACTGGATTCGGTGTACTATGTGTGAGTATCACTGGATTCTGTGTACTATGTGTAACATGAGTGGATTCTGGATAAGATGTGGATTTCACACTCGAGTCAGTGTAGTAATGCGTGAGTCACTGGATTCTGTCTAGTATTTGGGACTTTCAGTGGATTGTGTATGGTATCCGCCTCTCTCACTGGATTATGTGTGGAAGGAGTGAATATCAGTGGCACTGCATAGTATATGCAATTCTCACTGGCATTCAGTCTGCAGTGTGTGACTTTCACCTGATTCTGTATAACACGGCTGGATCGTGCATAGTCTGTGTGCGGGACTCCCACTGGATTCTGCATAGCGCCTGGGGCCCGCCAGATTATGTATAACAGGTGTCAGCGTGCCCTCGGGTTCTCAGTAGCGGGGTATGGTGGCGGCCGAGGTGTCTCGGAGGCATGATAGGGCTATCGGTTAATTGTCTGTGCTGTCGTGTGAGGGAGTCGGGGGTCCTTCGGAACCGGCAGTGACAGCGCTGGTGTTGCTAAACAGCAGCCGGGCTCGGCTACACAAGAGGACACGCTCTGCATAAAGCTTGGCCCTGCCATCATCAGCGGAGCAGGCCAGACACGGCTGGGGCTGGAAGCGTCTCATCACAGCAGCGTGTTTACCAAGGAGACGTGTCCTTGGCAACCACTGGCCCCAAAATCCTTCGCCGCAGCTCCCACTAGGAAAGTGGCAGCTCCCCAGCCGGCGCCTTCTCCGCGGTGCGCCAGGGAAGGGTTAACGCGAGAGAGGTGCGCTTATGAGAAAAGCAACTTCTGCTGCCGGAGAGTGGGGGTCCGGGGTTTGGGGGGGGGAATAGGGGAAGAGAGAGGGATCGAGAAATAGAGACAGGTGAGAAGGGCAGAGTGAAAGCAAAAGAAGGGGGTGGGTGGAAGGAGGCTCGGGGGGCACAGAGAGGGAGCGACACAGGTGAGAAGAGGGGGCGCGGAAAGGGTGGGGAGCAATGAATGGGCGGAGAGAGAGCGGACAGGTGAGAAGGAGCGAGGGAGAGGCGGAGTGTCAGGGTAAAGAACTAGAGAGGAATAGGACTGGTGAGGAGAGGAGACAAGCGAGAAGAGACGGGGTGAAGGAGGGGAGAGCGGGGAGACATAGAAAGAGGGCGGCAGGTGGGGCTCTCGGGAGCAACGGGGAAGGCGGAGGGTGGGCACAGACGCGAAGAGACATAAAAAGAGGGCGACAGGTGGGGCACTCGGGAGCAACGGGGGGGGGGGAGGCACAGATGCGAAGAGACATAGAAAAAGGGGGACAGGCGGGGCAATCGGGAGACACATGCGCCGAGTAGGAGAACGAGAGGGGGGCTTAGAGGGAAGTCGGTGGTGTGCTAACCAGGTAAAGAGACAGAAGGGGCGTGTGAGAGGGAGGGCAAGGAAGCAGTTTGGGGGGAGAGCTGGGGTAGAGAAGGGAGGCAGAAAACAGGGGAGACGGAGCAGCAAAGAAGGAAATAACAACAGGGAGCGAAGGCAGGGTTAGATGGACAAAATGAAGGTGACAGGTGAAAAGCAGGAGCACAAAAGAGATGGGGAGGAGGGCAGAGGCTAGAGCAGGAGGGGGAGAGGGTCCAAGAGGTATTGAGATAGGGGACCGGTAAAATGGCAGAAAAACAGGGAGGGGGGAAATGAGTGGACGAAGAGAGACGGGGGTCGATGGAGCTTAGGGTAGAGGGCTAGAAAAGGGGCAGCCGAGCAGGGAAGAAAGAAATGGGTGAGGTGGGGTGCAAGAGAGCCAATGTGAGGGACAGCGAGCGGGAAACAGAATGAGGAGCGACTGAGGGAGGCGGTGTAATGGGGGTGCGATGACGAGGAGTTGCTCAGAAGGATGGAGTGGAACGAGAGAGAGAAAAATGAATGAAAGAGAGTGAGCCGAGAACGACAAAAGTACGAAAATTGGGTGGGGGGTTTCAAAGAAAGAGGAACGGGGGGGGGGGGCAAAAGGGCGGGAAAAGAATTGCGAAAAGGGGACTGTGAAAAGAGAGAGAATGCGTGCACATGTGAAAGAGAGAGTAAAATGAGGGGAAAGTAATAGAACGGGCAGATATATATATATAAAGAAGAGAGGGTAAATGAACAAAGGAAGTTGCCAAGAAAAGGGGAAGAGTTCTCAAAGGGGTGAGACGAGAGGCGACATATGGGGGAAAGACAGGGGAACGTGGATAAGTGGGGCGGGGGGTTATCACGAGAAATGCGCAGTACAGGGAAAGGCAACAGGCAGAGATAGAGAAACGGGTAAGGGGTGGCCAAGCTCAGAGAAACAGGCATGAGTGAGGGGGAAAAAAGACACGCGGGGGGGGGGGGGTGGGGGGGGAGGAGTAGTGAAAGAGGGAACGGGGACAGCCAGACAGAGAGGGAGGACAAGGAACAGAGAGAAAGGAAAGAGAGTGAGGAAAAGAAGAGGGATAAGGACTGTGGACATGTATGTATTATATATATTTAGAAAGAAGGGACAGGTGAGAAAATAAACTGACAGGAAGGGAGAAATGTGTGAGAGAAATACAATAGAGGTTAGTGGAGAGAGCGAGAGAGAGGGAGAGAGAGGGAGAGAGAGAGCACGGGTGAGAACGTGAACTGAGGTGCAGGGCCAGTCTGGGAGGAGGCAGGAGAAGAGACCGAGAAGGGGCGGGAACAAAGGGGGAGAGGGAGGGAGGAAGGGAGGGCGAGAGAGCAAGTGAAGGGGAGAGAGGGTGAGACAGAAAGGGTGGGAGGGGAGCTGAGAGCAGGCGGGCTCGCAGCCCGGCACTTCTGCTCAGCACCTCCTCGGGGCAGGTCGCAGACACGCGCCTCCTGGCACAGACCTGCTGCAGGTGAGGGGGGCAGAGAGAGCCGGCGTGCCTGCGAGCCCCGGGACCACCGGAGCGCGCCCCTTCTCCTTAGACCATGGACCGCAGGGCTGGCGGAGACCTGACAGCCCAGCAGTGAGGCGGCACGGAGGCAGCCAGGCGGGCGGCCGGGCACCAGGAGTGGGAAAATGCAGCTCACCCAGTACTGCTTCATCTTCCTGGTGCAGGGCAGCATCTACTTGGTGAGTGCACGAACACCGACCACGGGTGGCACAGGACCGGGCAGACGGCACCCTGTACCGGGGCGCACCTGGCAAGAACAGGGGGCAAGGGGTAAAGGGAGTCGCCCGGTACCCACGGGCAGCAACACATCTATAGCCGCTGCCCGGGAAACTGTTACACATCAGGTGGCAAAGGGAAGGGTGGCTCGGCACCCACAACCTGCAACGCCCTCCACCTGGGAGCACGGCAGGTACCAGCGGGCAGAGGGAGTGGGGTGCATCGGTGCCGAAATCCCGTAACACGAATGCACCCTCTATCTGGGAGTCCGCCACATACCAGGTGGTACACAGGGGGCATGGGTCAATACACAGGCTTTGTAAAAACGAATCGCTTGGCAGTCTGCCCCATGCCACTGGACTCGGGTAGAGGGAGATGGCCAGCATCCAGATTCTAAAGATATTCACCGTCTGCCCAAATCTTGCCTCATGCCAATGGTCGGTGGCAAGGTGCAGTGGTAGCGGATGTGGATCAGTAGCCTTGGGAGCTTCCCAGCCAGCCACATGCCTCAGGGCAGGACCAGGGGGCATTGGGTCAGTAGTGGCCAGTGCCTTCTTCTTTGCTCTTTTCATGGTTAACGTGTACAGGTAGAAACCCTGTTTCAAGAACTCTCAGCGTTGGCAGATTGGGGAATCGAGAAACAGGAGGAAAAGATGAATGGGGGAGACATCAACATTTATTGTGCCATCATCACAGCGACCTTCAATCAACCAGGGGTTACATAGAGCCATTAAAGCAGACACTGGGATCAGCTTTCAGGTTACCAAATCAAGCCGGCCAATCACAATTCGGCTAGCCACACTGTTTATTTGCGAGATAAATACACACATCCTGGGCTGGCCACTCTACAACCTGATTGGTTATACAGTGGTTTTATTCTGGAAAGAGAACATATCTAGGGAGGTTGTTTGGTTTTATTCTGGTAAAAGTGCATATCCAGGGAGGTTGAGTGATTTTATTCGGGAAAGAGCACATATGCGGGGAGGTCGATTGGTTTTATTCTGATAAGGGAACACATCCAGGGAGGTTGGTTGGATTTATTCTGGAAAGAGCACATATCCAGGTAGGTTGGTTGGTTTTATTCTGGAAAACGCACATATCTAGGGAGGTCGTTTGGTTTTATTCTAATAAGAGCACATATCCAGGGAAGTCGATTGGTTTTATTCTGGTAAAAGCACAGATCCAGGGAGGTCGATGGGTTTTATTCTGGTAAAAGCACAGATCCAGGGAAGTCGATTGGTTTTATTCTGGTAAAAGCACATATCCAGTAGGATTGATTGGTTTTATTCTTGTAAAAGTACATATCTAGGGAGGTCGATTGGTTTTATTCTAATAAGAACACATATACAGGGAGGTTGATTGGTTTTTATTCTGATCAGAGCACATATCCAGGGAGGTTGATTGGGTTTATTCTGTTTAAAGCACACATCCAGGGAGGTCAATTGGTTTTATTCTGGTAAAAGTACATATCTAGGCAGGTCGATTGGTTTTATTCTGATAAAAGCACATATCCAGGGTAGTCGATTGGTTTTTATTCTGATAAGATCACATATCCAGGTAGGTTGGTTGGTTTTATTCTGGTAAAAGCACATATCTAGGGATGTCGATTGCTTCTATTCTGGTAAAAGCACAGATCCAGGGAGGTTGATGGATTTTATTCTGGTAATAGTACATATCTATGGTGGTCGTTTGGTTTTATTCTGATAAGGGCACACATCCAGGGAGGTTGGTTGGATTTATTCTGGAAAGAGCACATATCCAGGTAGGTTGGTTGGTTTTATTCTGGAAAACGCACATATCTAGGGAGGTTGTTTGGTTTTATTCTAATAAGAGCACATATCCAGGGAAGTCGATTGGTTTTATTCTGGTAAAAGCACATATCCAGTAGGATTGATTGGTTTTATTCTGGTAAAAGTACATATCTAGGAAGGTCGATTGGTTTTATTCTAATAAGAACACATATACAGGGAGGTTGATTGTTTTTTATTCTGATCAGAGCACATATCCAGGGAGGTTGATTGGGTTTATTCTGTTTAAAGCACACATCCAGGGAGGTCAATTGGTTTTATTCTGGTAAAAGTACATATCTAGGCAGGTCGATTGGTTTTATTCTGATAAAAGCACATATCCAGGGTAGTCGATTGGTTTTTATTCTGATAAGAGCACATATCCAGGTCGGTTGGTTGGTTTTATTCTGGTAAAAGCACACATCCAGGGGTGTTGATTGGTTTTATTCTGGTAAAAGCACATATCTAGGGATGTCGATTGCTTCTATTCTGGTAAAATCACAGATCCAGAGAGATTGATTGGTTTTATTCTCGTAAAAGTACATACCTAGGGAGGTCGATTGGTTTTATTCTAATAAGAACACATATACAGAGAGGTTGATTGGTTTTATTCTAATAAGAGCACATATACAGAGAGGTTGATTGGTTTTATTCTGATAAGAGCACATATACAGAGAGGTTGATTGGTTTTATTCTGGTAAGAGCACATACCCAGGGAGGTGAGCACGTGCCTAGGGCAATATTTTCTCAAGCAGGAAAGCCTGGATTTGACCCCACATCCCTTGTTTACACATCACAGCCATCAGTGTAACAAGTGCACACCTTCCCCTGTGCATTCTCTGCTTGAGCCAGATACTTGTTTGTGGGCATAGGAAATGCATCGCTGGACTGGAGGATTTCTTTTAAAGAGACCAGTCTTTGTTAGGTGTTAGATCCCTGCAAGCAGGTCATTTAAGCATCTGAGGACCCCTTGAGGTGGGCACGTTTGAGCTTGGGGATAGGGGTGTGGCGGGGGCACGGAATTGAGAGCAAGAGGGAACCTAAAGAGAGCTTCCCTGGTTCTGCTGCTGCTGTTTTAGTTGGTAGTTAGGGCCATTTGGTGATTAACTGTGGTGTCATTGCTGTTAGTGGATGGAGTATGCACAGAATAGAAGAAAAAGAGTGGAAAGTGTCGGGCGGAGAGGAAAAGAATTATGGTCTGGACAAGCAAGTGGTGAGAAGGGCCTAGCAAAAGAAGGCAGAAGACAGCCGGAGATTGGGGGTGGGGTGGGAGGCCTTGCTGTCGGTGGGCGAGGCTGGATTTTGATAGTCAAGGTTGATGGGGGAATAGGTGAGGCACGCAAATAACTCGGAGTAAGTGGGAAGAGAAGGCAGAGAGTGGAGGTGGTGGAAGGTGGTAAAAGAAGACAAAGGGAACGATTCCAGAAATGAAGAACCGAAGAGGAAGGTGGAGGGAAAGTGAGTGCAGATGAGGGAGGGAAGCCGGTCGCAGTGGAGGGAAAGTGAGGATAGATGTGGAAAGGCAATCTGGGTGCAGTGGAGGGAAAGTGAGCATAGATGAAGAATGGCGCTCAGGTGCAGTGGAGGGAAAGTGAGCATAGACGAGGAAGGGAGGAAGGGCAGCTTAGGGGATAGTGAAAGGGAAGTGAGCATAGATGAGGAATGGCGGCTCGGGTGCGGTGGAGGGAAAGTGAGTGCAGGTGAGGGAGGGCAGCCAGTCACAGTGGAGGGAAAGTGCGCAGAGATGTGGTAGGGCTCTCTGGGTGCGGTGGAAGGAAAGTGAGCATAGATGAGGAATGGCGCTCAGGTGCAGTGGAGGGAAAGTGAGCATAGATGAGGAAAGGCAATCTGGGTGCAGTGGAGGGAAAGTGAGCATAGATGAGGAAGGGCAGTTTAGGAGATAGTGAAAGGGAAGTGAGCATAGATAAGGAATGGCGGCTCGGGTGCAGTGGAGGGAAAGTGAGTGCAGGTGAGGGAGGGCAGCCAGTCACAGTGGAGGGAAAGTGCGCAGAGATGTGGTAGGGCTCTCTGGGTGCGGTGGAAGGAAAGTGAGCATAGATGAGGAATGGCGCTCAGGTGCAGTGGAGGGAAAGTGAGCATAGATGAGGAAAGGCAATCTGGGTGCAGTGGAGGGAAAGTGAGCATAGATGAGGAAGGGCAGTTTAGGAGATAGTGAAAGGGAAGTGAGCATAGATGAGAAATGGCGGCTCGGGTGCGGTAGAGGGAAAGTGAGTGCAGATGAGGGAGAGCAGCCAGTCACAGTGGAGGGAAAGTGAGGATAGATGTGGTAGGGCTCTCTGGGTGCGGTGGAAGGAAAGTGAGCATAGTTGAAGAAGTATGGCCCGAGGCATGATGGAGAGAATGTGAGCATAGATAAGGAAGGAGGCCCAAGGCGGGGTGGAGGAAAAGTGACATAGAAAAGGAGGTGTGGGCTGGGGGATGATGGAGTGAAAGTGAGTGCAGATGGGGAAGGGCAGCCAGGCGCAGTGGAGGGAAAGTGAACATAAATGAGGAAGGGCGATCTGGGTACAGTGGAAGGAAAGTGAGCATAGATGAGGATAGATGAGGAATGGCGGCTCAGGTGCAGTGGAGGGAAAGTGAGCATAGTTGAGGAGGTGGATGTGTGGCCCGAGGCATGATGGAGAGAAATTGAGCATAGATGAAGAAGGGGGCCCAAGGCTGGGTGCAGGAAAAGTGACATAGATGAGGAACAGCAGGCTGGGGGGTGGTGGAGGGAAAGTGAGGGCAGATGGGGGAAGGGCAGCCAGGCCCAGTGGAGGGAAAGTGAGCATAGATGAGGAAGGGCAGCTTAGGGGATGGTGAAAGGGAAGTGAGCATAGATGAGGAAGGGCAGTTTAGGGGATCGTGAAAGGGAAGTGAGCATAGATGAGGAAGGGCAGCCTGGGGGGCAGTGGAGGGAAAGTGAGCATAGATGAGGAAGGGCAGCCTGGGGGGGGCAGTGGAGGGAAAGTGAGCATAGATGAGGAAGGGCAGCCTAGGGGGCAGTGGAGGGAAAGTGAGCATAGATGAGGAAGGGCAGCCTAGGGGGCAGTGGAGGGAAAGTGAGCATAGATGAGGAAGGGCAGCCTGGGGGGCAGTGGAGGGAAAGTGAGCATAGATGAGGAAGGGCAGCCTGGGGGGGGGGGGGGGCAGTGGAGGGAAAGTGAGCATAGATGAGGAAGGGCAGCCTGGGGGGGGGGCAGTGGAGGGAAAGTGAGCATAGATGAGGAAGGGCAGCCTGGGGGGCAGTGGAGGGAAAGTGAGCATAGATGAGGAAGGGCAGCCTGGGGGGCAGTGGAGGGTAAGTGAGCATAGATGAGGAAGGGCAGCCTGGGGGGCAGTGGAGGGTAAGTGAGCATAGATGAGGAAGGGCAGCCTGGGGGGCAGTGGAGGGAAAGTGAGCATAGATGAGGAAGGGCAGCCTGGGGGGGCAGTGGAGGGAAAGTGAGCATAGATGAGGAAGGGCAGCCTGGGGGGCAGTGGAGGGAAAGTGAGCATAGATGAGGAAGGGCAGCCTGGGGGGGGCAGTGGAGGGAAAGTGAGCATAGATGAGGAAGGGCAGCCTGGGGGGGCAGTGGAGGGAAAGTGAGCCTAGATGAGGAAGGGCAGCCTGGGGGGGCAGTGGAGGGAAAGTGAGCGTAGATGAGGAAGGGCAGCCTGGGGGGCAGTGGAGGGAAAGTGAGCGTAGATGAGGAAGGGCAGCCTGGGGGGCAGTGGAGGGAAAGTGAGCGTAGATGAGGAAGGGCAGCCTGGGGGGCAGTGGAGGGAAAGTGAGCATAGACGAGGAAGGGCAGCCTGGGGGGCAGTGGAGGGAAAGTGAGCATAGACGAGGAAGGGCAGCCTGGGGGGCAGTGGAGGGAAAGTGAGCATAGACGAGGAAGGGCAGCCTGGGGGGCAGTGGAGGGAAAGTGAGCATAGACGAGGAAGGGCAGCCTGGGGGGGCATTGGAGGGAAAGTGAGCATAGATGAGGAAGGGCAGCCTGGGGGGGCAGTGGAGGGAAAGTGAGCATAGATGAGGAAGGGCAGCCTGGGGGGGCAGTGGAGGGAAAGTGAGCATAGATGAGGGAGGGCAGCCTGGGGGGCAGTGGAGGGAAAGTGAGCATAGATGAGGAAGGGCAGCCTGGGGGGCAGTGGAGGGAAAGTGAGCATAGATGAGGAAGGGCAGCCTGGGGGGCAGTGGAGGGAAAGTGAGCATAGATGAGGAAGGGCAGCCTGGGGGGGGGGCAGTGGAGGGAAAATGAGTGCAGATGAGGAAGGGCAGCCTGGGGGGCAGTGGAGGGAAAGTGAGCATAGATGAGGAAGGGCAGCCTGGGGGGCAGTGGAGGGAAAGTGAGCATAGATGAGGAAGGGCAGCCAGTCACAGTGGAGGGAAAGTGAGCATAGATGAGGAAGGGCAGCCTGGGGGGGCAGTGGAGGGAAAGTGAGCATAGATGAGGAAGGGCAGCCTGGGGGGCAGTGGAGGGAAAGTGAGCATAGATGAGGAAGGGCGGCCTGGGGGGCAGTGGAGGGAAAGTGAGCATAGATGAGGAAGGGCGGCCTGGGGGGCAGTGGAGGGAAAGTGAGCATAGATGAGGAAGGGCAGCCTGGGGGGCAGTGGAGGGAAAGTGAGCATAGATGAGGAAGGGCAGCCTGGGGGGCAGTGGAGGGAAAGTGAGCATAGATGAGGAAGGGCAGCCTGGGGGGGCAGTGGAGGGAAAGTGAGCATAGATGAGGAAGGGCGGCCTGGGGGGCAGTGGAGGGAAAGTGAGCATGGATGATGAAGGGTGGGCTAGGGGGCAGTGGAGGGAAAGTGAGCATAGATGAGGAAGGGGAGGACTCGGGGAAGGTGGAGGGACAGAGAGTGTAGTTCAGGAAGAGCAGCGCAGGAACAGTGGAGGGAAAAGAGGTGTGGCTGGGAGGAAGGATGGTGCAAGGGAAGGTGGAGGGGGAAAGGATGTAGGATTGGGAAGGACTGCCCAGGTGAAGTTGGAAAAAATTAATTGTGGATGAGGGAAGGAGTGTGTGGACACGGGGACCAGTACATTGATGGGGGGGGGGGTGAAGGGAAAAGATGCCGTGTACAGGGATAATATGTGCATTGGCAAATCCTCTGATTCCTACTGAGGATGGGAAGTGTTGGTGCCAAAGGATGCGGGGAACAGGGCGCTGCAAGGAGACATTAAGGGACATGGAGCCACGGGCAGCTTCCACCCCGGGGAGTGTGTGGGGGGAGGTGAGCCGCAACGTGGCATGGAAGCCGAAGTGAAGAGAGAGCGAGAGGAGATACGTTGGGAAATCTGAGAAGGCAGGGAATGACAGGAGGCCCTCATGCTAGGTAGATGGAAGAGGAGCGTATGGCCCGTGGGAAGAGGATATGGGAAAGGTGGAGTGGGACTTCCAAATGGGAGGTATCTGGAAGAAATGCCAGACAAATGGTAAGGGCCCCAAGGGGTAGAGGTAAGGTAGAAGAGAGGCAAACGAGTGGAATATACGCCCTGTACTAAGGGCCAGGCTTCTACTAGCGCCTGGAGAAACCTCACACCCTGTTGCCTGTTGTCTGGTGGCCCTTCCATGCTGCACAGCACGGTGACCACACACAGTGCTGTGTACAAATAATTCATACATACAAATACACCCGTCTTTGTGGGGGTGGGGGGCGGCACCCTTTTAGGATCGAAACACCATCCATCTGTCCCTTTCCTTGAGTGCGGGCGGGCCTCGTGCATCAATCCCAGCAAAGAGCCCGGAGCGTGCACTTCTCGCGGACACGGTGTGCTCTCTGTGAATCGGCCAGAGCTGACCTGTTACGTTTCCATACGTTCACACAATTCCCCTATGGCCAATTATTTTCATTTGTACTGCGAAATGCAAAAGGGGAGGAATAGCAAACTGGCGGAACAGCCTTTCCGTCGCTCTTTCATACTTTCCAGTACAAATAGAGAAAAGGCTGCCTGCCGTTTATGCACGCCAGGTGGCATGTACAGGGCAGTGCCATGGAATCCGCCTGCTTTTGGCTGGTGTAAAAAGTAGGCGAACCCTGCAGGAATTACAGCATTTGCGTCAGCATGAAAATGGCATGCTGGCTTCTTAAAAAATAACATTTTATTATTATGCGTTGGTTTAATAAATAAACCTTTCACAAGTATTACAAATAGTGAAGAACAGTTACATGGATTTTATTATAATTAGAAACTGTGCAAATATCAATTTCTCACACCCGATTACCTAATACATCACATTCAATTAAAAAAACAAATAATACTATGCGCGAGAATAGCCAAGATCAGGAAAAATAGGGCTTTCTAAAACGTACTACCCAGATAAAGTCAAATAACCTAAGAACTGAAAAAACCCAATAGTTAATAAAAACGGATTTTCCATAAAAGCAGCAATGCCAAAAAAGGTCAAAATGTACTGGATACCTGGGAATATAGTGCTGCAGCATGAAAATTGCACTCTGGCGTAAGTGCTGGCAAAAGTGCTGGCATAAATGCTGACGTAAGTGCTGGCGTAAGTGCTGGCATAAGTGCTGGCATAAATGCTGACGTAAGTGCTGGAGTGCTGGCATAAGTGCTGGAATAAGTGCTGGCATAAATGCTGACGTAAGTGCTGGAGTGCTGGCATAAGTGCTGGCATAAGTGCTGGCATAAATGCTGACTTAAATACTGGCATAAGCGCTGGTGTAAGTGCTGGAGTAGGTGCTGACGTAAGTGCTGGCGTAAGTGCTGGTGTAAGTGCTGACGTAAGTGCTGGCGTAAGTACTGGCATAAGCGTTGGTGTAAGTGCTGGAGTAGGTGCTGACGTAAGTGCTGGCGTGAGCGCTGGTGTAAGTGCTGGCGTAAGTGCTGGCGTAAGCGCTGGCGTAGGTGCTGTCGCATTGCTAGGCTCTGGGGTGGTGGGGGGGTGGAAGCCGATATTCTGTTCTCCGCCCTCTCTCCAGTGTACACATACATTACTGTGTGAAGTAGCATAAACATCATGTTTAGGCATGAATTATACGCACGCATTTTACTTTACTCCATAACGAAAACGACTTGCATTGGGTATTTCAGTTGGTGCAAAGAGCTTGTTTTGCGCCCACACTATAGGGCTTTGTTCCAGTTTAATCTTACACCACAGGTTACACGGGATTTGGACACCGCATTACATAACCCCGTGGCACATGTGATCGAGCTATCCTGAACTGAGGTGGGAAGTGAAGGTGTGTCCAGTCAGGGCCGGCCATTAGCCCCCCCGCGACGACAGCTCATGGGCGTCTTTCAATGGCTCCCCCGAGCTGGCATAGCGGGAGAAGGCGCAGCAGGCACCCTTTTGTTACTAAATCCGTCCACATCAGCACCCTGTTGAGATGAGCACCTCCCTGCTCCGACGCGGGAGCGAACCCGTTTGCATTGGAATAGGGCGCTCATGCTTTACGCCCTATTCCAGTTATTAACTCCCTGTCATGCGCCGGAGCGGGGAGTTAGGAAAATAAATTGGCGCTCCTTCCCCCATTGACCAGGGACACGCAGGGAGGCAGCGCATTTTTTTAAAACAGCCCGGGGCGCTGCCACCACTAAGGACGGCCCTGTATCGAGTGCTACAGTTAGTCCCATTTTAGATTCTTATAGATCCAGAAAAAGTAAAAAAGAAACCTTCCAAAAATAGGGTCCCGGCATTCAGAGACTTCCGTATATTTCTAAGGGTATAAAATGGAACTTCAAGTTCTAGAGCAAGGGTGCGCAACATATGGCCCGGTCCCAATGCGGCCCTTCACCTCATGATCAATGGCCCTCCAGGGCAGTGAAGTACAAGAATAAGGTGCAGCCCTTTTCTGGTCATTTCCCCTCTAAATGTTAGAGAGAAAAGGAAGCCACACAGAAATAAGAGAGGCTGGCATCTTCATTCTTATTTATTTTTGTACATTTAAGAAAAGAAAATCACCAAACCAAGTGTTTGATCAATGTAGGCCTTTTGGAACAAACAGTGAATGCTAAGTGTTGGCCAAATGGACTTACATAACTTGCCAATTTCTTAAATTGCACTGGCTTTTCCCAAACATCTTTCAAATCTCCTAAAGCACACAATGCTTGCATTTTAAAGAGACAGAATCTCAACATTTTTCCTACAGATGCTTGTATTTCGTTTTTGGTATTGTAATTATGATTTTAAAAAATTACAGTTGACATAGAACATGGTATTGGATAAGTGAAACAATGCTTTTTTCCCCTTTAAAAATCCACCCAAAATAAAACACAATCACAGTTAGGACAACAGTACACAGTAGGAGTTATTTTGTCAGCATCCTTGTTTTGTTAACCACAGGCCTCAAGTACTTTCCTCTAACAAACATTCATGTTTTCATTATGTTCCTATGAAATATTACAGGATTGTAAAAATGAAGAAACAGAACAATAGTCATTAATAGATTTCAGGATGCGCCTTTTCTCTCGCCTCATTTGGACATTTTTCTGGCATAGAAAGCCTGCGGGATCATGGACGTCATTTGGGGAATTCCAGGGGTCGCAACTGCGACCCTGAGGTCTCCCTTGCTACCCCTGTGGTCTCCCTTGCTACCCCTAAAAAGAAATCGAGGCTCATGGGTTGTGGCAAGCAGCATGTGGTTCTTTGTTTCTCTAGTGGCTGGTTTTCTGATAGCTAGAGGTGGTAAGATAGCTCAGTGGGTTGAGCACAGGCTGCTGCAATGTGTGTGTGATCTGCAGGTTCGGCACCCAGCAAGGTCAACTCTGCCTTTCATCCTGCTGAGGTTGATAAATGAGTACCAACACAGGTTGGGTGATATTGTGTATATTTGTTGTATATGAAGCGCTTAAGCGCAAGTGCAATATAATAACACATCAATATCGTTTGGCCTTGGACGTCTGCTTGCATTCACAGGGATCTGGTAACATGGGCCTATACGCACTGATATTAATGATACATATGGTGATCCATTCTTGTATGAAACGTATATCACTTTACAGTGATATTGTAACCATATTTCTCGTAGTTTACTTAGAAACAATGCTATGTGATGCCACTTCCTGTTTTGTCGAGGGGTGAAAGATCATGTTCCATCGCTTCCCGTGATGTCCCTTCGGGGTGGGGTCAAATGACTTCACTTCCTGTGATGTCATAAA
Organism: Ambystoma mexicanum; assembly: GCF_040938575.1. Classification (NCBI taxonomy): domain Eukaryota; kingdom Metazoa; phylum Chordata; class Amphibia; order Caudata; family Ambystomatidae; genus Ambystoma; species Ambystoma mexicanum. Next base: position 571,468,815 of record NC_090938.1, on the reverse strand, counting down.
AGGTCAAGGGTCGTGTGATGTCACTTCCGCTACCCATGGTATTTTGGTTAAATGACATCCCTTTGCAGGATCCCTGGCCCACCATACAAGTCTTGCAAATTAAATCGAGCCCTCCAGCAAAGCGAGTTGTGCACCCCATTCTAATCATATTTTTATTTCTCCCTCCCGGATAGCTCAGCGGCAACGTGCTCGCCTTGGAAGAAAGACGACACAGAGCTACACAGGTTTGATCCCCGGGTCCGCGCTTAGAAACCTCTGGGTATTAAGCGCGTTATAAATAACCTATCATATCCTCTCCCTCTGGCCAGATTAAGAGTGTTACAAAACACATTTTTTGTCTGTTTTCAGAGTTGTAAAAAGAAGACCCAAGAGTGCTATTTGCCCTTTTCACCCACAGACAACTTTCCCTTGTTGTCGCAGAAGTCATTTATTCTCAAAATGTTAAGCATGGAAGTTTGTCGACTTCCAAAATCACGGCGTAGTTTCCAAATTGTTAGGTTTGGAATTTCATGACTGCCTCTTCCAAAAGGTTAACCGAGGCACTGGGTGTGTCATCAGAGGTGTGTGTGTTTGTGGAGTGGGGGTGCAGTGTTAGCAGGTGGAAACCTAGCGACCGTTGCCTACACCTTCTGGTACATGAGGGGGGTTGGGAAAGGGGCAGGCGGTCGTAAAATGAATGGTCCTACCCACCACGTGTGCTTTGGATCAGCGTGTTGTTTCATGTGAGGTAGACGGCGCCATGTGGTTAGGGCTGTCATCTCTGCACGGAGACTCGTGAAAGCTTCTGGAAGCTTCGCAGCCCAATCAGTGTATGTGTGATCAGATACAATGTGATACCTTGTGTGTGTTTTCTACAGTTTCAAGCGTTATAGGTTATGTGGCAGACCAGCCCCCACCCCCGCCCCCACTCCCGCTCCCACTATAGTCTCTGCTGCTGTCAGTTGTCCACCCCTAGTTGCACGAAACGGGGTACACGGAGAGACAGTGAGAGGAACTTGGGGCACATGGACAGACAGTGAGAGGAAGTTGGGGTACATGGACAGGCAGTGAGAGGAACTTGGGCCACACAGAGAGACAGTGAGAGGAACTTAGGGCACATGGAGAGACAGAAAGCGGAACTTGGGGCACATGGAGAGACAGTGAGAGGAACTTGGGGCACATGGACAGACAGTGAGAGGAAGTTGGGGTACATGGACAGGCAGCGAGAGGAACTTGGGCCACACAGAGAGACAGTGAGAGGAACTTGGGGCACATGGAGAGACAGTAAGAGGAACTTGGGGCACATGGAGAGACTGTGAGAGGAGCTTGGGGCACATGGAGAGACAGTGAGAGGAACTTGGGGCACATGGAGAGACAGTAAGAGGAACTAGGGGCACATGAAGAGACAGTGAGAGGAACCTGGGGCACATTGAGAGACAGTAAGAGGAACTTGGGGCACATGGAGAGACAGTGAGAGGAACTTGGGGCACACGGAGAGACAGTAAGAGGAACTTGGGGCACACAGAGAGACAGTGAGAGGAACTTGGGGCACATTGAGAGACAGTAAGAGGAACTTGGGGCACATGGAGAGACAGTGAGAGGAACTTGGGGCACATGGAGAGACAGTAAGAGGAACTTGGGGCACACGGAGAGACAGTGAGAGGAACTTTGGACACACAGAGAGACAGTGAGAGGAACTTGGGGCACACAGAGAGACAGTGAGAGGAACATGGGGTACACAAAAAGGTGGTGAGAGGAATGTGGGGCACATGGACAGACAGTGAAAGGAACTTGGGGCATACTGAGAGACAGTAAGAGGAAATTGGGACACATGGAGAGACAGTAAGAGGAACTTGGGGCACATGGAGAGACAGTAAGAGGAAATTGGGGCACATGGAGAGACAGTGAGAGGAACTTGGGGCACATGGAGAGACAGCGAGAGGAACTTGGGGCACATTGAGAGACAGTGAGAGGAACTTGGGGCACATAGAGAGACAGTAAGAGGAAATTGGGACACGTGGAGAGACAGTAAGAGGAACTTGGGGCACATGGAGAGACAGTAAGAGGAAATTGGGGCACGTGGAGAGACAGTGAGAGGAACTTGGGGCACATGGAGAGACAGTAAGAGGAACTTGAGGCACACGGAGAGACAGTGAGAGGAACTTGGGGCACGTGGAGAGACAGTGAGAGGAACTTGGGGCACATGGAGAGACAGTAAGAGGAACTTGGGGCACATGGAGAGACAGTGAGAGGAACTTGGGGCACATGGAGAGACAGTAAGAGGAACTTGAGGCACATGGAGAGACAGTGAGAGGAACTTGGGGCACATGGAGAGACAGTGAGAGGAACTTGGGGCACATGGAGAGACAGTAAGAGGAACTTGAGGCACATGGAGAGACAGTGAGAGGAACTTGGGGCACGTGGAGAGACAGTAGGAGGAACTTGAGGCACATGGAGAGACAGTGAGAGGAACTTGGGGCACGTGGAGAGACAGTGAGAGGAACTTGGGGCACGTGGAGAGACAGTAAGAGGAACTTGGGGCACATGGAGAGACAGTGAGAGGAACTTGGGGCACATGGAGAGACAGTAAGAGGAACTTGAGGCACATGGAGAGACAGTGAGAAGAACTTGGGGCACATTGAGAGACAGTAAGAGGAACTTGGGGCATATTGAGAGACAGTAAGAGGAACATGGGGCACATGGAGAGACAGTGAGAGGAACTTGGGGCACATTGAGAGACAGTAAGACGAACCTGGGGCACATGGAGAGACAGTGAGAGGAACTTGGGGCACGTGGAGAGACAGTGAGAGGAACTTGGGGCACATGGAGAGACAGTAAGAGGAACTTGGGGCACATGGAGAGACAGTGAGAGGAACTTGGGGCACATGGAGAGACAGTAAGAGGAACTTGAGGCACATGGAGAGAGAGTGAGAGGAACTTGGGGCACGTGGAGAGACAGTGAGAGGAACTTGGGGCACATGGAGAGACAGTAAGAGGAACTTGGGGCACATGGAGAGACAGTGAGAGGAACTTGGGGCACATGGAGAGACAGTAAGAGGAACTTGAGGCACATGGAGAGAGTGAGAGGAACTTGGGGCACGTGGAGAGACAGTGAGAGGAACTTGGGGCACATTGAGAGACAGTGAGAGGAACTTGGGGCACATTGAGAGACAGTAAGAGGAACTTGGGGCACATGGAGAGACAGTGAGAGGAACTTGGGGCACATTGAGAGACAGTGAGTGGAACTTGGGGCACGTGGAGAGACAGTGAGAGGAACTTGGGGCACGTGGAGAGACAGTAAGAGGAACTTGGGGCACGTGGAGAGACAGTGAGAGCAACTTGGGGCACGTGGAGAGACAGTGAGAGGAACTTGGGGCACATGAAGAGACAGTGAGAGGAACTTGGGGCACATTGAGAGACAGTGAGAGGAACTTGGGGCACATGGAGAGACAGTGAGAGGAACTTGGGGCACATAGAGAGACAGTAAGAGGAACGCGGGGCACATGGAGAGACAGTGAGAGGAACTTGGGGCACATGGAGAGACAGTGAGAGGAACTTGGGGCACATGGAGAGACAGTGAGTGGAACTTGGGGCACGTGGAGAGACAGTGAGAGGAACTTGGGGCACGTGGAGAGACAGTAAGAGGAACTTGGGGAACGTGGAGAGACAGTGAGAGCAACTTGGGGCACGTGGAGAGACAGTGAGAGGAACTTGGGGCACATGGAGAGACAGTGAGAGGAACTTGGGGCACATTGAGAGACAGTGAGAGGAACTTGGGGCACATGGAGAGACAGTGAGAGGAACTTGGGGCACATAGAGAGACAGTAAGAGGAACGCGGGGCACATGGAGAGACAGTGAGAGGAACTTGGGGCACATGGAGAGACAGTGAGAGGAACTTGGGGCATGTCAACTGAAGAAGGACACACATGGAGAGACAGCGAGAGGAACTTGGGGCACATGGAGAGACAGTAAGACGAACCTGTGGCACATGGAAAGACAGTGAGAGGAACTTGGGGCACATGGAGAGACAGTGCGAGGAACTTAGGGCACGTGGAGAGGCAGCGAGAGGAACTTGGGGCACATGGAGAGACAGTAAGAGGAACTTGGGGCACATGGAGAGACAGTAAGAGGAACTTGAGGCACATGGAGAGACAGTGAGAGGAACTTGGGGCACGTGGAGAGACAGTGAGAGGAACTTGGGGCACATGGAGAGACAGTAAGAGGAACTTGGGGCACATGGAAGAGACAGTAAGAGGAACTTGAGGCACATGGAGAGACAGTGAGACGAACTTGGGGCACGTGGAGAGACAGTGAGAGGAACTTGGGGCACATTGAGAGACAGTAAGAGGAACATGGGGCACATGGAGAGACAGTGAGAGGAACTTGGGGCACATTGAGAGACAGTAAGACGAACCTGGGGCACATGGAGAGACAGTGAGAGGAACTTGGGGCACGTGGAGAGAGAGTGAGAGGAACTTGGGGCACGTGGAGAGACAGTGAGAGGAACTTGGGGCACGTGGAGGGACAGTAAGAGGAACTTGGGGCACGTGGAGAGACAGTGAGAGCAACTTGGGGCACGTGGAGAGACAGTGAGAGGAACTTGGGGCACGTGGAGAGACAGTGAGAGGAACTTGGGGCACATGGAGAGACAGTGAGAGGAACTTGGGGCACATTGAGAGACAGTGAGAGGAACTTGGGGCACATGGAGAGACAGTGAGAGGAACTTGGGGCACATGGAGAGACAGTAAGAGGAACGTGGGGCACATGGAGAGACAGTGAGAGGAACCTGGGGCACATGGAGAGACAGTGAGAGGAACTTGGGGCATGTCAACTGAAGAAGGACGCACATGGAGAGACAGTAAGAGGAACTTGGGGCACATGGAGAGACAGTGAGAGGAACTTGGGGCACATAGAGACAGTAAGAGGAACGCGGGGCACATGGAGAGACAGTGAGAGGAACTTGGGGCACATGGAGAGACAGTGAGAGGAACTTGGGGCATGTCAACTGAAGAAGGACACACATGGAGAGACAGTGAGAGGAACTTGGGGCACATGGAGAGACAGCGAGAGGAACTTGGGGCACATGGAGAGACAGTAAGACGAACCTGTGGCACATGGAAAGACAGTGAGAGGAACTTGGGGCACATGGAGAGACAGTGAGAGGAACTTGGGGCACGTGGAGAGGCAGCGAGAGGAACTTGGGGCACATGGAGAGACAGTAAGAGGAACTTGAGGCACATGGAGAGACAGTGAGAGGAACTTGGGGCACGTGGAGAGACAGTGAGAGGAACTTGGGGCACATGGAGAGACAGTAAGAGGAACTTGGGGCACATGGAAGAGACAGTAAGAGGAACTTGAGGCACATGGAGAGACAGTGAGAGGAACTTGGGGCACGTGGAGAGACAGTGAGAGGAACTTGGGGCACATTGAGAGACAGTAAGACGAACCTGGGGCACATGGAGAGACAGTGAGAGGAACTTGGGGCACGTGGAGAGACAGTGAGAGGAACTTGGGGCACGTGGAGAGACAGTGAGAGGAACTTGGGGCACGTGGAGAGACAGTAAGAGGAACTTGGGGCACGTGGAGAGACAGTGAGAGCAACTTGGGGCACGTGGAGAGACAGTGAGAGGAACTTGGGGCACGTGGAGAGACAGTGAGAGGAACTTGGGGCACATGGAGAGACAGTGAGAGGAACTTGGGGCACATTGAGAGACAGTGAGAGGAACTTGGGGCACATGGAGAGACAGTAAGAGGAACGTGGGGCACATGGAGAGACAGTGAGAGGAACTTGGGGCACATGGAGAGACAGTGAGAGGAACTTGGGGCATGTCAACTGAAGAAGGACGCACATGGAGAGACAGTAAGAGGAACTTGGGGCACATGGAGAGACAGTGAGAGGAACTTGGGGCACATGGAGAGACAGTGAGCGGAACTTGGGGCACATGGAGAGACAGTAAGAGGAACTTGGGGCACATGGAGAGACAGTGAGAGGAACTTGGGGCACATGGAGAGACAGTGAGAGGAACTTGGGGCACATGGAGAGAAAGTAAGAGGAACTTGGGGCACATGGAGAGACAGTGAGAGGAACTTGGGGCACATGGAGAGACAGTGAGAGGAACTTGGGGCATGTCAACTGAAGAAGGACGCACATGGAGAGACAGTAAGAGGAACTTGGGGCACATGGAGAGACAGTGAGAGGAACTTGGGGCACATGGAGGGACAGTGAGCGGAACTTGGGGCACATGGAGAGACAGTAAGAGGAACTTGGGGCACATGGAGAGACAGTGAGAGGAACTTGGGGCACATGGAGAGACAGTGAGAGGAACCTGGGGCACATGGAGAGACAGTGAGAGGAACCTGGGGCACATGGAGAGAAAGTGAGAGGAACTTGGGGCACATGGAGAGACAGTGAGAGGAACTTGGGGCACATGGAGAGACAGTGAGAGGAACCTGGGGCATGTCAACTGAAGAAGGACGCACATCGACATAGACAAACAACCTTAGAAGCTTGGTGCACCTAGATTTCAGTTTGAAGGAGTTTGGGGCACATTGGGGGAAAGCTTGTGGTCACCTGGGGCAGAGAGCCAAAGAGTGTGGACATATTTGGCAACACAGAAAGTGTGAGGAACTTCGGGCACAGGAAGAGAGAGCGAAGAGCTTGAGGCGCACTAACAGACAGGTAAGTGGCACATGAAAAAGTGCAAGAAGCTTAGGGCACATGGATTCGTTTTGGAGGAGCTTGTGACATAGGGAAACACAACATGAGGAGCTGGGGCACATGAACATAATGAGGAAATCCATACACATAGAGAGTGTTAGGAGCTTAGGGTACAGGGGCAGACGGTTTGAGGTGCTGGGGAAGCAGGCGGGTAGTGAGTGGGCTTGTGGCACATTTACAAACACTGTTAAGGGCTAAGGCACATGGACTGGAATTGTGTGATAATGATGATGTGTTATTTATATAGAGCTTTCAGCAAAGCTCTTTACATCGAACATATTTACATACAATATCACTCAATCAAAGTTGGTAGTCATTTATCGACCTCAGTAAGGATGAAAGGCTGAGTTGGTCTTGCCGGGATTGGAATCTGTGACCTGCAGATCACATACAGATCGCAGCAGTGGGCGCTCAACCTGCTGAGCTATCTTACGGTCGTGGTGCTTAGGTTCAGTAGACTGACATTGTGAGGGGCTGGATCGCATGGACAGGCAGTATGATGAGTTTGGGAATATTGTGTAAGGAGCTGAGGGTATACGGGTAGACAGCTTGAGGAGCTTGGAGTACACGGAGAGAGTGAAATTCCCACAGTGCCATGGAAGGCCACAATCCCTCACTTTTGTAGGGGCGCTATGGTCAAAGCGCCTAAAGGGCATTAAGGCTACAGTTCTCACTTTATGGATGACAAACTCTAGCAACCTTCTGCAGTTGCCTCTTGCAGGCTTTGCAGCAGTCAGCGCATTAATGCTACTAATTGGTAAAACACAAATTCCCCATATCAGCCTCTGTGGGCATTTTCTGGCAGGGAGCTGCTGCATGGGTTATTTACCACAGAAACACGCTGGCACAGATACTTATACCTTCTAGTCCTATTCATGCCTGACAAATAATATTATTCTCCCCTCAGGGTGGCGAAAACCCTGTCCCCAAGAACATAATTACTACTGGTTCTACCTAACTCTTGGGCCGCCCTTGGAATACCTATGTTCACCCTGAACTCTAAACTCACCAAATATCTCAGTTCATCAAGGGCAGTGGTCGAAGTGAGCGGGAACGGTCGGGAGCGGTGTTCCACTACTTTTATTTTTTACTGTTTACAGCTCCACTACTTTTTGCATCTGTTTCACCATTCCGGAACTGTTCTTTGTGAAGTTAAAGCACACGTATGCATTTTTCCACCGGATATCAGTTACAGCTAAACTGAAATCTGTTTCACTCAATTGGCTGTAAACCAGCACGATTGCAACCCTTGCAAAATCAGTTTCACGTTGCTCCCTTCCATCCTAACCTGTCACCCGCTGCACTCATAGTTCCACTAATTTTGTTGGTACCCTTCTACCACTGATCAAGGGGGTCTTCCCAGTGCACGGATGTGTAGCAGCCATCTCTCCCTTTAGCAAATACCCCTTCACCTCACAATTGGCCCTCCGTAGCCCTCAGCTCTCTCACCCCTCGACCTGACAACCCTCTCCTCGCTGCTTAGGCCTTTCACCTTCACCGTACCCTCTCTACTCTGCAGAGATGTACCACCATTTCCCGCACCCCTACAGCTCTGCCATGCTGCATCCATCACAGCCGGCGCTAAGTGGATCCTCATATCTTGTGCCCAAGATAGGAGAACAATATACGCAGAAGTAACACATGGCCAGCCCCATTGGAAGGTTACCCCACGCCTTACCTATGATAGTAGCACATAACCTCTAGTGCAGTATTACCAGAGAGAGTAGTACAGCTTCAAGAAGTACTACATAAGGGACGTCATTTCAACAAAATGCCAGGGGTAGCGGAAGTTACATCACATGACCCTTGACATGTGATGACAACACGGGAAGTGATGTCATTAGACCCCGCCCTGAAGTGACATCACAAGAAGCGATGGAACATGACCTTTCACCCCTTGACAAAACAGGAAGTGGCATCACATAGCATTGTTTCTAAGTACACTACGAAAATATGGCTAAGATATCACTGTAATGTGATATACATTTCACATAAAAATGGATCACCATATGTATCGTTAATATCAGTGTGCATAGGCCGAAATTATCAAATTACTGTGAATACAAGCAGATGTCCATGGCCAAATGATAATGATGTGTTACTATAAAACACTTACCCTTAAGTGCTTTATATCGAACAAATATACATACAATATCACCCAGACTGTGTTGGCACTCATTTATCGACCTCAGAAGGATGAAAGACTGAGTTGGCCTTGCCGGGAATCGAACTTGCAAATCACACACAGATTGCAGCAGCGAACGCTCAACCCACTGAGCTATCTTACTGGCTACAGTAAAATGAGCAATTACAGGCCTGAATGTTCTCAGAGTCAGAAAGCAAGTTGTACTGTGTAGTGGATACCATTAAACTGGTAACTAGATTTAACAGGAGGCCAGTTCATCTGTAGGTCTGGTGCAGTTGACCACATGTCAAAGTGTGTGGATCTACTTTTCAGGCTTCAGAGGTTGGCAAAATACATACCATTGGGAGGGTTCATAACTGTGCATAAAGAATTTCGATTAGCGCAGAGAAAGCAGCGCACTCACACGTCATCCTGTACTCTGAGCACTTGTTACCTCATACATTCAAACAAACAACGAACAGCATGCCAGGGAGATAGGAAAGAAAGCCAGCCACTCCAAAAAGAAAGAGCCACACAGCACTGGCCAAAGCCCAGGAGCTTCCATTAAAAAGAAAATACATTTTTTAGGGTTAGCAAGGGAGACCACAGAAGTAGCAAGGGAGACCTCAAGGGTCGCAGTTCCGACCCCTGGTAACCCCCAAATGACGTCCCTTTACTGCATTAATTGAGATAATAGCGTTGTTACATTATTCAAGGTAGTATCATATCTCCTGAGGTACTTGCACATTACCCACGGTGCTACCATACTACATAAAGCACATTAACAGGTGCACTGACATTTCCAATGACACTATCAGAGACAGTACTGCATTAGCTGAGATTGGACCATGTTAACCGGGGAAGGGACATTTTGCTTAAGACATTACTATATTACCCCAGGTACCAGCACAATATGCAATTAGTACAATATTACCAGTTAAGTGCCATATTTCCTGAGGTAGCAACGTGTTACTTGAACTAGGATCTTATTACCTGAGACAGCATCATTGTAATTGAGTCCATGACCTATTCACCAAAATATCAACACATTACTTGAGGTACTGCCATGTTAGTTAAAGTGGTGCAATATTAGATTAATAAGACTTACATTAGGTACAGCACGATTACCCGAGGAAGTGCACTGTTACACATGATTGTTTTCCAAGAAATGCCACTGGACAATATTAAATGGTGCAGTACCATATAATCTGAGTTAGTTCCCCCAGGTAGTACACATTCCTAAACATGATACCATATCAACAATCGTTCCATGTCATTCCAGTGAATTAAATCACTTTGATGTAATTTATTTCTCCCCACCCCATTTTACCCTTTCCCCACAAACATATGTACATTTCGAAATGTTTTTGAAGTAATGTCCATGAAGTAAATGTCATCGAAGTAATTTGCTTTGTGGAAACCACGGGATACCATCAACAATATTAGTATCAAATCACAAGAGTTACGAGTGCATTACATGTGTTAGTGTCACACTAGTGGATTGCATTGTGCATTGCAATTTACAGTACTATGTAACCATAGATAGAGCAGTCTTAACTGAAATAGTACCACAATACCCAAATTATGATCACATCAAGCCTGGTAATAGAAAAGTAACTGCGTAATACTATATTGCCTTTAAGAGTAAAATATTACCTGGGGAAATACCCCATTACTCCACGTTATGATATGGCACGGTATGTTTTGTTATGTCATGTCATGTGACTATGCTTTGATCACACACTATATCACACCCATGTGGTAAATATGACCTGAGTTAGTGCCATATCAGTGAATGTTGTACAGTTCCCCCTGAGGAAGTGACATTATGGTTTACGTGGTAACATATTTGATGACACATTATAGTATTACAAGAGGTAGCACACTATTTCTCAAGGTAGTACTATACTTCCTACGGCAGTACCATTGCAATAGCTAATGTGAAATGTCACTAGGTCAGGTGATGTGTAACTGCATCAGCTAACACTGCAGCCTTAAGTACTATGGTATGCTTTAACATCTTACGTAAGGGATCGGCACCATGTCTGAGGGACCCGAGAAAGTAGCACATTCACTGAGGGTGTTCCTTTTTACTTGCGGTGACACCATTGTACCAGAAGTTGAAGCACATTTTCTGGGGTAGTATCATATTACTTGAGGTAGGATAATATTAAGCAGAAATGTCATATTGCCCCAGGTGGCAATACATTGTCTGATGTAGTGCTGTATAAGCTGTGGGAGTATCACATTAACTGAGACTGAATCCTATTTTCTAAGGCATTTTGTATTTCCTGAGTTAATACCATATTATCCAAGGAAATGCCCTACAACTTAATGTAGTAGCACATTATCAAAAGACGCTATACTAATGCCAGTTAGTATCATATTCTCTGAGTTGCTATCATTCTCTTAATGTAGTGCCATGGAATCTGAGGTTCTTTCATATTACCTGAGGTAGTAGAATCTTACCAAATATAGTAACGCAATAGGTGATGTAGTGCTACACTGCCTAAAGTAGAGGCACATTATACAAGGTAGTAGAACAGAACATAGGAAATGAGTACATGGCTTTGGATATTTTAACTGATGAAGTACCCTACACAGTACCCTAAGTGTACTATATTACATCATACAGTCATACATATTACAGTGCCTGGTAAGTGTACTATATTACATCATACATTCATACATATTACGGTTCCCTGTTAAGTGTACTATATTACATCATACATTCATACATGATACCGTGCCCTGTTAAGCGCACTAATGTAATTTGTTTTATTTATTTTGCATTTGTAAAGCGATCACACAGCCCGAGGGCATCGTGGCGCTGTTACATCATACATTCATACATATTACAGTACCCTGTTAAGTGAACTATATTACATAATACATTCAAAATATTAGAGTGTCCTGTTAAGTGGACTATATTGCATCATACATTCATAGATATTCCAGTGACCTTTTAAGTGCCCTGTAGTACATCATACATTCATACATATTCCAGTGTAGAGGATCACAGTGTAGAGGATTATCCCTAACTCCCGCCCCCTCACAGCTGTCATACTGGAACAGAAGGAAAAAAGCCTTATATGGGACCCCACATATTATGTATATACTGCATCGAGTGTACGAGAGATGATAGGCACTCAACAACCGTAGCAAATGTACCCTCGCACTGAGAGAGTGGCAGGATATTGTGTGGAAGGTTGGCAGCACGTACCATTGAACATCATGTAGTGCTGAGTGAAATCTGATGAGGGGAGTGTGAAGTCATGAAGACGATCTATGAGTACATACTGAAACGATATGAAAATACTTCAAAGTGATGATGTACTTGAAGCGACAAGAGAAACATGTACGAAATGTAATCATATATACAAAGAAGATAAAGTAACTTGCTGACCAATAAGTGTAAATACTCTGCATCGCAAGGTAGATGAGATATATAGTTTGCTATAGATGAAAACAATGTGGCAAGGACGGCCATGATAGGAAAATGGACTTCTGCTCATGTAAAGATTCATACAGCACCCCCAGAAACAGACCAGGGATGCAGAGTCAGGAGATGTTGGAGAATTAGCTTTGTGTGCAAAACAAAGAGGAGTCTATGATGGCCTGGGATCAAGGATGCTATTTCAAGCAAAACTTGCAAAGCACAAAGGGAGGCCGATGGATAAGCCATGGACGTGAGACATATTTCTCTTAGATTAAAGAAAATGAAAACAAACATTTGCACGAGCCAAGTATTGGACAATTAACAATGGATAAGGCTCCTGCAAAATGGAGTGAGCAAGTCCCTAGAGGCCAAGAGGAGCAATAACACCTAGCATAATTGAATTAAATAGCAGTAAATAAGAGGTCGAAAATTGACAAATTTGCTGTCTCTTCACATAGGATTCAGAAGTTGAAAACAAGGGCTATTCACTAAGCTGTGGATGAAGATGGTGATGTGCTTACACTCCCTTGAATGTCCCAGCACAGAGAGCGAGCTACAAGGTCAACTACAGATGGCAACCTTTGGCTCATGGTCAGACTGATGAGAGATGATGGACTCATTGGGAAAGTGAGGAGTAATCTGACGTGACTCAAGTACCTGGGTTTCGTTTTGCTTACGTGCTGCTAGCTGAGTCGAAAGTCTAAGGTTGGGTGGGAATGCCAACCTATCAGTGGGTCTATGGGGCAACCTGTTATACAATGTTGCATAGACCAATCCGCCACCATTTTGTCTGCTATAACCAGAATTATACATATTTAGAGGTAGTTCGTGGCGTGCCTTCCAGATAAGAGACAGCATGTCACGTATTAACTTCCGGGGCACCAGTGGTCCAGGGATGAATATCGGTTTCTAAACCATCAATCAGCCTTAAAAATCTAGTTCACCAGAAGTGATATGAACAGATTGGAAACACAAGTCAATTGTAAACCTCCCTGTCCAATTTTGGTAACATGGATGGAACGTCAAGCTTATCTCAGCAAGGTTGTGGATCGTTGGTTAGTTACAACACCATGAAAATACAATTATTAACAGTAAAAGGGACTGTCCAGTCAGGGTTGTATAAAAATATCTAATTTATTATTATCACAACAGACAGTTCTAGCACACTACAATATACAACCCACCCTGTAAAGGAATGTAGAGGACAGACTGGATACTGACATAAGGGTGTTCAGTAAAGTAATTCATCTCAATAGTTCAAGGATACTTGGTTTCAGCACAAAGGGAGCAATGGGTCGCAAAATGTCACCAGGGGCCTTGGTGAAGGACCAGGGGGACAGAACCACAATGTCCCTTGTGCTTGTAGAAGTTCTTGGTGCCCGACAGCATTGAGTCACTTTCAGGGCACTTTGCAGCTTCTGCGACAGAGTTCAAAATAAGAGACAGCTGCGGGTATCAGGTGGCAGGCTGGATGGACAGCTGCAGGCTGGCTTACACAGGAGCTCAGGGTCAGGAATCATTGTCTCAGTGCTAGTTGGCGGGTCTGATGCACTGACCGAGGCATCTCGGACAGCGCAAGCAACCGCAGAATGACAACAGACAGTAGTGCAGTCTGTTGCAGGCCGAGGGGCTCGACTGCCTCGAAAATTGCCTTAAAAGTGGACGCTGGTTGATGTTTGTTTGTGCACTCCTCCTAGCTTCTTTGCTGGGCTTGTGTCGTCCTTTAAGGCAGAAGGCCCAAAGATGAGGAGAGTGTTGCAGGCAACTGCCTTGTCCTTGGTTTGGTTCAGAGACTCTCTGGCACTTCCCACCTAGGAAGCTTGCTAGCAGAGCCTAACAGGGCACGCCATGTGCTGACTGGGTACCTGTTCTGGAGCTGCTGGAGGCTCATCTGGATTTAGTATCTACCTCTGTTCCCTGGGAGATGTTTAAAGGAGGGCTCTTGCTTCCCTCTTGGATTTCCTGGCCTTCCTTCACTGTGGAAGATGTAAGGCAGACTGTACCTTCAGCACAGGTCCCAATGAGTTATTGTTGCTACTCCTTGCAAAGCCTTGAGATGATCTGCTAAGAGAGTGGTTCAGCCCTCTATTAAAGCCAAATGGGCCCAATGATTGTTGCAGGCTAAGCCTACCTTAATGAACCAATCCTGCGTCCCCACCAACAATTTTTTGTTATGCGTGAGGTCATAACCAGAGTACTTTGCAACAGGAAAGGTAAAGGGGTGAAAATATGTACTGATAAATCCCACCCATCCTCCTGTCTGTTGTGGATCAAAGTGTCTCTGGTTTTTTGAGCTCTCTGTGGCTCCTGATCAAAGTGCAGGTCTCCCTTGAAGTTGTGGCTAGAACAGATGATCTGTCTCCATCAAATCACATACTTCTACCCTCTGAAAGGGGGTCCACCTGCAGGGATTGCCTACTTTAAACAGTTGTCCCAGACATGACAGTTCACTGCCCTTGATACTAAGGGGCGGGAGCTGACGCCAGGTTGACACAGATACATATCAAAAAGGTGTTGAGCTAACTGTCACCTTTGTCAGCTCTCAACCAGGCCTCTTACAGGACTGCTTCAATTAACTTCTCATCAGTGTGCGCCGCCACCAGCAGGGCGGACAGAGGATAGGGCGCTTCCATGGAAGCTTTGTCAGTTAATGAAGCTGCTCATGGCAGGAAGAAGGTTTTGCCTTCCCACTTCTTGAGATGCTTTGATGTACCCGTAGCTGTCATTTTCCAGCTGAACATGACAGGAGGACTGCACCTGTAGGCTGTGTCCACCCAGAGTAAATGTGACTATGTGTTTCTTTTGCAGCAAGCATACAAAAATGTGTGTGGATTAGCCCAACACATTTTTCAGAAGTTGATCTCCCATCATTCAATTTCACTACAAAATTTCAAAAAAGCTCAGGGGAGCACACACTTCGCATCCGGATGGTGGAGTTCCTCACACAGCCATTGGTGTACTGACCCTTATGTATTCTACAAGTAGATATGTTCCCCTAACCAATCCCTCCCATCAATAGGTTTTTCAGTTTTCCACGTAGGATGATGTCATAGATGACGCATATTGGGGTATAAAACCTCTGTGTAATCAAGTTTGGCTGTAAGTGTGCAAGCATCAGTTCGATGTCTGTCAGTTTGCTCTGCTTTATCAAATTGAGAATAAAGTATACTTTGCCATATTCCTTGAGTCTGTCCAGTTATTTGGTTTGAGATCTTTATTTGTAATCCCATCTAGCACAAGTGATGCTTCAAGGTGCTAGAGCACATTTTGGTAGCAGTGCGGATGGTTCAGGTCTAATCCACCTGCACCCAGATCCAGACCTCTGGACACACGACTGCTCCTGCCATTAGCCAGAAGACTGCAGAGCTTCCTGTGGAGAACGGCGCACAAAAAGCACATGTAAGAAGATACTGTTGACAAGTCCCCCTATAATGAAATTCCTGTCCGGTCCCACGCAGGTGCCCTGTGGACGGAAGGCGAACTGGTCGGATGAGGCAGAGTCGATCCTGAGGGACTCCAGCTGAGCCACAGATGTAAGTAGAACATTTGAAGTGGCAAAAATCAGGGGAAGGTCTGTGTTGTAAATAAAGCATATATATAAAAGTAACAGGATTTTTGGGTATTATAAAGAAGAGAAGTAGATACCTTGATTCCTGGTTCCAAGGGGACAGAAGGATACACACTAAAAGGACTCCAAAATAGGTGTGCTAAGCTTTCTTGAGGCAAGGCCAACCAGAAGAGTGCACATCAAACTCCAAAATGGAGTCAAAATGAGATGAGATACATTTACTAAAGTTAGTAAAGGAAGGCGTTTGCAGAAACATTTTTTTAAAAGTGCACATATGTGGTGTTATAAATATGTCACTGTAAAGCTTTAGTTGTGTTTAAACTACTAGATATAAAATGATATTAAACAATGAAGGTGATTGTTAGATTTTTTAAAACAAGAGTTTGATGTCAATCAGGAGGATAAAAATCAAAGGTGATGGTATCCGCTCAAATTGATCAGTGTGGTATGCTTGATGAAATAAAGAGAAGAATACAAGGACGGGCAAGTATAGACAGCCGACATTGGCTTGTCATCACGGGAGACACTCCTATTTTACACTTATGCAGAACATTGCCAAAATACACAGCCAAAATAAGGAAGTATCATTCGGAGTGGATTTGAGGCACGACCAATAAGATACTTGTGCCGCGGCCTCCGGAAGGTTAGTTCTCAAAAACAGTATTGCAACATATGACAAAATATTTGCATGCCACATATAAGGGAAATAAGTTACAGAAAAAGTTGGCTATTTTAGAGTTATGGAAAATGTGAGAAAGGAGATCAGGCCGAGGAGTGGATGCTTAATCAGCATAAAGGGAAGGATGTAACGTCTTCGGCTCTCCTTTCCCCTACTGGAAATAAGAGCATAGAAACAGAGGATCAGAGATTTTATCCCTTAAAGGAATTGAAAGCATCGGCGCAGTACGTTAATCCGACCTATGAGCCCCCGCTTATAACAGTGAGGACAATGTGGAAGAGAGCAAAAGCAGAGAGCACAAATATATATCGACACACGATGAAAGCAAACAGCGGGATGAGAGAAAGGACAGGCAACTTAGACATATGGAGATGGAGAAAGAAGCAAGGAAGCAGAAATAAATAAAGGGCCGAGCTAAGAGAATAACAATAGTGTAGAATTAATGGATGGGAGGACAAATATTACTCAAGCTGGATGATAAGGGCATTGACGGAGTTTGAGAAAGAGAAGAGAGAGAGAAGAGTGGGAAATGAAAGAAAAGGAAGAAGAGAGGTCATATAAAGAAGATAAAGAAACAGAATGCAAGAAAAGGGAAGAACGAGGAAGGTAAGAGGTAAGGAGAAAAAAGAATATAAGAGACAAGAGGAAGTACAAGTGCAAAAAATGAAAGTACGTAGGTTGCAAAGAAGGCGAGAGGAAGATGAATGGAGGGAGTTGAGGAGAAGGAAAGAAGAAATGAACAGAAGTAGGGGACTAAAAGATAACAAGATAGAGAATCTATGTCATAGAAGCATAGTGCTGATCGAAGCACAAGAAAGATTTGAGGAAGCGAGAGGGTCACAACAACTGATGCAAGGATTACCAAGAATACCAACATGGGCTGATGAGTGGGATACAGGAGATGTAGGGCAATGAATTGGGGATTTATATAGGCAAATGAGGGATAAAGAAGGGTATAAAACCTAAGATAACGTCTAAGTATGTCTATTGAGGGAAACTGGAGGAAGGCTAGATGGCATCATAACAGATGAGCACAGAATGCTGTCTTTAAGTAGACTAGATCTTGATGATGCGGAAAACAGTCATACAAGCTGGGGCAAAATAATGTCAGACAAAGAAAGGGAAGAAAATAAGAGAGCATGAAGGGAGGGCGCATGTGGATTTTCAAAAGAATAAAGTGTAGAAAAAAGGGTAAAATGGTCAGATTTAGAGGACCCAAAGAAAAAACACCAGAATCAACACCATATACTGAGTGACCACAAGCAGGACCGCGCAGTACAGGGGATGTATTCCCGCCTTATGTAAGCAGATTAAGGGCACTACCAGGACAGATACAAACAGACTAGACTAGCCCTGCTTGGAAAAAAAGAAGTTTAGGCAGGTATGATTACGGACTAGGATTTTCACAATTTCCATTATTAGAGAAATGGGAAGGACGACCACAATATATTCTATGGCCACAAATGGAAAAAGACAATTTAAGATGTAAATTACCAAGTTGAACTTCTGGTGTGGGAAAATGGATTTATGAATCAGAGAGAATGTCATCAGGAATGACTTTAGCCATCAGTGACATAAAAGGCTTGCTAACAGCCATTATAGGAGGGAGAGCTGATGACGTTTGGAAGAGAGCAGGATACGCAGGTGTGACTGCACAAAACACGACACATGTTGGAGCACTGTTTAATAACTGCAGAACAGATGTATAGTGGGCGCTCAGAGTACAATATCCCAATACATCTGATATGGGTATGATTATGACTAGGAAAACGGGGGAGGATGAAGACTCTGTTGCCTATATTCAAGGCATTGAAGAGAGATGACGCCTTCAGGCGCGTGAACCTTTGGATAAAGCACTGGCATTATTTTACAACATTTTGTATCAGGGACTGCCCGAGTCAGTGCAACAGCAGATGAAGAAACAGGTGGGAATGGAAGCGAAACCATGGCCAGAAATACAATTGATGATCATGCATCACTGCCAATTGATGCAGGAGAAAAATAAGACAAAAGCCGAAAGTAGAAAGCAGGAGTGTGAGGAATTTGACCATCCAACGGGGAGTGTGCACTCACCTGGGGTTTTTGGAAATTTTGTAAGAAATGGAATGATGGGAGATAAACCTCGGAAAATGTGTGGAGCTAATCCACATACATTTTCCTATGCTCGCCGCACAACAAATACATAGTCAAGTGTATTCTGGGGGACACAGCCTACAGGGGCAGTCCTCCCTATCACATTTAGATGGAATGTGACAGCCAGGAGTACATGAAAAGCATCAAGAGGAGAAGGGCAACACCTTCCTCCTGCCGTGGCCAGCCTAATTAAATATCAAAGGCTCCCTGGATCCGTCCTGCACATTATAGTTCTGTGTAGTTGCAGCATATACTGATGAGAGTTAATTGAAGCAGGCCTGCGAAGAGGCATGGTCACAGAACTAACAAAGGGCAGGAAACCCCAACACCTCTTTGATATGCAATGTGTCAGCTTGAAGCTAGCTCCCACCCCTCTGTATGAAGGACAATGAATGTTGTCTTTGGAACAACTGTTTACAGTAGGCAACCCCTGCAAGGGGACCTCGTTTCAGAGGGAAGAAGTATGTGATTTGATGGAGACAGAAATTCGGTTCTCACCACAAACTTCAAGGGAGACCTGTGCTTTGATCAGGAGCCACAGAGAGCTCAATAAACCAGAGAGACACTTTGATCCACAACAGACAGGAAGATGGGTGGGACTTAATAGTACATGTTGTCACCCCTTACCTTTCCTGTTGCAAAGCACTCTAGTTATGACCTCACGCATAACAGAAGATTGTTGGTGGGATGCAGGATTGGTTCATTAATGTAGGCTTAGCATGCACCAATCACTGGGGCCCATTTGGCTTTAAAAGAGGGTTGAGCCCCTCTTTTGGCAGACCATCCAACCACTTTGAAAGGAGTAAGAAGGACTCATTTCGACCCTGGCTGAGGGAACATTCTGCCTTATACCTTCCGCCAGTGAAAGAAGGCCAGGATTTCTGAAAGGCAAGCACGACCCCTCCCCTAAACATCTCCCTGTCGAGCATCAAGATCATCCCAAGCACAAGGTACTCGCAGCCTCCAGCCATCCGTCCAGCCTCACTCGCCGAAATGCCTGTCGGCTGATACCCGCAGCTGTCTCCCGTCTTGAACTCTGCCACCAAGAACTTCTACAAGCACAAGGTACATAGTGGTTCTGTCCCCCTGGTCCTTCTCCAAAGGCCCCTAGTTACATTTACGACCCCTTGCTACCTTGGTGCTGAAACTAATTAACCTTGAACAGTTAAGACCGACTGCTTTACTGACTATCCTCCTGTCAGTATCCAGAGGGCATCCCTTTCCTTCGTGATAGTGTCAGTCCTCCGTGTTCCTTTACAGGGTGGGTTGTATTTTGCAGTGTGCTAGAAGTATCTTTTGTAATAATAATAAAGTAGATATCTCTATACAACCTTGACTAGACAGTCCCTTTTATCATTGGGTAATCATTGTTTTTTACTGTGTTGCAACTAACCAACGACCCACGACCTTGCGAGGACAAGTTTGCCATTCCGTCCACGTTACCAAAATTGGACATGGAGGTTTATAATTGACTTGTGGTTCCAATCTGTTCGGATCCCTTCTGGTGTACTAGAGATGTGGGGCTGATTGATGGTTTAGAAACCGATATTCATCCCTGGAGCACTGGTGCCCCGGAAGTTGATTCGTCACAAGGAGGAAGCGAAGTTAGTTGAGAAAAAGTAGTCAATAAATATCCATTGAGGGAGTGGTTTTGACGATTAATGAATGTGGGGCGACGCAGGAGATGCAATCAGTACAGTAAAACAACGTAGTGTATCCCACAGACCAGAGTGGGTACAACTGTTGGCCAAGGGGAAGAAGGAATGGGCCTAGAGGAGGAGGACGAGGTGGATTTCAAAACCCTCATGGAAGAGGAGGTTTTAATGGTGGTCCGCCGCAACAATGCTGGAATTGCGGAAGAATAGGACACATCGCCAGAACATGTAGAAGCAGAGGACATATTAAGCAAAATTGGCAAGCTCCAAGAGGGGGGATGGGCTATGTTCCGCAAAATAATACAGAATCGCAGGAATATTATGCCCAAGATCACACGCAGGCTCAGACATATACACTGCAACTGCAGCAAATGCAGAAAGCACCATTAAAAATGAAATCGCCACAAGGACAATCGTGGCAAGTACCCATGCAAACACAACAGGTACAAACTCAGCAAGCGCCGAGGAAGCAGGCCAGGGTCCCACAATGGAATATGAATACATGAGTTCAGCAAGCACCTACACCCAAATTGGGGAGTGTGACCGTGGTAGGAGGAAATTCTTTCACAGGTACAGGGATGAATGTATATCTACAGTACGACAGCCCACAGAGCCACCTGATGTGTTCAGTACTTTCTGTGACACCAGACCCCCAAGAGGAACCAATGGTCAAGGTGACGATAGGCAAGACATTTTCATTTCTTGTGGGCACTGGAGCAACTCGTTCCTGTGTTTATGATGGAAAATATCCAATGTCAGGTATTGCCATGAATATGCAGGGATTCTCTGGGGCAATGAGTTTAGTCCCCTTTACAGATGAATTACCAATGTCTATAGAAGAACATCACATGTCGATGCCATTATTATATTCTAGACAGATGCTGGTTAACATATTAGGGTGTGACGTTATGACAAAACTTAACATGACAATATCTTTTACTGATGAAGGAATAGTATGTCCCCCCCCCCATGGATACATTATATGGATGTAAGAGAGTTTATATTAGCCTTTACAGGACAGAAGACATTACAAGGAGTTCCCATAGACACAGAAGTATTCTTGTATGAAGTGACTGTTTTATTATCATGGTTACCCAGATTGATAGGTGAACTATTAAGAATACCTGATGAGTTTTTGCTCCGACCAGAAATCTCCAAGGATGATGAAGAAGGGCAGATGATCCCCTTGGAGTTAGAAGCAGCAGTGGTTAGACAGGAAAGGGTGGTTTTTTATGGAACAGGTGATGAGGGAGGAGGATGGAGAACAGTGATAGCCATCAGTGAAGGATACAGGCTGACAGATTTGACAGACGAGGAGCTGTTTAAGGATGAGTACTCAGATGATGAATTCATATTTTTTATAAATCTCACGTATTGGATTAAATTAGAGAATAGAGAAAGGCCACAGAGAATGGGGTTGGTAAAAAAGAAATCGTAATTTTTCCAGGAAGATTTAGAGAAAGTGACAAATATTTTATGGACCACAAGTTCGTATGACATTGGTCTATTAAAAGGAGTAGGAACAGTTTGAAATAAACTGAAACCAGGAGACCTTTTGCCACATCTTTTGCCACATGCAAAGCAATACCCCATGTCCACAGAGGCGGATGAAGGTATATTTGATACCATTTCTGCTCTAATGAAGCAAGGAATATTGGTATCATCCGATTCTCCATGCAACACGGCTGTGTACCCAGTGAAAAAATCAACGGGGTGGTCATGGAAGAATCATCCAGGACCTTCGCCCCTAAACCATGTAGTCAAATCTGAGTTTCCATTTGTTACAAACCGTGCGACAATATTGTGCAACATCCCATGTAAGGCCAGATATCCTATAATTATAGTCTTAAAGAATGCATTCTTTTCAATTCCCCTTCACGAAGACTCACAGGATTTGACTTCCTTTTCGTATAGAAATATCTGCCTGAAACATGCTCGTTTCTCACAGGAGTACTGTGAGCCCCCTTCAGTCTTTAACGGAGTCCTTCAGGTGGACCTAAGCAATGTTCAGCTCGAAAGTGCAATAGTCCAATATGTGTAGTGGGACAGATGAAAGATACAGAGAAGATTCAGTTGACCACATGCCTATACTCTCAGAGAAAGGATATAAAGTGGACAAAGATAAGATACAATACTGTCAGGAAGAAGTCTTGTATATAGGACAGTTGATTTCTCATGAGGGGAGGAAAGTGACACCAGAGAGAGCAGAAGTAATAATGAGGGCATCAGAACCTAAAACAGTGAGGGGAATGCAGCCCTGTTTAGGCCTTTGTAATTATTGTAGGGTAACTATTGTAGGGTAACTATTGTAGGTCCTGGGTTTTCGATTGCAGTACATATATTCTACCACTTTTACAAGGGCTTCAAGAGGTACAGGTGGGCAAGAGCAAAATAATATGGACAGATGAGATGACTGAAGGATTTGAAGAATTAAAAAAGGCAATCAGTACAAGCCCTGTGTTGGGAATTACAGATTATCACAAAGAATTTACTTATTTTCTCATTCAAATGGAGAAGTCATGACAGCAGTCCTTACACAGAAAATAATATTGGGACATGGGCACAAACCATTGGACTATTATAGTGGGATTTTTGATCCAGTTATGAAAGGGCATTATCCTTGTGAGAAGTCTTTAGCTGCTGCTACATTCACGATTGAAAAAGCTTCAAATGTAACAATGGAGTGTTCAGTAACACTATTTGTAGAGCATGCATTATTTGTAATTTTAGAGTAACCTAAAAGTACATTAACCACACAAAGAGCACCAGGATACAAGGTAATTATATTGAATCCAGCGATTAAAATTGTCAGATGTAAGACAGTTTACCCAGCAATGTTGTAAAACTGAACCAGTAGGGGTGGATGAATATGTACATGATTGCACAACATATACTGAGCACTATGATGATATTCCCCAAGCTAGAGAGAATGCTCTTGGGAGGGGGAAGTTCTCTTTATTGATGGTTCTTCAAAAATTGACCAAACGACTAATAAAAGGCATACCGGATCACCAATAGTGAAGCCGAACCGAGAGGGTGAATTTGAGGTGGTGACAAGTGTGAGATTGCCTTCGTGTTATTCAGCACAGGCTGCAGAATTAGTGTCGCTTATCGCCGCTCTTCAGAGATTCGAAGATGAGGAAGTGATGGTGTACTCTGACTCTGCTTATGTGAAGTTAACCACACACGCAGGTTTGTCACGCTGGAAAAGGAGGGTCTTCCTCCACGCAGATAGCACTCCAATGCAACATGCTACCCTATTAGATAAACATATTGAAGCACTAGCACTCCCATTGACTCTAGCAGTCATAAAGTGTGCAGCGCACACTAAAAGAGGAGATGTAATTTCCAGCGGAAACAAAGCCACACGCTTAGAAGCCAAAAAGGCTCATTTTGAAATAGAAAGTGTTGAATAGATGAAAGGACGATGCATGTTGGTAAAGGATGTCTTTAACATGCTGTCTATTATCCAGTTAATTGAGATACAAGGTTGAGCAACACAATAAGAAAAGGATTTATGGATAAAGCAGGGGTGTTTTTTATCCCCCACTGAGGCAATTTGGAGACAGGAGAGCACTGGAAAGACACTTATGCCTCTAGCGTTATTGTGGGTAGCGCTGGAGCACCTCTACTACCCTGTGCATGTGACTTGATAGATATTCTAGCTGCTACAATTGCAGAAGAGTAGTGCTCACCAAACCTGTTAGAGCCAGTTTATTGCAAATTGCATTGTGGGCCAGAAATCTACTGCAGGGCACACTTTACGGACAGTGAGAGGAGCAATTCCTAGACCCAATGGCCCATTTCAGCACCTACATGTAGATTATGTGGATGTGCTGCAGACAAGTAAGAGCAAGACATATATGCTGGTCATGGTATGTCCTTTTTCTAGATGGATCGAGGAAGGTCCATTCACACACCCTGATGCTGTGTGTGCCTCCAAGTTCCTTGTGCATGAGGTGTTTCCATGATGGGGTGTGTGCAAGGTTTTGCGGTCTGACATAGACCGCATTTTATAAATGTCTGCGCGAACAAATAGTTCTTCTATTAGGCATTAAGCATATGTTTTCTTCTGTGTATCACCCACAGGGGAATGGTGTTAACGATTAAATGGATTATTGAAGGAAAGAATTGCAAAAATAAAGATGACTCTAAAGAAGGGATGGCTACATTGCCTACTCCTTGCTTTCTATACCCTAAGAAACCAGCCTGGCTCAGATCACCTTCTAACTCCTAATGAGTTGGTGACTGGATGCTGAATAAGAACATCCATTTGTCCTCCAACTAGGTTAAAAACGGATGCCTATAGTGTAGCAAAGACACTAGGTGACGAGATGCATGATTACCTAACAACAATGACTGCAAGTGTTTCTTTCATGTCTCAACAGGTCAAGAACCGAAGGGAGAATTCAAAGAGAAGTGACAAGGAGGATCAATCCATTGAAGTAAAGATTTGTTAAAACAACTAAGGGGACCAGGTTCTGGTACGAAACTTTGTCTGCACTTGGAGTATGCCCCATTTCGAAGGACCATATGAGGTGGAAGAAGTTACTCCTACAGCTGCCAAGTTAACATGAAGAATAACCTGGCTGCATTTGCACAACATCAAACAATATAAATGAGAAACCCTGACCCCTCCTACAACTACCGACAGTGAAGCAAGTGAAGAGGTTCCATGCATGCAGACTCATTCAGTGGCCAAGAGCAAAGACAAGGAAAATGAAAAGCACAGCAGTACTCTAAATCAGAGACCAATATCTTTCAACATTGGATAAGGAATAAATAGACTTGCAGTTATCCTGGAACTTTTTTAGATAGGCTCAAGGAATCAAGGAACAATGTTTTAAAATACCAGAGCTGAAAGAAGAGAAACACGTTTCATCTTTATGTTACCCATTATAATAACAATACACACATTCTTGTATGCTGTTTTTACTTACATATTACATTCTTATCCTGCTTTAGTAAGAAGACACATAAATATAGTGACGTTTTTCAGTAATCCAAAGAACCATCATATTATTTTCAGATAAATTATAGCAATCATTTTGCAGTTCTTGATCTAAAAGTGTGACCCACAAAGAATTACAGAATATATATATATATATATATATATATATATATATATATATATATGACAATGCATTACTTACCGTAAAAGCATTTCTGATGGTTGTATCTGCTTAGATTCACATGCTGTGCATAGGTCCGACATCCAGTGGTCACTGCGGAGTATTGCATTTTGTTTTTCGTAGTCGAAAAAGGGGACGTTGACAAGGCGTGTCTGTAACACTATCCCTATAGTGACGTGCGTTGTACCCACAATCCCTCACGCGTCGAGGTCCCTCTGTTTGTATTTTTCTGCCCTGAGGGAGCCTTCTAGACGTGAGTGAGTACAGAAAAGAGAGAAATATAGAAAAGGATGTCTATGTTCCTTCCATCCGAGCGGGGAGGAAGGGTGGGCGCATGTGAATCTAAGCAGATACAACCATCAGAAATGCTTTTACGGTAAGTAATGCATTGTCTTCTGATGTTTGTTAATCTGCTTAGAATGACATGCTGTGCATAGACTAGCGAGCAGTACCCGGAGTTGGCGGTGGGTTATGAGAAGGAACAGTAGAGAAAAGATGTCTTAATACTGCCTGTCCCACCTGGGAGTCAGATCTAGAGTGTGCATCTAGACAGTAGTGTTTTGTAAAGGTGTGCACAGAACTCCAGGTAGCCGCTTTGCAGATGGACTCAAGGGGAACATTTGCAATGAACGCTATGGAAGCCCCAGTGCCTCGAGTGGAATGTGCTCTTGGCTTGAAGGGTAGTTCTCTCTTAGCAAGAGTGTAACAGAGAGTGATGCATTGAACAATCCATCTAGATATAGTGGACTTTGAAACTGCATCTCCTTCTCTTCCTGCTGCCACAGAGACAAAGAACCGATTAGTCTTTCTCAGTGGTCTGGCTCTTTCCATGTAGAACATGACAGCTCTGCGTACATTTAGTGTATGCAGACTTTTTTCTCCCAAGCTGGAAGGGTTTTGAAAGAACGTTGGTAGTTCTATTGACTGGTTTACATGAAATTTCGAGATGAATTTTGGTGCAAACCTTGGGTGTGTGCGTAGGACCACCTTATCCTTGTGAACTGTTACGAAGGGGTCTAGTACAGAAAGAGCCTGTAGTTCACTTACTCTCCTAATGGAGGTGATAGCTATTAGGAAAGCAGTCTTAAGAGTGAGGTCTTTAAGAGTTGCCTTGTGCATGGGTTCGAAAGGAGGGCCCATGAGTCTAGAAAGTACCACATTTAAGTCCCATCCGGGAGCTGGGTTAGCTATCGGAGGGTGTATTCTCTTTACCCCCTCCATGAAGGCCTTGATAACTGGTATCTTCCACCACGACACTTTAAGTTGGGAAGTGGTGTATGCAGAAAGTGCCGCTGGGTGGACTTTAATGGAATTGAAGACTAGACCTGAATCCAGTAAATGGGTCAAGTACAGAACAATGTTAGTGGGAGAGCAGTCAACCGGGTTGATGCTCTTACCTCTACACCAGATGACAAATCTTTTCCACTTGCTAGACTAGCAGTGGCGAGTATTAGGTTTTCTGGCTTCCCTGAGGATGTCCATACATCTCTGCGGGAGTTGTAAATGTCCAAATTCTATGATCTCAGGAGCCAGGCTGCTAAGTTCATGGTCTGAGGGCATGGATGCAGTGTCCTGCCCTTGTCCTGTGACAGCATGTTGTACGGGCAGGGAAGTTTCACTGGGGGAGATAAGGACATCTCCATCAAGTGAGCGAACCATGGCTGCCGGGCCCACATTGGGGCCACTAGTATCATGGTAACCTGCTCCTGGTGCATCTTGTGCACCACTTTGTTGAGAAGGGGAGTCGGGGGAAAGGCGTAAACAAATTTCCCTGACCATTGAATCGACAGACCGTTCCCCTTGGACTGGTTCTGGGGGTACCTGGAGGTGTAACTTTGGCATTGTGAGTTCTCCAGAGTTGCAAACAGGTCTATTTCCGGGAACCCCCATTGCGTGAAGACGTCTAAGACGATGTCTTCGTGCAATTGCCATTCATACTCTTCGGGCAGGGGGAAGTCTCTGCTGAGTTTGTCTGCTAGCAGATCGAGTTCCCCTGGTACATGTTGTGATAGTAGGAACATGTTGTGTTTGAGAGCCCACTTCCATATATTCTGGGACAGCTTGGACAGTCCTAGAGAGTGAGTGCCCCCTTGCTTGTTGAGGTAGTACATGGCTGTGGTGCTGTCTGTGAGGACCATCACTGTCTTTCCTTGTAGGTGTTCCTGAAAGGCTTTCAGTGCTTTGAACACTGCTAGTAGTTCCAGCAGGTTTATATGCTTGGATGCTAAGCTCGGAGTCCACGCTCCGTGAGCAGTCTGATGGGATAGGTGAGCCCCCCATCCTGTAAGGGATGCTTCTGTGGTTAGAGTGGCTTCCACTGCGGGTGTGGCAAAAGTTTTCCCTAATAACAGGTTTTCTTTTGTCCACCACCGTAGCGAGAGAACCAAGGCCTGCGAGACCACCACTAGATCGTCCCATTGTCCGCTGGCCTGACACCACTGGCTGTAGAGCCACTCTTGCATTGGGCGCATGCGCAGGCGCGCGTGAGGTACCAAATAAATACATGACGCCATCATCCCTAGCAAGCGCATTGCTTTGCGTACCGTCACCTCTCGACCTGCCACATAATGGGGGATCTGAAACAGCATGTTTTGGACCCTCTCGTTGGAGGGGAAGACGAGGCCGTCCTTTGTTCGAATTAGAGCCCCTAGGAATTGTTTGATTTGGCTGGGGTCTAAACTGGACTTCTTTTCGTTGATGGAGAAGCCCAGATGGGTCAAAAGGTCTACGGTCTTTTGGGTATTGGAGAAGCATGTTTCGTAAGAATCCCCTGTTATGAGCCAGTCGTCGAGGTAAGGGTATACCGGGATGGATAACCTGCGCAGGTGGGCCGCTGCCACTGCCAGTACTTTCGTGAATACCCTTGGTGCAGATGCTATCCCGAAGGGTAGTACTCTGAACTGGTAGTGTTTGTTCGCTATCTTGAACCTGAGGTATTTTCTGTGCGCTGGCAACATTAAAATATGAAAGTATGCATCTTTCATGTCTAGTGTTGTCATGTAATCCCCTTGTGATAACAGTGGGATTACTTCCTGCAAGGTCACCATACGAAACTTTTGGGGTTTGACAAACTTGTTTGCTGGCGCAGATCTAATACAGGGCGCATGGTTAAGTCCTTTTTGGGTACAAGGAAGTACACTGAATAAATACCTTCTGTTACCTGAGATAGGGGGACAGCCTCTATAGCCTCTTTTTTCAGTAGCTCTTCTACTTCTTGAAGAAGAATGGTGAGGTGTTCCGGTGTCATGCGTCGGTTCCGTGGGGGTCTGTACTTCGGGGAACCGTTGAATTCGATGCAGTATCCGTGGGCTATGGTGGATAATACCCAGCGGTCTGACGATATTCCCTCCCATGCTGAAAGGAACGATGTTAGCCGGCCCCCGACCGGTGATGCATGGGAGGGGACCCGAATCTTCGGGTCATTTGTTGGTATTGGGCATGGAACCTTTGGGGCTGGAGCCGCGACCTCTTCCTTTGCCAAGGCGTTGGCCTCTTTGACTGAACTGGGTGTTGTTACCCTGGTTAGAGGGCCAGTTGGTAGCAGAGTAAAATTGCTGTTGGTTTTGCTGCTGGCGTTGGCCACGAAAGGAGCGTCTATTGCCATAGCTGCGTCTGTTAGGGGGCCTAGAAATTTGGTCAAGAGTCTTGATGGTATCAAACTCTTTCTTCGCATGTTCTAGGGCCTCATCAACTGCTTTCCCAAACAGATGTGTTTGTTCTATGGGCTTATTTATCAGGGAAGCCTGGGTTTCCGGCTTAAATAACGAATTGCGCAGCCAGACATGGCGTTTGAGAAGTATTCCCTGAACCAGGGAACGGCCAGCCGTTTCTGCGGCATCTAAGGAGTTCTTTACGATGCCCTGGTTTACAAGAGTTCCCTCTGAGATTATAGCTAACGGGCGTGAACGCAGGGGTTCTGGTGCGTCCTCTGCTTCGCTGCGCAGCTTGCTCCACTGTGCATCTGCGTAGCTAGCTAGTAGGGAATTGTTATTTGCAATCCTAGTTGAGAAGGCGGCGGAGGTCGTGATTCTCTTCCCAAGTGCATAGAGCTTCTTGCCCTCTTTGTCAGGTGGTGCCTCACTAGTGGATAGTGGTACCCCCGCTCTTTTTCTTGTATTAGTAACTACGAGGGAGTCCGGAATAGAATGTCCTCTGATATACAAAGGGTCAGAGGACGAAGGGCTGAAGAGCTTTTCTATCCGAGGGTTGACCCCTCTGACTAAGGCAGGATTGGAAAGGGAAGGAGTTATTCTTCTCTTTATAGAAGCCAGGAGCGGAATAGACTGACTAACAGGGGCTTTTTCTTTAATAACTCTCTCTACAAAGTCTATGTCAGGAAGAGTCTCCCCTGTGTCTATTTTCAAAATGCGCTGCTGCCTTGCGCAATAGTGCATTAAGTGAAGGTTGGTCATCTATGGGAGAGGTGTTTCCAATAGGTGAATCCTTGGGAGGAGAAGGGTGAAAGACATCAGGGTCGGATTGCCAAGGCTGCACTGATGGGGATTGCCAGGGCTGCGAGGTAGCTGTATCTTCTTCAAAAGCTCCTGCACTAGTGTAAGGATCTTCTTCAAACCCCTTTTCCTCATGTTCTTCCTCTCCACCCAAACACTCCTCATCTTCCTGGAGGTATTGCTCCTCTTCAGTGAGGTCATATACGTCTGTAGAAGGGGGAAACAGCCTAGGAGTCTTGACCCTAGGGTCATCCTGGGGCCATTCTCTTGGTCTTTTGGGTGTGGGTGGGTTTTGGCTTCCCAAAAACCTTTCCATTTTCTCCATACAAGAATGGAGTCTTTCAAGGGTCTCATGGGGGACCCCTGAATAGTCTAGAGGGGGGAAATCAGTGTCTTCACCTTCAAAATGCTTAGAACGCTCCCACAACGTCGAAGAAAGGTTTCCGTCGCCCTCTGAAAAGCCCTCCGGTAGTTCAGAAGTGCCCTTAGATGAAGGGGGCAGTTCCTGGCTACTCTTGCGCTTTTTCGGCGTTTCCATAGCTTTTTGTGCGGTATTCGACGTTTGTTTCGTCGTCCGCTTACGTTTGTCTTCGGAAACAATTCTCGCCAGGCTCTCGACAACGAGTTTGTCAGTAGAGTGCTCTGGTGTCGACGTTGCCTGCGTTACGCGTTGTTCCTCGACGGCCGCTCTATGGAGCGTTACGTCGGATGATTTTGAGGTAGCGCCCGTGTTTGATGAAAGCCCAATCGCTGGTCGCGGCTGCGTTTGCGGGTGGGGCTTGAGACCTTTACGGTCTGAGGTAGACGCCGGAGTGCCCTGCGTCCCCTTCGGCGCTGATGGATCCTTCGTCTTCGACCAAGAAGAGCCGTGGGTTGTGTGCTTAGGCCTATGGGGTCTATGTGCGTCCTTGTCGCCGGGGTGTTCATCCCCATAAGCAGGGCGTGAGCCGAGCCCGTTCTGGGGGTTAATGACTTCCGTAACGGACGTCGAGTTATCACCCTCCTCGTCACTTTCTGTAACAGCGGCGGCGGGTGAGGAAACTGACTTCGACATAGCGTAGTCCGCCCACCTCTTAACTTTTCGTTCTTTAAGAGTTCTTGGTTTCAAGAGCTTACAGGCCGCGCAGCTGTCCTCCTTATGATCGAGGGGCAAGCAACGATTACAGAGCTTGTGTTTGTCCTTCCAAGTGTATTTGCCCCTACAGCGTGGGCAAAACTTAAAAGGTGTCCTCTCCATAGCTGAGGCAATAATAACTGTTGATAACAACCCCAAGGGAAAGATAGGGGAGAAAGAAAGACATTCTCAAAGAGAAGATAAAAGTTCGAACCCCCACTCTCCCTACTGTATGTTGGCCGGCGAGGCCAGGCCACGTGTTCGGCAGCGCCGAAGGATCTCCTCCGTCTCTTCCCCTCCGTCGAAAACTTGCTCGGCGGAGAAACAGCTTCACAGCTAACGTCGAGGGGAGGGATCTTTAACAATATAATAAGTATAATTAAGGACCGAGGTCCGTAGTAAGTATTTGCAATGTCTCTCTAGGGGCTCCGCGTAAGGCGACCAGAAGCTGGGCGGAAAAAAACAATCTGAGGGACCTCGACGCGTGAGGGATTGTGGGTACAACGCACGTCACTATAGGGATAGTGTTACAGACACGCCTTGTCGACGTCCCCTTTTTCGACTACGAAAAACAAAATGCAATACTCCACAGTGACCACTGGATGTCGGACCTATGCACAGCATGTGATTCTAAGCAGATTAACAAACATCAGAAATATATATATATATATATATATATATATATATATATATATATATATATATATATATATATATATATATATATATTCAGAATTAAAACAAGATGAGAAGGCTTCAGAATATAAGAGGCTCATTGTCATCTAGAAAAGCAATGAGTTTTCATTGAATAATAATTGTGATACCATCTTGTATTATGATTTGTATTTTCCTCCTGATTATTATGGCATTTAGATGTGTTATAAGAAATGATACAGACAAAGTGGGTAAAAATTAAACATTTACTATTGTCCCCGATGGAAGCACGAACAGTATTCTTTACAATCTTACAAGGCATATATTTAGATTTAAAAGGGATGTTGGGGAAGACCATCAAGATATAAATACATATCTTGATAATTCGGCTCATTCAAAAAATAATCTATGGTATCAGCACATGAAGGAGGTAGGAGAGAGATTGTCAGATGAAAGCTGCTATGTCTGTTCCTTTATACCATATTCCACGAATTCATTAAGGACATTTATTGCCAAAGAGATGCCTGCAGATTAAGTTACTAACATGGGTCTACAACGAAGCAGGACCTGTATACATAATACCTTTAAAGAATGCAACAATATGTTTCAAGAATGGAGGCTTGGTTGTGGTTGGAGAGAACAAAGGATGTGGACAGACAATCGAGGTCCCAGGAATTAATTGAGGAACTGCTGTACTGATGGACCGATATCTGGCCTGTGGATCCGGAGCTTACATGCAGATGCCTAAAAATTGGGGAGGAGCATGTTCCATTGTATTAATACATGTTCCAGCATTAGTGATTCCTCAAGGTAATCTCAATATTGATGAATTTCCAAAAATGAATGCACACCAAAGAAGGAAGAGGTCGCTTATTCTTCGCCGTCTGAAAAGGGAACTACATTTCGTCAAAATCAATAAAGTCCTATGAAGACATTCCAGATGAACATAAACTGTTCAGCACAACAGCAATGATAATGACATCTATATTTATGTCAGGTCTCCAGACTGTAGTGAACGCCAAGTGGCTGCAAATCACCAGATGGGAGCTGTTACAGACAATTAATGCAACAATAAACAGATTCAATGCAATCAGAGAAGAATTGAGAGCCACCAAGCTGATGACTCTCCAGAACAGGTATGTCCTAAAATAAATTACAACAATGGAAGGAGGCGTGTGCGCCAAGGTTGGGCCTTCTTGCTGTACATTCACACCATCCTGTGGTGGAGCAAATGGAACCCTGACAGAAGCAATAACTATGCTGATGACTCTGCATACAAGGACGGAAGGTGAAGCTGATGAGACAGCAGGAGATGACTGGTTCTCATTTCTATTGTCATGGATTGCAACCTGCCTGGCCAATGCTTCCAAAATACTCAGAGCAATACTTGTGTTGGTATTGCTAGGATTCTGTCTCAAAGGATCATATTGGAACAATCTCAGAACACAGCCAAAAAAGCTATTGGGATGAAGATAATGATTGATATGGATGCTGGATCTGGTGAGCAGATGCAAAATGAGGTAAGTTCACATGAGAATATAAAGAAAACCATTCTTGCACCTCCACGAACCAAGTTCTACTATACCAAGAATCATAAAAAATATGTAGAACGTTGGATATTCTGTCCACCATCAGGAGAATGCTGCCACATGACCTGAAGTGTGAATGAACATATAAAGAATGCAGTTCACCTGAGGGGTGTGACAAACATATGGATCCCAAAGAAACAACATAATGAAGAGAAGATAAAGGAGTATGAAGAGGAGAATGTGGTTGAGGATTCAACCAGAGGGGGCAATGTAGAGGAGCAGGTGGATGCATTATCCCTAACTTCTGCCCCCTCACTGCCGTCATACTGGAACAGTAGGAGAAGAGCCTTATATGCGACTCCATGTGTTATGCCTATACCGCATTGAGTGTATGAGAGACGATATGCACTCAGACAACCGTACTGAATGTACCCACACGCATTGAGAGAATGTAATGATATTGTGTGGAAGGATGGAAGCACAGCACGCACCATTGGACATCATGTAGTGCTGTGTGAAATCTGACAAGGGCAGAGTGATGTCATGAAGAAGATATGCAAGGACATACTGAAACAATATGAAATTACTTAAGAGTGACGATGTAACTGAAGTGACAAGAGAAACATATACGAAATGATAAAGTAATCATATATACTAACTAAAGTAACTTGCTGACCAATAAGTGTAAATACTCAGCAATGCAAGGAAGATGAGACATATAGAAGCTTGCTATAGAGGAAAATATAGCATGGCAAGGACGGCCATGATAGGAAAATGGATGTCGCCTTGTGCAAGGATTCAATCCAGCTACTTCAGAAACAGACCAGGGGTGCAGAGTCAGGTGACATTGGAGAATTAGCTTTGTGTGCAAAACAAAGAGGAGTCTATGTTGGCCTGGGATCAAGGATGCTATTTCAAGCAATAGCTGCAAAGCACAAAGGGAGGCCGACGGATAAGCAATGGACGTGAGACATATTTCTCTTAGATTAAAGAAGAACAAAATAAATACCAAGAGCCAAGTATTAGACAATTAACAATGCATAAGGCTCTTACAAAATAAATGTAATGAGCAAGTCTCTAGTGACCAAGAGGAGCAATGACACACAGCATAATTGAATCAAATAGCAGTAAATAAGAGGTCAAAATTGGCAAATTTGCAGTCTCTTCACACGTGATTCAGAAGACAAAAACAAGGACTGTTCATTAAGCTGTGGTTGAAGATACTGATGTGCTTACACTCCCTTGAATGTCCCAGAACAGAGGGCGAGCTACAAGGTCAACTACAGATGGGAAACTTTGGCTCATGGTCAGACTAATGAGAGATGATGGACTAATGAGGAAAGTGGGGAGTAATCTGACGTGACTCAAGCACCTGGGTTTCGTTTTGCTTACTTGTGGCTAGCCGAGCCGAAAGTCCAGGATTGGGTGGGAATGCCAACCAATCAGTAGGTCTACGTGGCATCCTGCTATACAATGTTGCATAGACTAATCCGCTGCCATTTTGTCCGCTATAACCATTATTTTACATACTTAGAGGTAGTTTGTGGCGTGCCTTAGAAGATAAGAGCCAGCCAATTGTGTACTAACCCATATGGATTAGATATGTTCCCCTAACCAATCCCTCCCGTCAATAGGTTTTACGGTGTGCCACTTAGAATGATGTCATAGATGGGGTATAAAACCTCTATGTAATCAAGTTTATGTGTGAATGTGCAAGCATCAGTCCGATGTCAGCCAGATTGACCTGCTTTGTTAAATTGAGAATAAAGTAGTACTTTGCCATATTTTTTGAGTCTGTCTGGTTATTTGGTTTGAGATCCTTCTTGGTAATCCTATCTAGCACAAGACACGCTTCACGGTGCTGGGGCACACCAGTGCCCTGTTAAGTGTACTTTATTACATCATATGGTCATATGTATTACAGTACCCTGATAAGTGGACTACATTATATCAAACATTCATACATATTCCAGTACCCTGATAGGTGGACTATGTTACATCATACTTTCCTACATATTGCAGTGCCCTGTTAGGTGTCCTATAGTACATCATACATTCATATCATGTTACAGCACCCTGTTAAGTGTACTATGTTACATCATGCATACATATTGCATTGCCCTTTTAAGTGTATTATATTACATCGTACAGTCATACATATTCCAGTGCCCAGTTAAGTGTACTGTAGTACATCATAAGTTCACACATATTACAGTATCTTGTTAAGTGTACTATATTGCATCATACATTCATGCATATAACATTGCCCTGTTAAGTGTACTGTAGTACATCACACATTCATATCATATTACAGTAACCTGTTGAGTGTACTATATTATATCATACATACATGAATCATTCATACATATTACAGTGCCCTATCAAGTGTACTGTTATTCATTATACACTCACATTATATTACAGTACCCTGTTAAGTGTACTATAATACATCATACATTAGCGCCCTGGTGGGGGGAGCCAACCAATCAGGTTGCTAGGAACGCGGGCTTGAACCACCGGTGAAAGCCTGCGTTCCATCCCACCTGATGGCCGGCTCCCTGCCGCTATCTTCCCTCCACCCTCCGTCCGTTTTTTCCCCCCTTTCCAACCCCCACTTACCTCATTTCTGCAGCAGGGCACTCCCCTCCACCTCTGCTCCTTCCTCTGCGCTGCTGCAGGCCACAATGGAAAGGGAAGATGGGGTCCTCACGAAGCCCCGGTTTCCTTTCTATGGCAGCCATCTTGGAAAAGTATTTTCCTTCCTTCAAACAGATGGCGCACCCTTCCCGTTGAAGGAATGAAAATACTTTTTTTTAGCACCTCGGGTTACTGCTTTGGTAGTCCAGCGTGCTAATGACCTTAAGCCCTCGTTCCAAGGGCTGGAACGGGGGTAACGGCCCAGAGCCCTCGTTAATGGCCCTCACTTCACTTGGGCCATTAACTTGGGCTGCCAAGCCGTTACCTCCCGTTCCCGCCCTTGGAACGGGGGTAAATGCCACATTTATACATATTACAGTGCCCTGATTAGTGTACCATATATTATAAGAAGTACCACATTATGTGGGGTTGAACAGTAATTAAGGTAGGCTCAAGGCTCAAGGCTGTGCGCTGGTACCCGATACAGGATCATATTACAATAGGTATGAGCACATAACGTCTGGTAGTACAATATTACCCCTGAACAGAGCATGTCATCTGAGCAAATGCCATGTTACATGTTACCTACCAATTTGCCCTATTACCTTAAACAGTAGTATATTCCCAGATGTATCATCGCATTACTTATGGAAGCACCTGCTGTATTACCCGAAGTATTGCCATTTTACTGCAGTAACAGCAAAATACCCTAGGTAGCAGCACATTATTGAGGTAGTAAATGCTACCTTAGATATCATGCTATCCGAGGTAGTATCATTGTAGCACATTATCTGAATAAGCACATAGTTTACTGAAAAGCAGCACATTATTTGAGGTAATATATTACCTGAGGTAGTGGCACATAACCTGGGGTAGTACCATTGTACACAGTTTTGATTTATAGCGCCTAATGTCCCATTCCGGACACTTCAAAGTGATGTCATGGAAGAGGAGAAAGGGAATATGGGAATAGGGGATGGAGGGGGAACAGGCGGGAATGAGGTTGTCCGAGAAATCAGGGGGTGACAGAGAGTTAGAGCTTAGTTAGTGAGACCCCATTACAAATGTGAAAGGTCGAGTGCTACACATTCATCCTACAGGCGCATTATACCAGCCCTTACCACCTTCCTACAGCTTGCAAAGCCTGCGGCATGGCTTATGTCTTGCCTCTGCTGCTAATGCATTGTCTGGTGTGTGCCGCAATACAAGAGATAGCACTACTGTATTACCAGAGCAGCTGTGTATGTGCACAGCTAGCATCTTTTCATATGCTGTTTCGACATAATACTTCAGGTACTTCCTGACAAACGACCATATTACCTGACGTAGTCTCATAGTGACTGGGAGCGTATCCTCTTACCTGAAATAGTTCAACACTAATTTAGGTGGTACCATTTTGCGCATTATATGAGGTAGGGAGACACTGGGAGGTATGGCATTTCAAAACCAAGCTATCACCGTAATCCGGTGGAAGGCCCATACTAGTCTCAGGAGGACAGCTCAGGGGCAACGTGCTCGCCTTATAGGTATGACGACAGGGAGCAAGACAGCTTCGATCCTGGGTCGGCGCTTAGAAACCCCTGGGTATTAAGCACGTCAATAATATCATATCATACTATGCCAGGTATCTATTTTACATATGGCAGCATCAATCACCTGAGAAGGTACCACATACCCAGAAAAGTATCCAATCACTGAAGTATTGACTTCCTATGCAGTGCAGCATCATATCACAGGAGTATGTGGCTCAGTAGCTAACACATTGCCATAGTATTTGAGACTGTCGCATGATAAATGAGTTATTATGAGTATACCCAAAGCAGCAGCACATTACCCACTATAATGCCAGGCTACTCCAGGAAGCACCCCATTACCCGTTCTGTTAGCATATTATCTAAGGGTGTAATATTTTGCAATAAGTATTATCACATGCATTGTAGTATTGTATTAAACGATGCAGTAACAGATGACTTGAGCTAACACCCTATTACCCGGCTTAGTGGCACAACACCTGTGGGAGTAACATATTATGTAAGATAGTATCACATAGATGGATGTGGCAGTACTGTAACACATTACCTCAAGCAATGCTATAATATCTAAAGCATATTACCTGCAGTGGCCTAGGTAGTAATACCTTGCTTTCGTAGTATAATACTTGCATTGGTAGCAGCACGTTTTCTGAGCCCACACAATAATACCTGTAGGTATGACTTCATTACCTTAGGCTTAAGCACGCTCACCTTATACAGACCTTCAGATAGGGAAACAAAGTTGTGTACGTGTGATGTGTTCAGATTGGAGCTCACCTCGTTGCAGGGAGCGGCTGCTCGCCTCCTTGCGCTACAATGACAAAGGCCCAGGGATGGAGTGAGAAACACGAGGAGACTGAGGCAAGCGTGAACTGGGGGACACAGCGGAAGTAGGAGGCAAGGAGGAGGGGATGACAAGAGGCAAATATGACAAGAATGTATCCGCGATTGGGAGACTAAGGAGAACTGAGACTTTGGAAGAGCGAGAGACACGTTGTGCCTAGGAAGGTGTCGAGAGTCAGGGTTGCTGAAAGACCAGAGAAATCGAGAGACGAGGGAATGGATGAAGACAGAGATGGGACCAAGAAACAAGGAGGGATTGAGAGAGAAAGGGGACTGAGAGACAGGTGTTTGGAAGACGGAGGGGGGGGGGGCGTGGGGGCAGGAGATTTATTAGTCTGACAACAGTTACACTGGGTCAAAGTAATGTTCAGACTAGCAATCCATGCATTAAAGGGTGACCCCCCACCCCATGCCTATTTTCTCACCCTCTCGCCTTCAAATATCCCATTCCACAAAATCCGCACTATATGCTCTAAAATATTAAAGTGAGCTCATAAGGGGGCACCATTGGGCAGCTCTTTGGCATATGTCTTGAAGGGTGTTTGAAGGCAATGATTAGGGCATAACAGCACACTTTCCCACAATGATCTGCATCCCAGGAAGGGGACAACAAGTCAAGGAATAACAAAGCCAGTCCTAAAATGGGCACTATACATTGAGTTGAGATTGTTCGGAAAAGGAAATGGAAGTATATTTTCTGTGTAATGTGAAGAGACCTGCTGTTGCAAAACCCTTATTATATATAAAGTTGATTTAACAACCTTTGAATATTTTTCTAAAATCTAGTATGTAGCTACTGTATAGCACTAACTTTCGGCATTGTCAGACATTTCGGGAAAATAACTTAACAGTATCCTCCCTGCCCCCCTATGAATCGGACCATGGTACCAGCAAAATACACTATGTTTTAATTCATGAAAAAAGTGCACAGGTATGTAACAGATATACAGAATAGCTCTCAAGTTTCCCATAGCCGTGCCAGGGAAAGCCACCCATTCCTGTATTTTCCCTTTGGATTCTGGGACTTCTCGTATTTTATTTCCTATATAAAATGTAGGAAAGCTACAAGTTCCAGACTTGCAAGCAAAAACAAGACTGGTGGGCCTCCTCGCGCATGGCTGCAGAAAACGTGAGAGCTCTGGAACACATCTATATATATATATAATTATTAACTTCTGGTTTGCTCTTAGTATTCTGTTCCACGCGTGCTAATTTAAACATGAAAATTAAAAATGTTGTTTTTTCCACATTGAATTAAATGTAAAAAAGATGGTACCTGAATGTAGGTAACACAATTTTGACATTTCACCTTAATTGAGGTATTGAAATTAAGACATGTTACCAAATCCCTCTTACGTGACTACCTTTAACTAACTGTGAACACCCACAGGTGGGTTTAGCTCCTGCCTATCATTCTTTTTTAACGCAAAACCACTGAGCTGCTTTCTCCCTTAACATAACCCTCATCTGGACCTAAATCAAACATTGTAATTCAGGGTGTCCGTCAGAGGACACAGGATACGCATCTGACCTCAGACTGAAAAGGGCAAACAGTCGAGAATATCCGGACCGAAAGTGCCATCCCAAATGTTTCTGATCAATAAAAACATTATGAACAATGCACACAGCCTGGACAACCCGAACCTAGAACCCTTCCCTGTAATGGCGCTCAAAGACTGGCACAATACAGCTTTTATCTGACAAATTCTCCAAAACCATGGGTCTCATTCCGAAGTGGGCGCAAAGGGATACCGGGCACTGTTAAGGTCATCGGTGCCGGTAATCCCTTACCGTCCTACTACGAGTTCCCTTAGCGGGTCCCTTCCTTAACGCCTGGTTTTCCCAGGTGTTAAGGACGGGACCCGCTAAGGGAAATCAGAGCCAATAACGGTACCGCAAATTGCGGTACCGTTATTAGCTACTTCCCCCTTCCCATTGAGCCCTATGGGGGCTCAAATGGGAATGGGAAATGGTTTGGTGAATGGGCACTTACCAGTCCCGCCAAGGTCGAACTGGACCGGTAAGTCCCCATCTCACCAAACCGGACACGGTACCGGTATGGGAGGTAGTCATGGCGCAAATAGTGCCATAACTACCTTCTTACTCGGAATGAGGCCCCATGTCTCTATATCAGACGGGCAGAGTCAGTATTATATCTAAGAACCAAGGCTCGGCACTGATGTCCAACTCCATAGTGACTGGGGGTCTACTCTCACAGGTGTGGCGCGGTCTTAACAAGGATTTGTCTCGCTTCTTCTTCCAGTTCGGTTTTGTAGGAAGAAAGGATCTCATTAGCAGCCTGGATCCCAGCAGCCTGGATCCCAGTAGCTTTCCAGAAGGTTCTTCTC
This sequence comes from Ambystoma mexicanum, assembly GCF_040938575.1. NCBI lineage: Eukaryota > Metazoa > Chordata > Amphibia > Caudata > Ambystomatidae > Ambystoma > Ambystoma mexicanum. The sequence goes on along the minus strand of NC_090938.1, from coordinate 571,428,278 downwards.
TCGATTCCATAGGTCATGGCTTGGCTCCTGGACTGATTTCTGCAGATGTTACAGGCATGGCTGCTTGGCTTCCATTGTGCGCCCAGGCCTGGGTCTCCACAGCAGGGGTGTTGCGTCTGGCAAAAACAACAGTATTCTCCTCGTTATTAGTAAATATCCCACCTTAGCAAACTGCTGCGCACAAAGAAACAGGAGGAAAAATAGAGCCTTCATTTGTAAAACTAGACACACTGTAAACAATGGCAATGAATGATACGTGCATGGATCCAGAGCGGGCACACTCTCACTGGCGTGTGTTTCTAATCCAAGCTATCAATCAATTCTTTCATAGAAACAGTAAACGTTCATTTCCTTTACTTATGCCTATAAAATAACACCACTGAAGACAACTATATATAACATGGTGCAGTTAGTGGCCCTAAAGGTGAGGAATAGAAAATAGAGGCAGTAGTTTACTGCTGTGAATTAAGCATGCCACTAGCCAGAGAACTGGCATTAAAGAGATTTTCCAAAAAGTAGACGACAGCTCTGTTTATAAAGCAATGGCTTGGCTGGAATCTCTGTCATTCAACAAAGGGAGTGGTGAAAGGGTTAATCCAACAAGCTGGAGAGGGAGATGGGTGAGTGACCAACAGAAATCTGATGGGCAAAATGGTACATGTATACTTTTAACAATACTGAAATATTTACGTTTCGACTAATACAATTCCATTTCCACCTAAAATCCCTGGGGATAAAAATGTACAGGCACAAAACTTCACGGAGAATCCAATGGAGTTCATGTTTGTTGAGGTATAACATACATTGAATACATAATTTCTGCAGTACCAAATGACTTTGCCTAGTCCTGTCCACAGAGTAGCATGCTGTTTCCCTGCCAGCGGTAGCCACACCTTAGTAATGATGGAAGAAAGAAAATAAGTGGGGGAAGAAAAGAGAATTCAAAGCGCTAAGTAGATACTCCGAACACATGGAGGAGGGGTGCAGCAGGCAAAGAATCTTTGTGCAAGCCTTGGCGCGTGTTATTCCTGTTTGTTGGCCATGGATCTGTAATAGGGAGGCGGCAGATATGTTCTTAAATGATGTGAGAATTGGGTTGTGTTCCCAAGGCGATCTTGAGTATGGTAAGTTAGTGCCCAATGTAATCTGGATGCCTGAGGGGCTCGGGAGTGTGCCCGGGCAATCCTGGAAGTTTGGTGGCCTATTTGCCTGGGAATCTCTCTAGCACAGGTCAAGCACCAGAGTGAATGCTAGGTCCACAACCGCCAAGCCTGGTCCCAGAGTGGCATAGTCCAGGACAGACTGTGTGTGAAGGTGAATGTTTTTGGCAACAGTAGGTAAGGGAATGGAGGGGTCAAACTGGTACAGTAACATTAAAGAGGCCTGGCACATTGATGTCAAAACCGTTTCAGGTTGTGCTAATCTCTATTTTAGGTCCCGGTGACACTGGGTGCTGCCATACTTGGCGGAATTAGAACTTTTATCAATTGTGGCAATGGTAGATCCTTTTGGGGGTATTAGCAATGATAAGGCCACCAAACTCATAATGTGGGCCTAAGTCCTTCATACCTTTGAGGTCTGTGAGTCCTGTGAAGTTCAAATCTTTAAACGCCAACAGCAAAGGATTTATCAAGCAAAAGGTCAATCGGGTTCATACGGAGGAGCAGAGGTGTCCCACAGAGGTTTGGGCATCTTGTAGAACAGGGTCTTATAACTGGCAGCTTCCTGTAATCGGGAGAGAGTGGAGATCTTATTGTGATCTTGAGCGCCAGGATTTGAGATCGGTCACTTAGCTGGGTTTTAGAGAATTCAGGCGGGTAATGTTATACCTATAGCACATTCATTAAGCTCTGGGGCCCACTATCATGTGATCACATATTGGAAAATGTCTGAATGCTGGATTTGCATTAGATATTCTTGTTGAATAAGATGATTAAAAAAGTTGCCTACACTTCCTCTTTCGAACAGGCCTGACGTACAGTGTAGGTACTTACAGAGAGGGGAGGCAGACCTAGGGTAAGTTGCTTTTACAAAATAGCCTTGTTGGCTAGAATGTGTCGAGCAAGGTGATGAAGGAGTAAAAGAGGTGTTTGTAATGTGACACAATGTTATCAATGTCTGAAGAAGCCCATCAACATTCTATACAAAACAAAATTGAAAGAAGAAATGAGAGGCAAGAGGGAGTAAGGGGCAGGACTGATAGACAAGAAGGGAACTAAAAAACAACAGGGACACTGTGAGACATGACAGACAGAGGCACACAATGAGCTATCGGGACAGTATACAGTGCTCATTAGGATACAGCTGGGACTGCGCCGCACCATCACACACTACAGTCAGATGGCCAATAAGAAATCAGCAACAACCCCACCCACAGGAATACAATTCCAATGGAACAAGACGTACTAGAACCAGGATACAGACCCCACTAACCCAACTTTGAAATCTCTGCATACCCAACCCAACCAAAACTCACACAACCATCTCTCACCCAGTAATCCCCATGCACTTTACCACACTGCATCAACAACATACAAACAACTTACAAACAACACATAAACAACACCTATAGCGCACAAGGTCTTGTCCAGTCCGATACCCGCACCGAAGCTCAGCACACAGTGTATACTGAACTGAAGCTGCCAACGGCACACCACTTCTCCCACTCTCCTACTCCCCCTCTACCCGACTAACCCTACCTGTCCTCCTTCTTGTTTACACATCCGCCAGAGCGCCTGGGGACCAATTCCATTGGTGACGGTGCGCTATACAAGAATCTTTAACTTAACGTAACAAGGTGATCCAGAGACAGGAGGGGTTCAGACTGAAGGGTGCTGAGAGAAAAGGAGGAGCTGAGGAAAAAGGGGTGCCAAGAGACATGTGGGAAATTCAAGTTAAGGGGAAACTGATTGGACAAAGGATGTTTTCAAAAGGGAACTGAGAAACAAAGAAACCTTAGGGTCATGTAAGGGAAAGAACTGAGGAACAAGTATCCCAGGGGATCAATGGGAGCTGAAAGGTACAAGACGGGAACTGCTGGACTGGGATGGTTGAGAGATAAGAGGTGACTGACAGATACGTCAGGGTTGGAATTGACAAGCAAGGAGGTGCCCAGATGCAAGAGGAACTTATAAACAGGGTGAATATTTGGGGCTAAGGGACAAGATGGGTCTGAGAGATAAGGGGATTGAGCCATAGGGGAACAGCGGGGCAATATTGAAGTGAGAGACACAGAGCAACATAGAGACATCTTTAAATGTCTCGTTCTGTGAACATGTTAATTCTACACTTAGTCCCTGTCTGACTCCTCCTGATGTGGGCAAACAATGGAATAGAGGGATCTGAACTTCAAGTGATATGTCCAGGATCACACATTTTGGCAGTAGGATGAATAGTTGGTACAAAGGCCAGAAGACCACCTCCCTTCCCTCAAGAAGATGTGAGATGCACAATGACCATAGAGCCAAAAAATATACTTATCGACTGGAGGTTAAGTTGAAACAAGGGGAAATGAGGTACAAGTTTTCACAGAAAGACAAGGGAGTGAAACATAGACAAGAAAAAACTGAGTGACCCTGGTATGTTGAGGTAATCTCCTTGTGTATAGAGAGAGAAAGAGACCCCATTGGCATGTCTCACCAGATCATCTTCTCCTTTGGATGCCTTTGCCGAACTACAGGACACCTGGGGCCAGATTACAGACACTTTGCACCAGTGCACGTTATTAGCACTAGGGCAAAGTTTGCCCTATTTCTAAAAACACTGGGACACATTAAAAAATCATTGCACCTCGACAAGTGCAGTTTGGCATATTAAAAGCACTGGGGCTAGCCTTACCACTTTAACATTGAACCTCTACTCTGACGATCCACCAAGCAGTGCACATCTCTACAGCACAGTAAAAACCTCGTCGGTGCCACCACACCCATCTTTCAGATTGTTATGTTAGGTTACAAAGCTTTTATACTGTGCCAAATCACTGCTGTAGTGGTCTCAGAGTGTCGAGGTATGTTTGGAAGTGGGCACAACTCGATGGTCAACAAAACAGAAACTGACCTTATCATTAAGGGCCCCGATTCATGGAATATTTAGCCGATTCAAAGTGAATTTGCACTGCTGAAAAAAAGTGACTTTGCACCGCTGACCCAATTCCTGATTCATGGAACCATGCAAAGTCCGGGCAAAGTCAGCGCATAGTCATTTTTGCAGTACAAAATGACTTTGCACTGCAAAAATACACTTTGCACAGTTCCATGAATCAGGGGTTGTGTCTGCAGTGCAAAGTCACTTTTCAGCAATACAAAGTCACTTTGATCTTTGCAAATATTCCATGAATCGGGGCCCTAAGTGTGCAACAGTCACATCCCACACAGTAATTAGAGTACCTTTTTCCCTCCTTGCCTTTGTGGGCCTTATGAGGTACTTGTGAAAATGTCCATTATGCCAACTTCTTGCTGTTTCTACAGAAGAGTGGTACCAACGAATATTGGCCACACTCAGGGATTTATAAGCAGACAGTGTGTCCTTGGGCACCAGTGCTTTAAGTGGTGTGAGGAATCCAGGGTGGGAGCCTCTAGAAAGGGGGTGCCCTAATAATGGGGTGTGGGGGAATTGGCAGCCAAGCAGGAGATAATGGCACATATCTATCCTACCTTTTGGTGAGTCCACCTCTCTTTTTGTTTGTTAATCTCAGACTCGACCCCCACAGGTAGGCTTGCTTGTGGTGGTTGGATCCTGTGGTTAACAAACCAAAGGAGAAGAGGGGGCACAAAAAGTAATGATAGCAGTACGTCTTCCTCAACTTTCGTTACTTGATCAGAGGTTCCATGCCCTCAAGCAGCCCTGTTCCCCAACACAGCCGAATTGGGAAAAGGCTATCTGTGGGGCTTGGTGCCTCTAATTAAGAAACAAAAGGAGAGGTGGACTCACTGCTGTCATACCTTTTGGTGCACCCACCTCCCCTGATTTTCGTAATCAGAAGCACCACTTCCTGAGTTAGCCCTTTCACCATGCAGCTATGTTGGGCGAATGGGCTGCCTGAGGAGTTTGGCAAATATAGAGATATTGGGGAGGAGCCCATCAGAGCCACACCTCAGGAGCACTTTTTGGACACTGCTGGGGATCCGACCTGGCTAGCACTGTCCCACTTAAAGCTCTTTTGTCTAGTTCAGAAAACGGAGCAGGTTATTATCTAAAGAGTCCATTTGAAATTGATTGCAAAGTTCGCTGCTTGTCTTCAAAGGCAGGACAAAAATAATCAGGCACCATGCACCCAACACAAAAGGCAAGGTTTATATCCGTCATCAGCCTGTGGAAGTACCAATTGAAACACTTGGGGCCCGGGTCATGGAATATTTGCCTGGTTCAAAGTGAATTTTCACTGCTAAAAAGTGACTTTGCACTGCCGACACAAACACTGATTCATGGAACCATGCATAGTGTATTTTTGCCATGCAAAGTCCGGTCAAAGTAATTTTGTACTGCAAAAATGACTATACGCTGACTTTGCCCGGACTTTGCACTGCAAAAATGCACTTTGCACAGTTCCATGAATCAGGGTTTGTGTCGGCAGTGCAAAGTCACTTTTCAGCAGTGCAAATATTCCTTGAATCGGGCCCTTGGTGTCACCAACTTCCCCAGAGCTATGAAATCTAATTTTTGGCCCACTAATAGATGGTGGAACCGTAGGAGACACCCAAAAAGAGGTGTTTGAGGAAATGCATGCTATGCACGCCAGTGTGTATGAAGTGCCACTCATTATTCCCAAAGACTAACGGGGGACTGCCAGCAGCACAAAACGCCCAGTTTTGGGGAAGGTGAAAGGAATTGGTCTCTCCATAGGGGGCTGTTTCATCAAAGCTTTCACCCTTTAATTTAATAGGTACATGCTCATATCCTTGAACTTCAAAGTTGCATCATCTTCCCAATCTATATGTCCAACGGCTGCATTGCCCAAGTTTCTGTTTCTGAAGGTACGATATGATGCAGCTATGCATTCAGGGAGGTACAGCACAGACGAGGGGGCCTTAACAATTCCCTTCAAAAGTCCGGACAGGTGTAGGCACCCTACCTCAGATGTCCTTTATCTAGAACCTGGTCGGTCCAGAGGTTATGGGCCCAAGGTCGTCCCACTCTTTCAAAGCGTCAGGGAGCATGCCAGCATGATGCACCCATCAATATTTCCACTAACTGCTGGACCCATATACACGCAACTTACCTCAGTGCTTTTCGTAACGGTGGTTGTGGGCTGCCGGGACCCTTTCCCTCCCAAGAGACACGTTTGTCAAGTGCTGGCAATAAAAGGCCGTAGGATTTTATTGTTACAGATATGGTTATGGAAAAAATAACAATAATCGCATATCCTAATAATATCATACTTTTGGGCACCGGGTCCTGAGGTTACCCCCTCTGGCCCGTGCCGCCTTCTTGTTCCACGACTTGTTGTGGTCACCGTCCAGTGTCTTGCATTTCTCTTTCTTGTTCTTCTCCCTTCTTTTCTAGGGTGGGAGGGCTTTGTGGAAAAGAAGAAGAGAGTGGAGGACGCTGAGTGAACAGCGAACTTCCTGACTGTTTGGGTTCCTGTTCAGGGTCCACAAACAGTTTGTATTTTTCTGAGAGCTGTGCAGCTCTTATATAAGACCCAGGGGTGACCCTGGGTCTTTGTTGTGTAGCTGTGGTGGCTGGCCCAGCCCCCAGGCCGGCTGTAGCTGACTGTCTGACCCCCTGGGGGGCAGGTCTTTGTACTCCTTCCTGCCTGCTGTTGGTTTCCTCTGGGTGATTAGCACCCTGTTGCTTTGTGGAAGGGTGAGGTGTTGTTCACACCTCACCCTTCCTGCGCTTTGTAGTGAGGAGAGACCACGTGTCTCTGTGTTGTGGGGGAGAGGGGAGCAGGCTTGGGGGAAGGTAGCTGCCCCTCTCCCATGCTTGCCGGATGCTACATGCAGTTACCCTGCCTCGCTTTGGGCGGCCCTGCAGCATTGCCCAATATATGTGGTGCTGTCATCATTCAGCAACGCACCCTCTCTACAGGCATCCATGTACTGTGGCGGCTGGTGAGCTGCGTCCTTCTAGAGGTTTTGGCCTACAATGCCATGATCCGTCACCATTGCCCATGATGTATAGGGCTGATGGGAGTTGTAGTCCAAAACACATAGAGGTATGTATGAAGGTCATTACCCAACAGACACCCCATTGGAATGGGGTTTTTACTCTTACGCAGTCCATGGAAGTTCTCCCCCGCCAGCTAAAAACGGGAATTGGAGTTTTTGCCGCAGCAGATTTCGTAGCGGTAGAATTCATCAAGTTTTCTACCACGCATTTTGCAGCTAATATATGTAGGGGTGGTTTAGGGAGGGGTACTGCCCGTCTACCATGGCATGTATTTGCCACAAACTCTTTGCAGTGTAACTGGTGAAGCCAATCACGGTGTGGGCTGGAGGTACCAGTGGAACAGGGCGTGGCAACAGCATCTCTGTAGTCTAATAGATCAATTTCTGGCAGCATAATGAAGATTACCCCTGCTATCTGCACAGGGAGTATTCATTCTATTAAAGACTAGTAGGCGAGCATTATGCTTCAACTTCTTTTATTCACTCTTCAGCAGTTTCAACTACAAACATAACAAAAGAAAACTGAAAAGGTGTCTTTCCCTTCAGTACTTTTCTTTTTCTTGTTTAAAACTACAAGTCCCATGGTCTCTGTAGTCCTTGTAGCACTAGTCCAGTCTATGACCATATCCTGTCCTCATGCTCCTCCTCTTCTTTTGATGCTCTGAACTGCATCCTTCCAAAGTTCTATAACAAACGGTCCTTCCAACTTCTTGAACCTTCTCAACTGATGCTTGCTCTTGCTGCGATGCTCGCTGCGTGGCGTGTATGTCTCCCTGCTTGCTCGCTTAGACATCTCCGTCTTCAATTATTCTTTTGGTCCTCTCCTGGGGAGCATGAAAACAACAATGTCATGGTGGTGCTTATGTGCTGTCCTTTATATTAGTACAACAGTTCATGCATTTATACAATACGTATGAGGGTGGGAAATTAATGCTCGCCTCCTAGCCTTTAATAAAATTAATACTCCCTGCGCAGTTCGCAGGGCTAATCTTCATTCTATATCAAGACTGGAGGTGAGCATTATGCTTGTTTAAAGCTTCCCTAGCACTGCAGTTGCTATCCCTCTGATTGGTTTAAATTAGAACTCTTTAAATGTACAATCACCAGCCCAATCTGCCGCTTGCATGATATCGTGCAGGGTTACTCCTGCTGTAAATGCTTTAGAAGCCATGGCCCCTCTCACTGAATGTGCTCCGAATTCTTTGAGGTTGATGCCTGCTAGATGCATCACGTCACATACCCAGCTATGGGGCAGTTGCCACTGCCTGGAATGGTTTCCTGTGCGCTCTTAGCAATTGTGTAGTGCTTGTCGCTCTGTGTTCTGCTGTTCTGTTCTCGTACTCTTTAATGCATCTGGCGACACACCATTTGGAATTATTCAGGAAGTAAGGTAATGTACAGAGGTGGATCCTGTCTTCCTTCTTCTTACTATCGAGAAAGTCAGCCCTTTGGGTCCAAAAGTCTTCCTATGGATTTCTAAGGCTTTAACATCCGCTACCTGCTTACAGGATACTAGGCACAAGAGCATTGCTAGCTAGCCTGATAGCTGTTTTAGAGATAGGAATCTGTCTGCTGGCCAGCTATCTATTAATTTGAGCACTACTTTTACGTCCCACAGCAGTTTGTATCTCAGTTCAGGGGGCGCTTTGTATCGTACACCCTTTATGAGCCTGGTCACTGCTGGGTGCTCTCCCACCGGCATACCCTCTACTGGCAAGTGACCTGCGGAAATGGCTGACCTGTAGACTCCGATCGTCCAGTAAACTTTGCCATCTTGCACGAGGGGTGCCAAAAAGTTTAAGATCGTGACTATAGGTGTTGAAACAGAATGAAAATGTCACCCTCTGCACCAGCTTAACCACTTGGCCCAAGCCGGGTCGTAGCTCCTCGTAGTGGAGGGGGCCCAAGACTCTGCGATAAGCTCTGCAGCTTGTGTCAAAATGCCTGGCAGCTCCCAGCGTCTCCTGATATTCTGCACGCTATCAACGGGAGAATCCCCCTCAATCTCAGAGGGTGATACGACCCAGCTGGGTCCGTGAGTAGATGTTCTCCTTCTGGAAGCAGTTGCGGCATGTCCGCTGTCATCTCCACCACACTTGCGATTTCCACATCGGGGCTATCAGAATCAGCTCTGCTTTCTCTCAACGGCACTTAGCTAGGACTCTGCTCAGCATCGCGAAGGGGGGGAATGCGTAATGTATCTCCCCTGCCCATGCATGCAGGAACGTGTATGTGCCCTGCGCTGCTGGGTCCAGCCTCCAGCTGCAAAAGCTGGTCGTCTGCGTGTTGAGCTGTGACGCGAATAAGGTCGTAGTGCACTGTACCCCACTGCTGATTTATCCGCCGGAAGGTCTCTGGATCCAGCTTCCAATCGCTGGAATCTGTCAGATAGCGTGAGTTCCAGTCGGCTACTATGTTGAGTTCTCCCGGCAGGTACTCTGCTGTGACTGATGTTCTTGACTGGAGGCAGGAATGCCAGAAGTCCTTCGCCAGTTCTGCTGGCAGTTTGGATCTCGTACCGCCTTAGTGATTTATGTATCTCACAGCCGATATGTTGTCCACCTTGAGGAGTACACGAGCTGACTCTCTCTTCTGTGAATGCCTTAATGGCAAACAAACCTGCTAGTAGTTCTAGACAGTTTGTGTGTAGTCAGAGTTCCTCTTCGCTCCACTTTCCTCCGGTCTCCAGAGATCCACATCTCGCTGCCCATCTAAGACGCCTTGCGCCTGACTCTATCACTAGGTCTGGCTGGTCTCCCAAGATGGCACGCCCATTCCAGGCGTCCATAATCTTCAACCACCATTCCAGCTCTGTGATAGAATCCTGGTCATGGGGCACATTCTGGTGGTATCTCAGACCCTGTTGTAGATGTCTGATCTTCAGTCTCTGGAGGGCCAGATAGTGCAGGGGTTCTGGAAATATGACTTGTATAGATGCAGCTAGCATCCCCACTATCCTCGCTAGACCTCTGATCGATATCTCGTGTTTCCTCAGGCAGTCCCTGATCTCCTTCTTGATGTCTTTGATCTTTCTGCTTGGTAGCTCTAGGGTTGCCTTTCTGGTGTCTAGTACGAATCCCAGAAAGTTCAGACTTTGCACTGGTTTTGTCTCTGATTTGTCTCTGTTTACTAGGAACCCCAGTGAGTATGGGAGCTCCTGCACCCAGGAGGTCTGATATATTAGAGCCTGTCAATCCTCTGCTAGGAGTAGGAGGTCGTCCAGGTATATCATCATCCGGATCCCCTTCTCCCGGATCACTGCTGCTACTGGCTTCATCAATTTGGTGAAGGCACAAGGCGCTGAGGCTAGCCCGAAGGGCATGGTGCTGAAACACCATAGCTGCCCTTTCCAGCGGAATGCTAGGAAGGTTCTGAACTCTGTCTTTACTGGCACTGTGAGGTAAGCATCCTTCAGGTCTATCCTGGTTAGCCAGTCTCCCTCTCTCAGGGTATCCCGGAGCTGGTGTATGCCTTCCATCTTGAAATATCGGTATACTACCCAGCTGTTCAGCTCCTTTAGGTTAATAACTAGTCACACTTTCTCTTTCCTGTGCACCAGAAACATAGAGCTGACAAATTTCGGCTTTGTTGCACTTCTCTCTGGCTCCTTTCAGCTGTAGCTGGTGGAGTTCGTGATGCAGACTGTCTATTTCTGCTTGTTGCATCTGTATCTCCCGTGCCCAGGTCTCTTGCACTGGCTCCTGTATGAATTATATGTGTAGCCCTCTTACTGTTTGTAAGACCCATGCACCGCTGGATAGCTCACGCCAGCTCTCCCAATAGAGCTGAGTTCTCCATCCCACCGGAGGATAGTTCACTTCTCTCACCTGCTGTGAAGCTCTGCCCACGGCCAGCTCCACTCCCTCTGCATCCTTTTGGGAAGCGCCCTCTTGATGGGAAGAACGTGTCCTGTTGCTTGGACTTCCAGTGTTGTGCTCTGGGATTATGGGGTCTTCTGCCTCCTTGGTAGCGACTGGCCGATCGACCCCGATGTCGGCCGGTCCCAGCAAAAACTCTGCCTGCTAAAATCCTGCGTATGGACGCTTGGGCCTTTTCCAAGGTGGTGTAGGTGGTCACAAATGTTCCCATCTCCTTTCCAAAGGTGTCTCCGAAGAGAAGTCCCTGCGCTGACTCTCCAGCTTCGTAGGTGACTAGGTCACTTAGTTTGGGGTTGATTTTGTGTAGGAGACCTCTCCTTCTCTCAGATGATATGGCGCAGTTGTCGTTTTCGAGAAGGCATGCCGTCCTCTGGGTCCAGCTTGCGAGGGCTTCAGGGTCAATCTCCTCCCCAGTGTCCCTGGCCCATTCGACCAGGTCCATTATCTTTGCCAGAGGTCCTGCCATATCCAGGACCTTCTCTTGGCAGCTTCGCCAAGATCTATCGATCCCTTTTCTAGGATCCTTGCTGGTCTTAGTGAAAAATTGCAGCATTTTTGGGTCTAAGTCCGGTGTCTCTGCCACCTTGCCTGGAAGGTCCAGATGGGGGCATCATTCTGCTCGGAGGCACTATCTCACCTCCTTCTCTAGGGCTTTTCTCAGCCTGTTGGTCAAATACTCCGTCACCCTCGGGGAGGGTTGCCAATCTGAGGCTCTCAGGTTCCGGATGTTATCATGGTCAAACATGTCAGCATCTTCCTCTGGCTCTTCATCCAGGTGTTTTTCCTTGCGGGCCCTTTTGCCGCTGGGTTTTACCCATTCTTCTTCCTCCTTCTATTCTCCTTCTGGCGAGGATCACTCGTCTCTGCTGGCTCTTCTTCTGAGCGTAGGTCGTCAGTGACCATTTTGCTTCCCCTGGGGAGGGGGTCTTGAGGCCTGGCACAGCCGATCGGTGCATAAACGCTTCCTTGAGCTTCGCAAACATGTTGGCAGCCTCTGGGGCCTTGTCAGTTACCCCATATGGTCGACCCGGGGGGGTCATGAGAGGCCTTCCTCTTACGGGCCTGGTTACTCCCCTTTGGTTCTGTGGGTGTGCTGCTCTTTTCTAAGGTGCTTTCTCGGGACTGGATCAGCATGGACTCTAGGGTCTCTAGCCTTTCGTGTAGGGGGTTCACCCCTTGCACCACTGCGTCTGCCAACAAGCTCCACAGCACTTCTTTGAAGCTGGAGGTGAGGTCTAAGGATTGTTCCTCCTCGCTCCATTCAAATCCGGACATGGTGACAGTGCTGTGTGCCTCATACCTTTGCAGTGTCAAATGCACGCCCACTGCTACGTTGGCTCTTGCGCTTGAGAGCAGGGGTAATCTCCTGTTTAGCACTTGGCTGTAATATGCACTCTATTATTATTGTGCGCTATATATCACACAAAGATTTTATTTTTTTATATCTTCCTTTTTTTTTCTTTTTTTGATAGTGGATTGCACCTTATTCTCTCTTATTCTGTGCCTCTCTGCACTGGCCGCAGCTTTCTGCTGCTGTAATCAGCCTCCCTGTGCTGTTCGCACTGACAGCGCGTGTGCCTGTCGATCGTTGCAGAACTCCTGCTCTGTCATGTGTCTCGCGCTTCGCGATGCGCTTTCCCTCCAGACACGAGGGTGCTCGGTCCGCTGGGTTCTCCCAGCTGATAGCTTTATATTTGTTTTAAGGAGAATGCTCCTTAATTCGCTCTGTATTAAAGGTGCCGGGCTCCGTTCACTGTCTACTGCTCGGAGCTGGCGGATGTGACACAGCTCTGTGGCTCTGCCTCTCTGTTGGAGGGGACAGCTGTGTTGTTTTCCTCCTTTGATCTGCCGCCGCATAGGAGGGGGCTGCAGTGATCTGGCTTAGAGGGTGGGCGAGCGCCCGGGCGTGCCGAGAATGTGACAAGGGGCTCACCTCCCTCAGCCTGCTTACTGCTGTTCGTTAGGACAGGGAGGTGCTGTAGTTCGTTCTACAGTCCTGATCTCTCCCGTTCATTCACACGCTGCTGCTCGCGGGTACTCAGTCTGTATTTCCGTTATATATGTCTACTATTTATACATATTTATACATATATTAATACTCATATAAATCTACTCCTAGGTCTGACAGTTTGCTTTGTCTATTTACTTATACAAAATCTGTGATTATTGCAGTAGTTAGGAAAATGTACTTATCTGCTTGAAGAGCAGGAAAAGAAGAGGAGGAGCATAAGGACAGGGTATGGTCATAGACTGGACTAGTGCTAGAAGGACTACAGAGATCATGGGACTTGTAGTTTTAAACAAGAAAAGGAAAAGTGCTTAAGGGAAAGACACCTTTTCAGTTTTCCTATCTTATGTTTATAGTGGAAACTGCTGAAGAGTGAATAAGTTAAGCATAATTCTCGCCTCCAGTCTTGATATAGAATAGTGTATGTCTCTGCCGAACTCAGCTGAACCAAAATATCAAAGGCAATGCACCACCGCTCACAGGACCCTGCCCCAATTGAAAACTCTCCAGGGCATCACTTGAGGTGGTCACCCATCTGGTGGCGGTTGAAAGCAGGTGCTCTTTTCAAAGGGGTCTGACCCCCTTTTAATAAAAGTGCCCCTTTTTAAATCCAAACCAGGTTTGAGGCAGCTTTCATTTCTGTGTTGTCAAGTGTCTGCTCCGTGTGATCTATGATGTGGCTACACACCAGGGAGAGATGGGTGGCCCCGACGCGCGCCTTACTGACTCCCTCCCAGACCTAAACTGCCACGCGCTAGTCAACATAATGACTCACCCCCCTTGATAACACGTCTGTGAGAATCCAGCTTCTCTCTCTCCGGAAGCACAAGCAGCTAGGAAGCTAGCACAGTTCAAACACAGCTGAGGTCGATGCTTGCATTTTATGAACAGATACATTCAAAGAATACAATATGTATTATTAAAATCAAAGGGGCAATTACCCTTTCAGATGCCAGATATGTGTATTAATACATAGTATTTGCTTGGTTTCTTTTATGGCTGTATATTAAATCTAGCTAGCACCTCCTTACCAGTTTACATTATGCAGTTAATATATCATTACCAGTTTCCAGCAAACACACATAGCATATCATTTTCAATCTATGGTATGCCCACGTACCCCAACACCATATGCACAATTAGTATATCGCTTCTGGTTGGCACATCATAGCGGATTTCCGGAATAACCCATAGCACATCATTGCTGGTTTCCCTTATGCCCACTTTGTTACATAATTGGCACTTATTGTGAGGGCCCAAATCATGGTCATTGTGAATTATGTAGATTTAACCCATCATTGCTTAGCCTTAACTGCACTCTCCCAACAGGTGTCAGCTTCTATTTTTTTAAATTGTATTTGTGTTTTTACCAAATTCGGTTTTTCACATACAAAATCCATAAAAACATAAATTTATTTCATATAAAACAATATTCATTTATCATATTAAATTATCCAGCCAAAATCCATAAAAACATACATTAAATTTCATATGAAACAATATTCATTTATCATATTAAGCCAAGAAAAAGAGAGAGAGAAAGAGTCAGCTTCTATTGCCAGAGTCTTAAAGAGGGAAGGCACGTGCTGCCCACAGTGGTCCAGATTCTCAACAGCCAACCAGGGTGCAATCCGCGCCAGACTCTGCCACCCCAGGCAATGTCTGCCATTGGCTAGCCCATCACAGCCTGCCCCAGGCAGACAGGGCAGGATGAGGCTTCTGGCAGCACTCCTCTCTGGGAACTTCTTCTTGGCACACCTACAGTAGCTGCCGCCATGGCCGAATTTGCCTTGGCCTTAGTGCTGGAGCAGAGGGCAGATGTGTGCTGGTTGCAATGCCAATGAAGTGCCCGAATGAGACTGGGTCTTGCGCCGGCAGAATGTCAGGATTTGCACTGGCAGAACCTCCAGCACAATTCCTGTCTACACCCCAGGGCAAAGGCAGCGCAGATAGGGTCATTGTACCATCATTGCATGGCTAGCTGTCGCGCCAGCACAAGGGTATGATATGATATGGCATTTATAACACACCTGTACACAAGTGTCTCAAGGCACGCAGAGCCAAGGGAGAGGGAACAGAGGGAAGACAGAGACAACGATCTTACAAGGACAGGCGACATTGAGATCGCGCAAGTGCAGGCGAAGGGGACAAGTGCGGGAGGCAAGGGGCAGTGCAGTACATGAGATCGACAGTAAAATAAATAGAATAAAAGCATTTGGTAAAAAGTGCGTGCAGCTGGTGGCAGTGCAAGGGTAAGTGCAGACATCAGGTGTCAAGTGCTGGTAGGGGACTGTAGGGATACAGAACACAGTCCCCAAATGCAGTGGTTGCCAGGGAGGCAGTGATGGTGTGCAACTGGTAGGGGGAGGGGACCTGGGCCCGAGATCAGAGGGTAGCCGGGTGACCAGTGCAGATTCAGGTTCAGCCGGGAGTTCAGCAGGGGAGAGGAGGAGAGAAAGCAGAAGGTGTGTAGACTTAACACTGCTGCAATTACAATGTTTTTAATAAAAATGTGTTTGTTGTGAATTGGTTCACAGTTGAGCCTTACACGATACAAACAGCATGTAACACTTTTAAATAATTCATGAGTAGAAACAGAAATAGAAGATTCACATTAAACGATTGGCTAAGCATATGTTCAAATCTATCAAGAAGACTTTAAATACATGCACAATTCCTAGAAACATAGGCTACAACTTTCGAGGGAAGACCTCGTTTACAAAGCACAATGCTGCAATTTTCAAAGAAAGTTGAGAGCCATGTCAAATTTGATTCCATAGAAACCCTGGGGGACATCGTTGTAAAATGAGAAATCAAATGGTCAAAACAGAGCATTCTCATGTCCCCTAGTTTGACTCATTCCACAAGAATATCATACAAGGGCCCTCATTACGCTATTAGCACCACGGTTAACCCTGGTAACTTACCGATTCCACCATGGTGAAATGAGGAATTACCACCCCATTCCAAGGTTTGCGGGGCGGTAATTCCCTATTTACCATTGGCCCTTCCCCATTCCCATTTCTGCCACATAGGGCTCAATGGGAAAGGGGAAGGCGGTAATTACGGTACCGGAAATTGCGGTACTGTAATTACCTTCAAGGTCCCTCGGGAGCCGCAAAGGGACCTCGTAGTAAGGCGTTAAGGGGTTAACGCGCCACAACCTTTTACAGAGCCGTTAACCCCTTAACGCCTGGGTCGTAATGACCCCCAAGGAGTCGATGACCCCGGGTGCTGGCATAATCTACAGGTGCATTTTTCCCTGGAAATTCTCCTTTGAGCACATGAGGATTTCATAAATTGGGAAAAAAGTGAAGCGTAATCGGAGAACGAGCGAATTCGTGCATGCGCCAGGAGATTTTACCCAGTATAACGGAGTAGCATTATCCAATACTGTCTCTGGACGTTATTCAAATTGGCAAGAAAACATCGTCCAGTCCAGGAACTCCAAGGAGGTCAGCACAGATTGACAATAGGAGACCCAGTTATTCAAAATATTGTCACTTTCACAAATCATCAGTTACTTCAAAATATGCCAGAGTAACTCGTCAGTTACTAACATGAACTTCCTGTAGAAAGGAACAACGTTTGAGCCAGCATGAACACCAAAGCAAGCGAGATCATTGCTCTGGGTTTAACACTCGTGCAAATATTTTCAGGGCACAATATGTGATGGTATATGTTATGTCATGCTATGTCATATGTCGTGACAAGTCAGGCCGTTATAGGTGATAGTTAAGAGTGAATCTCAAGCTTATTAGGCATTCCAAATGCAGGCCCTCACTGGAAATACCAAACCACGAGCATAATAGGGATTTCAAACTAGGAGCTGTGATTAATAAGCTCTTAAGGAGCTGGTGGAGGAGGCATGGGTGCTCTCTAGGCCAGCCCACTAAGTGAAGCAACCGATTTAGGAGGTATGAGCTAGATATGCACACCCACCATATGCACAAAAACCTGTATACAGAGCACAGCCTTCTGACTGGCTGCTTGGTGTACCTAAGAGTCTCACAGGTCCCTGGCACCCCCACCAGCCCTCTCGCACTCGCCTCCGGGTCCTACACTCGCCTCACCCTCACTGCACTTGAGCCTTGACCCATGAGAGTGGCTGTCTGCACAGTGCACTTGGAGCCCCGGCCCCCAAGACCTGTCCCTCCCTCCACGTCCCCCTCTCCGTCTGTGCACTTGCGCGATCCGAATGCACCTTGCCTGAAGATCGACTGTCTGTTCCCCCTGTATTCACTCCTTAATTGCACTTGGATAAACTGCAGAATCGTTGTCAGACCTATATGCTGCTGTCTCTAGTGTTAGTTGTATGAAATCCACTTACTCTGCCTGTGCAGACTATCATCGCTTCAGAATTTCAAGGGCTCTGAACGTCTGTTGTTTTTTCCCCATGCTTCCACCCCTCCTTGAGCGCTTGAAAACACTTGCCTTGTGTATAGGCGCTTTACAAATAAACATTACCATTACCATACATAATCAAACTTAAAGAGAAATGAAGATTTAGGACACACAGAGTAGCTGGTTGGAAACTACAGCATTTACAACAAACCTGACACTGTCATCAAAGCTCTGAGTAAGCGACAGACACGTAGGCCTGCACCTGCTCGAGTCACCCATCGCAGCAGATGGCCAGACCGCAAAGCAGCTTGTGCTGTGGCCTCCATGCCCTCCCTCAAGCTTGAAGTGGGGGAAGCGGGACGGCCCAAACGTCATGCGCCGGAGGAGATATGAGGAAACTGGTCTGCAGAAATCTGGAAACTGGTTTGTGTAGCCACAGGGACCATGAGAGTTCTGCCTGATGCACAGATGATATGATATGATAGGTTATTTATAAGGGGCTTAATACCCAGAGGTTTCTAAGCGCGGATCCGGGGATTGACCCTGTGTTGCTCCGTGTCGTCTTGCTTCCAAGCCCTGGACCCATACTCTCTTGGCTAATCAAACAAATGTGAACATGGTGATCAGAGAAGCTTACTACCCATGGAAATGTGAATCCAGGGATCCCAGACCAATCCTGTCCCACTGGGACCACACAGGATCCACAGGCCAGCCCCCAGCATTATTGGGGAAATGAAAATTGAGGCAGAAGGAGGCAGGCCTCCAAAGAGTTAGGAAAGCGACCCTGCGAGGTGAAGGACCAGGGGTCGGAAGCCCAAAGAACAGCCTGAGAAGTTTGCTGATCGCTGTACCTGAGACCCTGTCGAATCTTGAACAGGAAGAACGCAAATTTCCAAATGCCTGCTCGGCAGAGTTTGCCCAAATCCTGCCCAACAGCCAGAGCGACCTAAAGGAGAGGAGTTGATTGCAGAACCAGCTTGGGCTATAACCAAGATCCTGGTGTGAGCCGCCAGAGAACCCCAGAAAGAGAGGAGGTGCTTGTAGAGCGAGCTTGGGCTGTAACCAGGTTCCTGGCGATAGCCAACAAAGCTGTGAAGCAGACCGGAGCCTGTTGTAGGCTTAAGCCCAAAGAGTCAACCCCTGACTGGTGGGTGAGAACGACTTCAGTCTGAAAAGTATCCAATGGAAGTGGTGGGCTTTGAAATTCCTGCCGATAATAGCTTTCTGTACCCCCTAGTGCAAGGTGGAATCACACATTCTTACTTAGTGGGTGTGTCTTGAATCTTCAACCCAGGAGTGAAAGAGACACTCTAGGGCCAATGAGCAACTCACAAAGCAGCCAAGAAAGTCTTCCAGGGCAGTCTAAAACACCCTGAGCTATGAGTGATCTGGAGTGAGCCAGCAGGGGGCTATACCTCTGGGAATGTGGCCTTCTACAATAGGAAACTGGATTTGGACTAGAACACCAAGCCCCCCCTTACTTTAGACCCATACACGTATTTTGTCATTCTGCTAACCTGGCATTTTTAAACGAGCTTTTATCCCACTTGTGTTTTATTTCATGGTCTATTGCCCGGAAGGACCCGTATCAGGGAAGCATAAGGCTGCAGGCGTGACTGTAACCCATAGAAACAGCACTTGAATTCTGGCAACAGAGGAACAGGTTGGCTCCAAAGTCATTGACAATCATCCCCCATACTGTGGTTTTGCTCCGTCCCTTCCTGCTCAGTGGTTTCAAAAGGCAGGCAGGTTGGCCCACTTTTTCTGCTATACTTGCTGCATTGGTTTCCCCTGCAGGCTTTCAATCTACACCTGCCATCTCAAATAAAGGTGTTATACTTTATCCCGTATCTGCTGGGGGTTCACTGTGACAGAGCTCATTTGACCATTTCAAACCTGGAGCCACTGGGAATCTCAAACTGGTACTTTTAGTGTCAACCCTACTGGGCATGTCAGCTAACTGGGAATGCCAAGCCATATCATGACATGACATATATCTTGACATAACATAAGTCATACCATGACATGACATCATGTCTTGATATATCATGGCATATTATGACATGGCTTATCATAACATGGTATATGAGGGCATATATCATGACATCACAGAAAGAGAAACAGGGACGCATCCAAGTCCGTAGTGAGCTCACGTAATGCCCCTATACTAAGTTGCAAATGTTTACTTTTATTGTCATGATTCTGCTCATGCGTATTTCCTAAAATAATGATGCATCACTGTTCAGATCAGAGTGATTTCCAGATTTTAATGGTCTGCCAGGCAGTATGCATCCACAGATGTGTATCTTAACAGCGTAGGCCAATGCATTTCGGAACGTGTTCCGTCTTCAGGGCTAGACACCATACATCTTAAGCAAGAATAGTTTTAAGGAATCCATAATACAGACATTTGAATTTGTCAAATAAATATAAATTGGACATACCCCAAGGTGTATTTTCATTGCAAATAGTGGAAGTAAAGGAAACATAAGAGAGAATACAAATTGTGAATCCCTCATCCACTTTAGTATTCAAAGGTAAAAATGTTTGAGCGAAATATATGGGGTTTTTACCTGGCTGCCTGCTCAGCTTTTCAATCTATATGAAAAATGACATTTAATGTTTGTACATAAATAAAATAAACAACGCATAAGTGTCATTCTTTGAGCAATGAATGAAACGTCAGTGTCTTACTTTTCGTTACATCATTGAAGTGATAAATAAAAGTATTGTAGAGAATGTTACGTATGGAATGCTGGGGCACGCCAACCAATCTCCTTGTTTTCTTACGGAGCTTGGTTTGCGTGACCCAGTGAACCGTTGGAGGAGTTGAGGTGTAGATGGGCACGGCGGGCCTCTTTGAGAATAAACTTACCTGTTCCTCGATCCATCCTGCCTCAAGCTCTTCTTACATTGGCGACGAGGACGAGGGGGCCCGCCACGGCACACAGAGGGTCCGCGGCCCGTGGCGAGCGAGAAGTAAACTTGCTGTTGCTGTAAGAGGCTGCCCGCGGCGCCACCCTAGCCCCTCCCTGCCTACAGGGCCTCGCCAGCGCAGAAGGCTGGAGGCCCAGGGCTGGGTGGAGCGGCAGCGCTGGTGAAGCCGCCGGAGCCGCATCCGGGACCACGCAGGGCCGTTTGATCAGCTGCGCCCCCCTGGCAGTACACATAGAGGTGAGGAGGAGGGTAGGCAGGGGCGGATGCAGGCTAGCTGACGGCTCAGGAGCCCAAGAGGGATACGCCCTCAGCACGAAGGGAAAAACAAGCCCAACCGGCCCAAGAGAGAAAATAAAAAGGATTTGAAGCCAGGGAGCTTTATGTGAAACTTTCACAGCACATGAACGTGGAAGCTGCTCACAGCTGGGAAGTGCACACAGAGACAGTGTTGCAATTAAGTATCAGAAAGCCGTGGTGAAGGCATTTAGAGACAATTACAAAATACTTTTGTGGACAGACAATCAAGGTTGTCCGGCTAGGTGGAGGAAGTGACAACCTATATTCATCATGGCTGCAGCTAGCGTGGCCCCGCCCCCTCCTTTCCTATCTGAGCCGGGAGCACCACCAATAAGGTGGGACAGGTGGAAGAAGATTTTTGATACCTACCTGGTAGCAATTGGGGGCGACAAATTTGCTGCAGGAAGGAAAGAAGCGATTCTTCTACACAACCTGGGCACTGAGGGTCGTAGTGTCTATGATGGGTTGCCTCAGCCCCCACTAGAGGGGCAAGGTGATATGGATCAATACGTTATAGCTGAAAGAAAACTGGAAATCCACTTTGAGGCAAAGAAAAACACTACATTTGAAAGGCACAAATTCTTTCAAAGAATTCAGGAACCACAGGAGCCAGTAGAAAATTTTGTGGCAGCGCTAAGATCCTTAAGTCACACATGTGAATTCGGAGTGCTGACCGACTCATTGATACGGGATGAAGTAGTGCGTTGCACGAGCAACATGAAAATACAAGAGAGGTTGTTAACCAAAGATGTGACTTTAGAAGTAGCAATTGAGATTGCAAGGGGAATGGAACAGACACACAAATACATGTCCACGATGAAAAGTGAAAAAACAGAGGGTGAAGTAGCAGCTGTGAGAGCATTCAAGAAAATGAATTTGAGTAGGGAAGTCAAATGCTACAAATGTGGCAGCAATCGCCATATCTCTACGAGCATGTTTTGTCCTGCAAAGAACATTTTCTGCTTGAAGTGCAAGAAAAAAGGACATTTCGCCAGAGTGTGTAGAGAATCAGGGCAAGTGCAGTGCATAGGGTCTAGTGCAAGAATCTCGGAGCAAGAAGAAAATGCGGATTTTGCTCAGCTGACTCAGACCAAACACGTGCTGGAAGTATCAGAAGTATCCGGCAAGCGAAGTGCTCCAACCGATGTGTTTATGATGAACGGAAGAGTGGTGGCATTAAAAGTGGATAGTTGCTCTCCATGGACGCTGATCTCGAGGAAAACATATGAAGTCTGTTTGAAAAGGAAGGTAGAGGATTTGAAGGAGCACGGCATAGAACCATATGCCTATGGGAATGTGAAGATAGACGTGTTAGGCAAGTTCCAAGCAATGATTAAGTATAAGGGCAGAAGTTGTGATTGAGATGTATTTGTCACACAGGAAGGCTCGTCTTTGTTAGGCTGGGAGGAACAGCGCACGCTTGGAATCAGGATACAAGCAAGTGCCGAAGATCCAGTTTCTGTAGCTGAGGTTCATGACAAATGGGAGGAGGAGTTGCCGGCAGTTTTTAAAGGAGAATTGGGAATGGTGAGAGACTTTGAACATGAGATTCGCTTAAAAGCAGGAGCAGTTCCCAAAGTGCATAAGGTGAGGCCGATACCTCATAACCCAAGAGAGAGAGACTAAAGACTGAAATTGAGTCCTTATTACAGAAAGGAATTATTGAAGAAAGTGAAAGTTCAGAATGGTTATCACCAGTCGTCGTGGCAGCCAAGGCAAATGGTGTTATAAGGCTTTGTGTTGATATGAGGGACATCAACAGGAACATTCTTGTGGACAGGCACCCTTTGCCGATAATAAGTGACAAGTTGTCAACTCTCGATAAGGCCAGAGTATTTTCTGTGATTGACCTGTCTCAGGCTTAACACCAGATACCCTTGAAGGAAGAGTGCCAGCATTTGACGGCGTTCATTACAGTTTTTGGAACTTTCAAGTATCGAAGAATGCCATTCGGACTTGCCTCAGCAGCGGCTGTATTTCAGAGAGTTATGGACAAAGTGATGGAGGGTGTGAGGAATGTTGTAGTGTTCCAAGATGACATGCTTGTGTCTGCAAACTCTAAGGTTGAACATGATGAAGTTTTGAGGCAAGTGTTGGGAAGGTTGTCGGAAGCCAGAATGACTGTGAGAAGAGACAAGTGTAAGATTGCAGTGAGGAAGGTGGAGTATCTTGGACATGAGATTGATGAATTGGGTGTGAGACCAAAAAAATGTTTAGTAGAAGCTGTGGAAAAAGCCCCTGTACTGACGGATAAGGACCAAGTGAGGTCTTTTTTAGGCCTTGCAGAATATTACCATCGTTTTGTGAAAGATTTTGCAATAGTGTCGGCCCCAATAAGAATGATACTTAAAAAGGGGTCGAGATTTGAGTGGTCTCCAGAATGTGGGAAGGCATTTGAAGGTATCAAAGAAGCAATCAGTAAAGCACCGTCTATTGGGAGGCTTAATCTTATGGATAAAACAGTTCTGATTGTAGATGCTAGCTTCAGGGGGTTGGGAGCCACATTGGTACAATTGGATAAAGCGAATAAGGAGAGAGTTATTTGCTTTGCCTCAAGAGCTTTGAGGGGGGCGGAGTATTCAGTGATCGAGAGAGAGACTTTGGCCATGTTTTGGGCTGTGGTGCATTTAAAATTTTTCTTGTGGGGCAGGCGATTTGTAGTTCGCTCTGATCACAAGCCATTGGTACAGTTCTTTGAGAGTGGAAGGTGGGCTTTGGGTTCGCCAAGGATAAGCAGCTGGGGCTTGGGTCTTCAAGGGTATCATTTTGACCTGATTTATCTGCCTGGGAAGAAGAATGTGGTAGCAGATTGTCTATCGAGTATGCCTTTAAGAGAAACTGAGATAGTGGAGGATGAGACAGTGGAAGAATCGGTGGTAGCTGAGGTGAATGAGGCAGTGGCTCAAGAAAAGTGGTTACAGGGAGAGGATTCTGATGAAGAACTCAAGTTGATCAAAGAATGGACTGCGAAGGGATGGCCCCACAAGAATAATTTGGATAAGAGTTTTAACATTTGGTGGGAAGTTAAGGAGGAGTTGAAGTGATGGCAAATTGAGGAGAGGACGATGTGTGGTACCTCCAGTGGCGATCCGGCAGACTCTTTTGGAGTTGGCTCATGAGGGTCACCCAGGGGAAAGTGCGATGAAGAGAAAACTCAGACAGAATTTCTGGTGGCCGCATATTGACAAAATGGCAGAAAGGTGGGTGAAGGATTGCATGGAGTGTCAATTGAGTGACAAAACAAAAGTGACAAGGGAAACACCGTTGAGTTTTAACACGGTGCCAGAGCAGCCGTGGTCTAAGGTTGCTGTGGACATTATGGGACCCATTATGGGATTAGGAGAGGGATTGAAATTTCTGTTTGTGTTGGTGGATTTCCACACGAAATGGGTTGAATGGGAAGGTCACGGCTAGAGAGCTCATTGTATTTTTAGAGAAAATGTTCCCAAGAGAGGGGGTGCCCACTGAACTTGTGTCGGATAATGGAGTTCAGTTTGTCTCGTCGGCAATGAAAACATTTCTCAGCAGTTATAGCATTAGACATGTTAGAACTGCATTATATCACCCAAGGGCCAATGGCCTAGTGGAAAGAGTAAACCGTTTTTTGAATGAAGGCTTGCAATCAGCCATGAGGGTAAGGCAGCCATGGAAGCAGATGTTAGAGATAATGACATGGAATTATCTCACTACCCCGCATTCAGTGACAAAGGTATCACCATTTGTTTCTCTTAAAGGAAGAGAACCAGGAACTAAATTCTGTCCAGGGTGGTTGGGAGTAGCAGGAGTAGTTCAAGTGGATAGAAAACAGATAATGAAATGTATCAGGGAGAGCCAGGAGAGGAACAAATTGTATTTTGATGCCTGTGAGAAAGTGAAAGAACGTGAGTGGAAAGTAGGGGAAATGATATACGTAAAGAATCCCAGACTGGCGAACAAATGTTTGGACAGCAAGTTTGTGGGTCCAAAAAGGATTTCTGCAGTGAGGAAGAGTGTGGTTATATTAGAAGGAGGAGAGGTCTGGTCCAAACGGAGGATTGCGAAAGCATATGGCGAGGATAGGAGAGTAGAAAAAAATGAGTCAAATAATGACAGCAAAAAGAAAAGAGATGAAGAGAGTGGAAGTGTTCAAGGTGGGAGTGAGAGTGCCCAAGGCAAAGGTGCTCACGACAGTTCTGATGGAAGTGTTCATGAGGAGAGCGAGAATGTTGTAGGTAGAGATGTTAATGACAGTTCCGGTAGTTATCAGAGATCCAGGTCAAAACCAGTGTGGATGAAGGACTACGCATCGTATTGAAAGAATGTGGTTCATCCGTGCTTAATTTGAACATTTGTTAGTGCTGACAAAGGTTACTTAAATCACCTTTATAAAAGCATTAGGAGTCAGAATTAGTTCAAATGTTTTAATGCAACTTTTCTCCATTATACAATTTAAGTAGTATTGTAAATTTTAGCTTGGTTATGTTGATTGGATATGTTTCTTGTTTTGTTACAGAGGGAGGTGTAGAGAATGTTCTTTATGGAATGCTGGGGCACGCAAACCAATCTCCTTGTTTTCTTACGGAGCTTGGTTCGCGTGACCCAGTGAACCGTTGGAGGAGTTGAGGTGTAGATGGGCACAGCGGGCCCCTTTCAGAATAAACGTACCTGTTCCTCGATCCATCCTGCCTCCGGCTCTTCTTACAAGTATCAATCATGCCGTGTCAAGCACGTTGCCTGGAATGAAGATGTCATCTCGATGACTATCTTGAAGTGATCCTTTCTACCTATGGTCAAAGTGACTGGTGTTAGGGTTCAGACTACTATTTGAGCATATATTAGCTGTTTAAGAAGTTTCCCTTGCCTCCACTACAGCAACTGTGGTTTTGTGACAAAGGGCAATATCATTAATCACCCCAGAATAGGGTAGAAAATCATGATCAGCAGCTACGCCATGTGTGACTCATCCAACATCATTTATACTATCAAATGCCCATGTGGGATCTACTATGTGGAAAACTAGATGGAACAAACATATATCCTGTAAAAGGAATAAGAACTTGAACTCTGCAGTTGCAAGACACTTGATAGATAAAAGACACAATATTAGCCAGATCGGTTTCAAATAGTTGAGACCATTATCAGACGAAATGCACACAGAAATCTGGGCCTGAAGCTAGATCAGCGAGAGACGTACTGGATCGACTGCCTGGGCGCTATGACCCCTGGAGGGATCAACGAAGAAATCAACTTTATATGTTACATCTGAGCCCACACGCAAGCCCGTATCACTCATTGAAAAACCTTTTCTTTGAAAGTGTGCAGTGTAGTCTACAAAGCCTAAGCACCAGTCTTAACTTTTCACTTTTCACCTAATGCATTAATATGTTACGCATTTGTTAATTTTCACTTAACTGCCCATGTGAACTGTCAGTTTTCTGAATTATATTTACTGTCTATGATCACACATAGTATTTTCACACCAGGGGTGGACTGGCCTATAGGGAACTCTGGAGATTTCCCGGTGGGCCTCTGCACCCTGCGCCTCTTTTGTGTGGCATTTCCACATTTTCGCATAGGAAAAGCATTGGGCTTGCTGAAAAGGTGTCATGTGGGGCCACTTTGAAAATGATTTCCAGGGCCTCTTTTGGTCCCCAGTAATTATTTCCAGGGCCTCTTTTAGTTCCCAGTCCACCCCTGTTTCACACGCGAGCTTAAATGCTCGAAACCTGTCTGTTTTCTGAAAACACACAGTATTATCACACGCAAGCTCATCTGCTTGAGACTTTCTCCTTTGCACACTATGACAACCACAACATGACCAATCTGAGCATTACATACTGATTGCCAACCCCAATAAGGCTGCCATGCCGTGTGTCTTTTTCCATGGACACAAGGGACGCGAGGTGCACGTGATGTCATTGTTAAACAGGGATTTGCGGCAGAATGGCGCGCAAATCCAGTTTTTTTGGTGCAAATAATCCATGAATCAGGGCCTACATGTCATTCTTCATATAGATTGTAAAGATGAGCACGCAGCCAGGTAAAAACTCTATATATTTTACTCAAACATTTTTTTATTTTATTTGCATATAATTGAAACACTTTTTTAGCAAAAACATAAAACAAACAACCGTGACACAAGGTGTCATATCTTCCAAATTACAAAGGACTAAAGTTTTTCCATCATGGTTTGTTTCAACGTGTTCAAAATATGAAACCTCATAAGACAAACAAAGGCTCTAAAAATGTGGTAATTGCGATCACATAGGTCGTTTTGGTTCCGTTCTGAGGCATTCATGGTCTTCATTGGCTCCAGATTTCCTGGCCACTTGTGCTAGCCTTCTTACTAACTTTCTCCGCTTTACCACTTCTTTATTGTAAACGTGGCGATGGTCCTTGGGTACTCGATGTCTGTTGGTGGCTTTGCGTCGGTGCAGTTCTAGAAGTGGAATATAATCCACTGTTGTTCTGTCAGTTTACAAATCGTTCATCAATTTCTCAATGTTTTTGTTCATCAGCTTCAATCTAAGTCCATCATTACTCACTGATGTACCAACGAAGGTTGCCACAGATGATAACATAACCTGTTTGCTGGTTTATATCTGCGTTGTTAATGAGGTTGGCTATGTGGTCAATGAACAGTTCATTTGAGATCAATGCCGGATTCCAATACGCATTAATCACAACCAATTTTTTCAACGACTCTCCACACTTGGGGTTCTCATTCAGGTCCCATCCATTCACAAGTTATTGAGACAGGGACATACATTTCATTAGTGTTAGAGGGTTTCCGAATGTAATCGCCGTCAATAGGCCTGAAGAGGGGCACCCTCTATTGACTTGTGTTGCAGCGCTCAATTAGTTCTTGAAGCCGTCTAAGATCGGCTTCTCACGGAGCCATGTCTCTTGCAAACAGATGGCATCAAAGAGACCTAAATTTATATCACCAGCCTTAGTAAGATGGCCTTGGCCACCAGTGCTCCATGAAGCCAATTTTAATTGCTGATACACTACATTTGTTTTGCACAGTGACTGGATTTCAATTAAAGCTGTTATACTGGGTTGCTAGAGGGCATCGTGAGATGTCAATGCTCTTGAAAGCCATTACCAATCTTGTTGTTTCTCGAATGGTGCTATAGCAAGGGAATGTAAGGTTGCAATGTTAATTACTTGTGTAGCAGATGTCGTCTCAAACGTGACGTTTCTTTTCTGCCTCGGACCGTTTGGTACTCTTCCTGTCTGAAGCGGGTCTGAATATTTAACTCCCTCATTGCAGACTTGCTTCCTTGAGGGTTACACCTGATGTGGATGTCTTCTGGTCAGTGCGAGTCAACGTCAACACTGGATTTTTATGCATCAATGATTATTCTTCAGACCCTGTGTACTTGATGATTCTCAGATCGAACTCCAACATTAAAAAGCTTTCAGTTGCATTGATTAACATATTCTTAATCACTGGGGCCATTAGATGTAAGTATATGCGATCTGTTCTCCACTCCTCCACAAACTCAATGATTTTGACATTGTTGGAAGTTATTTGGCGTAGTTTTGGGATATGACAATAAAGCTCCAATACTGCTCTCATGTTTAAAATCATGGTTCCATCAGTATCTAGAATTCACTCAAGAATAAATGTTCTGTGTTTCACATTTTGTGGTGGTGTCCATCGGTCTTTACTGAATTGACCCACCTCAGACTTTGGTCTGGTCTCTGTTTCATACAACAAGCTTTTAGCATCATTTACTT
Organism: Ambystoma mexicanum; assembly: GCF_040938575.1. Classification (NCBI taxonomy): domain Eukaryota; kingdom Metazoa; phylum Chordata; class Amphibia; order Caudata; family Ambystomatidae; genus Ambystoma; species Ambystoma mexicanum. Next base: position 571,399,980 of record NC_090938.1, on the reverse strand, counting down.
GTGGCTTTTTCGAAGCCAAGATAGCGCCATACGACAAAGCATCATTTGTTCGACCTGAACCAACAATGGACCTTTGCTGTTCAATAAAAGACGATGTGTTTACTTTGGTCTGGCAGCCCTGTAATTTGAAGGTTCGCACTTCGGTATTTTGGCCATGTGCTCTGCCACAGCTTGCCTTAAATTGATCTTTTTGAGTGTGATTCAAGTGACATCTTTTTCTCTTTTCCAACGAGGTGAGAAATAAAGAATTTGACTGTATAGTCGGCAAAGTTCTTGAAAGTACTACTTCGTCATCCCGTGCAATTGGATGATCGCGGGACCCACGTGCTTCGTGGGGGTCACTTAGAGATTGGTCCAACGAGTTAGTTGAAATATCTAGTAAGGTCTAGAGCGTTAGGCTCATTTAATTTGTTGTGGTTTTGTGCGCCAATGTCTGCTCATTGTTGGTTGTGCATGTAGACGCGATGGTCGTAGGTGCCCTATCACTGTTCATTGATGCTATTTTATCTTGGGACCAGTTTAGGCACATCTTTGTTTGTTTTACGTTGAGATAAGGGTGAGACAAGGGTCCTTGTTGATTGGCCTTGATGTGCCTTTTTAGCCAAATTTATTTTTGGTCCTCCAAAAATGGCGAATGCTCGACACTCGAGGTTCATGGTCATTGCATCGAAAAAGATGCATCGAAATGACAGTTCATCGAAAAAGTTGCATCGAAAATAAAAGCATCGAAATTCTATATTTTACATTAAAAGTACATATCCATCGAAACTTTTCCATCAAATGGATATGTACTTTTTGATGTAAAAGATAGCATTTTGATACATTTATTTTTCACATTAAAATGTTACATGGAGCTGTCCAGTGCTGAAATATCGGCACTGGTCAACTCCTTGTAACGTTTAATTGTTTTTTTGTATATTTGGGGGGTTCCTCCCAATCATCCAAACCCCCACGCCAACCCCACGCCAACCCCCCTTAACCCCAACCTTAACCCTAACCCTAATCTAACCCTTAATCTAACCCTAAATCTAACCCTAGCCCCAACCCTAACCCCTAACCTTAACAATAATCTAACCCTTAATCTAACCCTAGCCCCCACCCTAATCCTAATCTAACCCTTAATCTTACCCTTAATCTAACCCTAGCCCCAACCGTAACCGTAACCCTAACCCTAGCCCCACCACTTAATTTAACCCTTAATCTAACCCTTAATCTAACCCTAAATCTAACCCTAACCCTAACTCTATGTATCTAAATTAACCATCTAAATTATTCAATGAATATGTTTTTAGATGGAAAGGTGATTCAATTAATAATTTACGATGGAAAGGTATTCAATGGAAAGGTGTTAAATGAAAAGACCAGATACCGACTCTCGACATCTCCACAACAAGCATTGTCCGACTGAATTTCATTTGAGATGTGCTCAGGTACCACACAAGGTCTTACTATCCTTTCTGGAACATGATGACTTACAAGATCTCTCAAATCACAATTATTTGCATCTTCCACTGCTGTCGAGACTCCTGTTCTTTTCTGTAGGTCAGGCAGACAAGTCTCAACATCTACAGGGCTTGAATACGGATCAATCATATCTTCGGCCTCTATAGTTAGATCCAAGTGCTGCTCCATCGGGCTTGTCTGGGTCCCTTGAGAACATCCAGTGTGTTGCGTGGTGATAGATTGCACTGGTTCTCTTGTTGTTTCCATTTGCAGATGATTAGCTGGACACCGATGATCATTAGCCGTGACATATCCCTCCAAGAAAACCAACTTGGAGTGTGTAATGGCCAGTAAGGTGGTATGACCTTTTCAGGTATCATTCAGATTCTCGTAAAGCTTCATATGAGCAAAAGCAATGGTGATTGTAGACATCAAGGGCAGCAGGTCCGGTTTCTGTTTCTTATCTTCAGCATTTTTTTCACTTTGACTATGATTCTGGTCATGCAAAGAGTCATCTGTCACAGTGCTCATCGAGCTTGGTCGTGTAAGATTTGAGTCAGGCACTTGTGCACTTCTAGGGTGCACTTGAAATGGAGTCTGCAGTGCTTTTGCCAAATCCCTCACTTCTTTAGTTGGCTGTTCTTTATCATTAACTTTTGTGGATTGCTCAGCTGAATCTTGCATCGATGCTTGTTCCTCATCCACTGTCAGCAAAGTCGGTCAGCGTCCCACCAAGACACGAGACACTCTCTACACTCTGAACATTTTTTACCTTTGGATACTAAAGTGTATGAGGGATTCACAATTTGTATTCTCTCTTATATTTCCTTCACCTCCTCTATTTGCAATAAAAATACACCTTGGGGTATGCACAATTTATATTTATTTGACAAATTCAAATGTCTGTATTCTGTATTCTCTAAAACTATTCTTGCTTAAGATGTATGGTGTCTAGCCCTGAAGACGGAACACGTTCCGAAATGCATTGGCCTACGCTGTTAAGATACACATCTGTGGATGCATACTGCCTGGCAGACTATTAAAATCTGGAAATCACTCTGATCTGAACAGTGATGCATCATTATTTTAGGAAATATACATGAGCAGAATCATTATAGTAAAAGTAAAAATTTGCAACTTATTATACGGGCATTACGTGAGCGCACTACAAACTTGGTTGCTTTCCTGGTTCTCTTTCTGCAATATTATCTACTTAGGTGACTAGGCCTTAGTCGTACGCTCCGAGACAGCAGTTCGAAAGTTCATACAGTTCATACAAATAATGAATAGAACAACCATAAAACATTAGTGGTGCCCACCATCCTCACTCAATAATTTTCCATATATCATGACATGAGATTTCATATTATGACATGACATAGCCTTCACATGGTATTTCCTGACATGTGTGAGAAACCTGAGGGTGTTCTCACTGGTAGGCCCCGGGAATCCTTTGTTCAAGAGGCCAGGGGAGGGCCATCACGCTTGGATCCTGACCCTGGGGGCAGAAAAGCGAGGGAGGATCGCCTGGGCAAGGGGCACCTTGGGGCCACGGAAGGAACGCCCTTGGCCGAGGCGTGTTATCCCCTTTTCTGCGATACGCCCTTACCTGACAACTCCTCAGTCTTTATAGGATATTGCCACCACAGTCCCATTTTACCCCAGTGCCTTCTTTTAAGAAAAGGCAGGAGAAGGCCCATTCATCCACAACAGTACATCTGTTCCCCCTTTCTGACAATAACCTGCTTTCCTCTTCAATTGAACACTACAAACCCCATAATCCCTGTACTTTGGTTGACAAACCTGTTTTTTTTAAAAAAAAATATTTAGCTGATTTTCTCCCGAAATCTACAACTCACTACATTTTCCAGAATCCCTTCCATTCACTCTGGCCTTCAAATACTGCGAAGAAGAGGCAGCAAAACAAAGGAATAAGGATTACCCATAGGAATCCCTGGGCCATTAACTCCTATGGACAACCACCATGTTATCCCGCTAACAAGGACAGGCAGGGTCAGCATTCCCTTCCAACCACTCACACCTGGGTCCAATCACTACTCCAAGGAAGTATGAAAGACAGAGCAGGCAGCACCCTTTGAGTGAGTTGGGGATGTTGCACGGTGCCAGAGGAAGACCAGAAGAGCTGCAGAGACCCTAGGAGACTTGGAGGAGGAGAAAACCACCCTGATACTGGCCCTGTGAGTCTAGGAGAGACTGCACTGTGGAGAGGGAGCTGTACTTCCAGAAGGCAAAACCAGGGGCACATGGCATTACCCACAACAAGACTCCTCCCGTGGGCCAGTCAGGTGTACCCAGGTCACAAAGGGTCAGCAGAAGAGAATCTGACCTCAGAACATTATCCCCTTTTAGCTCCTGCAGCTCTCAATGCCAGAAAATGCCGTTTTGCGGTGCTGAGAAGTTGGAGCAAAATCTTGACAGTGCATTCTGGGACTAAAAGTCCCAAAATCCTTTTTGTGGATTGTGAACTTTGAAAGGAGGCTTGAGCCCGACTGAGGGAAACCTTCTTGGTGAAAAGATTGTGAGCTTTGTAAGAGGGTCTGAGCCCGGCAGAGAAATGTCCTTTGTGAACCTCGGCAGAGGGGTCTGAGACCGGCAGAGGGAGACCACTTGTGGACTTTTGGAGAGAACGTTTGAGAGCAGGGTCCGAGCCCAGAAGAACGAGGGAGACCCTTGGGAACTTTGTGAGTGAAATTGACACCAGAGACAGATTCGTCCAGTGCCATGTGGGCGCTCATTCAAAGATCTCTGGCTGGTACCCCTCCCCTGAACAAGGAAAGTATTGAACTAAGATTATTAAAACTACAAGTACCCAGAGGCCTTAGGGGAGGCCAGCGGGAGGTGTGAAAGTGGTCATACGAGGGTTAAGCCAAACCCCTTGTACAGTGGAAAGTCTCTGACATGTTGTGGAAGCAAAGGTAGCTGTGTTACTGGGGCAAATGTGAACCCGACTGAGGGATGCCTTCGAATTAGGGCAAACAGTAACACACCCGGGATCCTTATGGTGATCGAATTCTGTGAAGCCTGACTGGAGGCTTTAGGGAAAGCCTGAATGGGGGCTTAAGGGAACACCTGACTGGGGCTAGGACCCAGACTTAGGTAAGGGAAGAACCTAAGGGGTCTAGAATTTCTGTTGAACTATGCTAAAATAGCAATGTGAACCTTGAGGGAGGTATGCCAGGAGAAAGCTAAGGGAAGTGAATGCCACATTGTGGTAAAGCAAACTGAACTGTTATTTTGGCAAATGTGAACCCGACTGCGGGATGTCCACAGTGACTGGCGAGTCTGAACCCAACGGAGGGAGGCTAACTTTGAGAGAAGTATTGGAGCATGGATGAGGGGGATGCAAGGGTCAAGAGTAATCGCCCGACGTGAAGGAAAAATAGAAGGAACCTTTGTTTTGTTGTTTATGGCACATCAGGCCTTCTTAAGCAAGAGACTTTGCATGAAACAGACTTGAGTACAGGAGGCCCTGATATTGAGGAAAGGAACTGTAACCTTGTGACAAGAAGACCAGGAGTGTGCTGTGCTCATGAGTCCCGCCTTGTACCGTGCTAAAAACGTGGGGAAGAGAGACCCCCGCTATAACATCCTGACTTATCATTTTGTGAACACTTCTTTCTTTTCTTGTGAACATTATCCCACACTCTTTTGTAACATAGCGGTAAGGATTGACAAGAGGTTTATTTTTAGTATAGGCCCTGTTTATTTGACTAGACTCCACTAGGACTTTATTATTATTATTTGATGGTCGCAGCTTGCTCCCATCTTAGATTTAGGTTTAAATTAACATTTACCACACCCATTTTTACAATTGAATAAACACCCTTGAAATGTGATCACGTGTGTCTCTTACTTTGATACCATGCGTTCCTTACACATGATATAAGATTCTACATTGTAGCATCATGCAATGACATATTGTGCCATGAAATATCATGCCATAAAACAGCATATTAGATTATGGCATATCATGACTTGTTATTTCATGATATGTGCACACTGGGATGCACCAGCATTCTAAGTTTTCATCATGCACTACTTTTATGGCAGGGCTGAATTACTGGTTGTTCTTTTTGATGATTTCAGCTTTGGATTTTGCTCCAAGTAATTGCAGATGTGAGTTCCCTGGTTTCTGAGCATTGTTTGTGTTGTATGAAATGGCTGGATTTTATGTCGCGCAAAACTGTGAAGCAATGGAGCACTATACGAAAATGGAATACAGGCATAGGGGGTTCCATGTAATAATGTTGCCACAAAAATCTCGCCATGCAAAAATATTGCCGAAAAATGGCCGTTTTTTGTGGCAACATTATTGCATGGCACATGCGGGGGACACCCCCGCAACCCCCAAACCTTTTTTTTTAACATTTTTTTTTTTGCCCCTGTCCCCATATATATGGTCACCCATATAATATCGCTGCGACCTTTTCCCGGCAATATTATTTACGGCGACCACATATATGGGGATAATATTACCTGATACCGGCATAGGGTACAACAATATGGATGCAATTAGAAACATAGGCTATTAAGGTTACACCTGCAAGGACATGGAGGGTGAATGCACAGAGGGCTGTGGTCGGGTTTACGGGCAGGGTACTTTGTTGGTGGGGCTGCACCTCCGTTGTAGATATATCACTGTGAGTTTCACACAATCTGACCTTCTTAACTGCTCTGGTGACTTCCTGTGTCTGCAGCAGCAATTCCCTAACTTGGCTTCTTCTGCAATGAGAGAGCAACAAAAACATGTTCCCTTTCATTCCCCCAGAAGAGCCCAAAGGCAGCAAGTCATTCAGCAACTTCTTCTTCACTTTCCCACCTCTTTCTATGGCGATGTTTACCGGCTTCACTCTGAATTAAATGTTTCTGTATTTCTCTGCATAATTCTACACTAGTGACTGCAGTTGCATACTTCTATGCATTTTAGATGGATTTAATGAGGAGAATAGTCCACAAAAGATCGAGCATTTACTATATTGGAGCAACACTAACTAAATAAATATATAAATAAATACCCACTTGCTTTGGCAAACTTATAAATAGGAGCCTGACAAAACTAAATGGGTGAGCATAAGACCCAAGTAAGAAGGCCATTACAGGTCACTGTGAGGGGGTCAATAAGAAGATTTCAGGGGGCCTGGTGAAGGACTGTTCAGGTCCCCCCATTGGGGTAGGAAAGGGAACGGATCCTCTCACCTCAGGACAGTCAGCAACCACATAAGAGCAGGCCTCACAGTTGTGGCTTTATGCAACAAATACGCCAAAAACAATCGGAATCACAGGGGCAATTGCACCCTGCAGACAGGCCTCGCAACATTAGTTATACCCCTGGATGAGTAGATGAGGATAGGTTCAGACTCCAGACAGGCCTCACAAATTAAGGACATACTCCTAGGATCAGGGAAAGGATCAGGGAAAGGCCGAGCAACATCCGCACCAGGCTTGTGACATTAAAACAGGGATTATCGTACTGGTGAGGCTCAGAACTCCTCACAGCATGGTCCGCCACCAAAGAGACCTCAAATGACCCTTCTTAAGAACCACCTGATCCTCCGAGTCTATTCAGGCCACTTCCTGCAGGGACCAGATGCATGCATTGTTGGCACAAACACAGTTCTAGGCCTCGTCACCTGACAAGAGATGTTTTATACTCTGTACAGAGAGATGAAAATGCTTGAACACACAACAAGTTTGCCCCCAAACTGACTCTCAGATCCAGGTAAAGCAACATGGGTGTCGGACAGAGTACAAGGATGAAGGTTATTGTTATTTATAGTACAAAGTTGCAAGCATCACAGAAATGCATAGAGGTAGCATGCATCATGAAACCTCGGCAGCATTGCACAAAGCTGCAAACAGCAACACAATATAGCATGCCATAAAGCAGTCAAACAAGGCATGTGGAATGTTGAAGGGTGAGCGTTAAGGTCCATGTGCATATGCATATGTGTTCTCCATCTAGCTCTCTCCCTCTCTCTCTCTCTCTGTGCCAAGTAGGTGCATTTTGCACATTTCTGTCGTACAGTGGGGGCAGGGGGTGTTGGGGTGGGGGGGGTTACTGTGAACTCCGCTCGTTTGCCACAGTGCCTTGCTAGAGCTCCTGGGGGATGGAGATTGATGTTGTGAAAACGGGCTGCCAAGAATGTGAACAATTCAGGGCCTCATTTCTCCTTCCTGAGTGTGCAAGGGCAAGCTGAGAACAGTCTAGTGCCTCTCACTACCTTGCACAAGTTCTGTGCCCAGTGGGGCCTCCTTGGTCTTTGCATTTAAGGGCAAAGGCCATGAGCCCAAAGGGCTCCTGAAGTGATCACGCCAGGGCCTATTCCCTGGTCATTTGCCCCATAACACTGGCCAAGTGTTTCTTCTAAGCTACCAGACCCTGGGGTCTGAGCCAAACTTCAGCTCACCTGATACCCAAGTGAATCGTGAGGACAATGCCCACAAGGAACCAAGAGACCAACTCACAATAATCCTATTTTCGGCACCTGACATTCCCATCAAGCTCAAAGGTTGGCGTTCTCAGGAAGCTTGACATTCCTAGTAGGTTCCCAGTTGCACATCCAGAGCAAGCTCAGAGTGTGACATTCCCAGCAATGGTGCAGTGTGATTTCCTCACTAACCTTGACATTCCCAATAAGCTCCAATATTTAATTTTCCCAGTACACTTGACATTCCCAGTAAGCTCCCATTTTGACATTCCTAGACAGTTCCCATGGTTAGATTAAAAGTCATGTGTTGCCACTTTCTGCTGTGTTTTTTTTGGGTTGCTTGGCACTTGTTTCCCCAGTAAGTCCCATCCGGGTCGCACTGGAGACACAGCTCCCTACCGTGTGTACCTCCGCCCTGGGAGCTGCCAGACAGCGGTTTCAACAGATGGCTGGGACTCAAAATAGGTTGAAAGAAAATGGGTTTTTTATTCAGTTCAAATCCCAGGGGTTGGAGCACGATAGCAGGCTGTATAGAAACAAGGAGGTGTTTCTGGATAAGAATGTGCGCGGCTCAAGGAGAACAGATATCAGGTGAGATGGACATCTTTAAGAGCAGATCCTCATTTACAGTAGAACCCTGGCCTAGAGCACAGTGGCCCTAACCTACAGCACGCCACGGTTAGAATATAGCTGCCCTGCAGGCCTCATATAAAGTCACTCACAGTTCTATTAGATCCCTAGGATCCGAGACCCTTCCATAAAAGCATGTGGCCAGAGACGTTGCTAGGAGGGACCAGAGGGGATATAGCCCCAGGTCTTTTGGTTGTAGCCCCGGATAGAAGCTCAGAGGCTACCACCAAAAGGCGAGCTAGCCCGAGTCCCGACAGTCCAGATATTAGCATAGCCCCAGATCTTTTCCAGACCAAGCAGCATCCTTGAGATTGCCAGTGAGCATTGGCGCTCCTGGGCTTTGGCCACTGGGCATTTAAATGACCATTAATGTTTTCTCTGTTTATCACAGGTGGCATTGCTGGCGGCTGTTATTAGTGTTCACTCAGCCACAGCCAAGGGCAGCTTGCAGAGTTCTCAGCTAGTCTTTTGCCCAGTTTGATCTAAAGCCCACCAGAGACTGAGCCTTTTCAGTGATTCCGTGGGTTGGAATTCCCAGTGATCCTCTCTGATTCAGTCTCTTTAATCGAGGCCTTCTGGCTCAGGTTTCTCAAGGAGTGGGCCTGACACAGTCTCTCAATAAGCCCTCCCGGCTTGATCTTCAGGATGCCTCATTTACAGTCTCTCAACCCGTACCCTCCAGCTCGGATTTCCCAGGGAGCGTCACTGGCACAGTCTCTCAATGACCCCACTCATCTTCAGGATCACGTTATACCAATCCCATCAGAGCCAGGACTAACCCCTAGCTAGCCTGTCTCCATTCTTACTATATCTGTTTATCTCTCTACCGCTCCCTCTCCCTTTCTATTGCTTTCCCTCTTTTTCTCCATAAGCAAGCTCTATTCAGTATCCTGGGGGGGCTTGCTAGTCCCACCAGAATCTGGTCTATAGTGCCTGAGTAGCCTTTCTCTCTAATTTTCTCTCTTTGTCCCTTTTGTGGTCTTCCAGTCTTTGGGCCCAGTTTAACAATTATTTCCACTTCTCAAGCCATTCTACCCTAGCTGCACCCCAGATCAGGCACCAACCGGTCTTGTGGTCTGCTTTTCACTACCCCTACCTGTCCTCGACACTCTTAGCTTGGCCAATACTGGTGTCCTGGAGTGGGCTTCTCAGTCCACAGCTGCCTCCTCGCTGACATTGGTCCATATTCAACGTCTTCCTGCCTCAATATCCTCCTCCTATCTCTTGCCCCATCTTTCCTCCAACCTTCTCTTCTTCTTCCTCTGTCCCTCCTCTAACCTCATCCTCTCCCTGTTGTTTCCTTCCGCCTCCTCCTCTCTGCTATTACCCTACACCAGCTCCCTGCTCCCCCTAAAACGCTCCTCTCTCCTGGCTTCTGGCAATCACCTCCTCGGAGTCAGGCTCAACCTCCCTTGATAGGCACATCCTGCTTCACACTTGTATAGCTGTGCTCTGTATGGGATGGAACATATCAGGGTTTGACTGAGGCCACCTGGCCAACTAATGTTTGCTTGGATTGTTGCTGTCTTGTTAGCCGATTCTTTAAAAGGGGTCCTGTACATCTTGGGAAGCTCCGTCAGGGCAACTGCCTGATCCCCTTATTGTTTCTTCGGATCCAAATGCATGTCCCCTGTCTTCCCCAACATGGCTGCCTCCTTGTTCCACAAATACCCTTGGCTTTCCCTGCGTCTCCTACTTTAGTTAATACTGGTTAAGATCATGGTGGCATCTGTGGACCAAGCACTGTTGTATTTTTTTTATTGTATTTTGCTTGTGGTCCGCACTCAATAATTGTGATTACTGTATGTGCGGTCCAGAGTTTAAAGGGACCTCGTAATCAGGCGTTAAGGGTTTAACGACGGCAACACCTTTTACGGCACCGTTAAACCCTTAACGCCAGGGTCGTAATGACCCCCAGTACTTTGGAATCCTCCATATGCTGTCTTACTGTTAGTATTGCAAAGCAGGACGCTTTCCCAGGAGCTCAGGATACCCCTGACCTCAGTTCTCAGTCTCTGATACGTGACTTGGTCAGAGAACCCTTATGACTCCAATAGTGGGAGCAGGCAAAGGTGCCCTTTAGTCACCCTGTGTGAGTAACCTTGCATAAACAGTGCATCCTCGTTAGTGGATGGGGCAGTGTTACTTGAAGTCATGCTATCACCATGTGTGACCATCGTACCACACAGAGAGCCCTTCTTGCTCACTGAGAGAGCCCTACAATGGTGTCCCATTTTTGTTAAGGCCACTAGTATATCCACACGGCCAGCCTCCTCCCCTTCATACTGTTCCTGTAGCTTCCACTCCTTCGCCTGACCCTCTTCCTCCTGCCCCAGATCTGCATCCTTGTCTTCCTCCTCCAGCCCAGCATCAAGTAAGAGGGGAACCCCCAACACAGAGGGGTAGACAGGGTAGGGCCTGAGCGGGCAAGGCCCACCCAAAATGTGTAACTGCCCTCTTGCAGCGCTGTGTGGGTATTTACAGATGTTAATGTCACTGTGGTGGGCCCAACTACATTAGCTTCAGGCCCCACTTGTTAGATATTCCTGGCTACGTCTCTGCCCCAACATCTCCCTGCTTCTGTGTGCCCTCACCCTATGCACCTCCTTCTCATACTGTTAGCCCAGGCAAAGTCACACAGGTTGCGGTAAGGGTCAAATGCTGTATTTTGTGAACTGCCTTCTGTTCGGTGGTGGGGTGGGGGGAGAGAGTGTGTGTGTGTGTGTTTGTGTGTGTGTGTGTGTGTGGGTGGGTGTGCATGTGTGTGCATGCGTGCATGCATGCGTGTGTGTGTGTGTGTGTGGTTGCCGCTAATACTTAGCAGGGGCACCAGAGAAATGATGCATAGAAGCGAGAATCTCAGAAATATTCAGTTTGTGGCCCTTTTGGAGCAGGCAGAGTCCTAAAATGTTATAGGGAAATCTATCATGTAGCAGGGAGATCCACAAAAATATTCTCATGTTTGAGCCTCTAAAGAGGTAGAGAGAACCTAAACAATTCTTTTCTTTCTGGTGTTTGTGTAGTCACAGGTTTGTCCAACTCCAAGCCTAGAGGGCCAGGCTCCTCAAAGGTTTTCAAGATATCCCCCATTAATATTCATGAGGAAAAATGTGCATACATTTAGAATCCTTATATGCAAATTTATCTCTTGATATTACGCAAGGATATGCTGAAAACCCATCAGGATTCCGGCCCTCGAGGCCTAGAGTTGGACAACCCTGTATACCTGAACAACTATTAAGGGTGCTCTTTGGCTTGTTGGATGGTGTCACTGCATTATTGCATTTTCAAAATAGCAGGAGCAAGTTCAAGAACATCTCACAAAATTACACCCACTAGCAGTCAGCCAATAGAAGTATCCATTACACAAGCACTACTAAGCAGCCATGCTATCGTTGCTACGTGCTTAGGTATTCATCATGAGATGGGGACTTGGCTGCAGCAATGTATCTTTCCATCTTCTTGATGAATATTCATTGTCTGATATGAAGCACTGTGAGGCAACTCCTGCCATTAGACTCAATAGCCCCATAACAGCACTAACGACTTGCACAGGATGTACACTGACAAGGATGCAGGTTAGATATGTGATGGCTACTCTGACAAGTGCTAGTGGCCAGATCGACTGCTTACTAAAGGAGTACTGTGCTGCAACATCATCTCTACCTGTGCAAGATGCACCAGGCAGCTAAGCATCCACCATCTGAGCTAATGCAAGTCCACCATATATTCTGTAGTCAATGAAGAGTAACCCACAGGCTCTCCAGCTTATCAGCAATGTTCATGGAAGATGGCTCGTGTAATACATAAGCAACAACGGAAGGTACTTCCTGATGTTGAAGAAGACACTATTCTTGGCAATCTGTAGGGGGCAGAGTTGGTTGCATTATCTCCCTGTCTCTGTTCTTAATGCAATGTGAAAAGCAGCTACGTTAATCTTGAAATGTAGGTAGAGAAATTATGCAAAGAGTTCTTCAGTGATATCTTTCATTGAAACTATGTGGGGGTCCCCACTTACATTTAAGAGCACTCGTCTCACGTGCTGAGTGCATACGTATTGTCAGCCAAATTGCCGTTATAAGGGCTCATGATCACTGGATAAGGGCCATTCTCCTGTTGGACATGGTCAGTTCTAGCAGACATCCCAGTGGCAAAATATAACTGAGTGATTCCGGGTGGCAACTAGCACGCTTGGTGGCCTACTCAAAAGGCTGTAGCATAGAACAGAGATCAGACAACAGCTGCCACTTAAAGGATGTCCCATCCAATGCTTGCCTATGACTGTTGCAGTACTTGCTGAAGGTATTGCATTGTTGCATTAGACAGTCCAGCCAGTGCACAGTAGAGTTACAGTGTGTGGCCCTCATGGTTTTCAAGTCGTGCTCTGGTAAATGTTTACACCCCTGCAATTGGTGCAATACATTTCTTGTGCTGCAGGCAAGGTTGAACTTTTGGACCATGATAGTGATTTCTTTCGCAGACTAGCAATTACTGATAAACATGCACCACCATAAGGTGACGAATCTGCACAAAGCAATGGACATGCACGCTTTTGCCAATTTGTAGGACAGGTGGGATATTACACCCATTTTCATCAGCAGCAAAGCTCTAGGCGTCACAGGCTTAGTCACTGCCCCTCCACATTCTCCACCTTCTCTTAGATGTGAACTCCCCTGTGGCGTCTAACATCAAACTCTTGCTTGCGGAAAGTGGCCCGGTGCCAAACCTCCTGCAACATATGCCCCCATGGATCATTTTGGGATTGGGTGCCCTCTTTGGTGGCAGAGGAAAGGGCACTCACTCACTATACAGTTACTACCACATAGTCACTGCTCTGACCACTGGTCCGCATGTGCATGTTGAAGTGTGGTTTCTGGCTCTCTAACCGATCTAGAGCCTGCCCCACAGCAAATACTTCCTCATCATACAGCCTAGTATGAAAAGTAACATTGACTGGGAATTTCCCAGCAGTCAATGCTCTATATACTGACAGGGAAATGGGACTGGGGTCTGTGTCCCAGATGACAGCACAGACATATTGTTTTCTTTGGGGGATATTATGGGCTGGGGTGGGCTGGTTATTGATTTCTGGTAACATGAATGATGCATTTACGGTCTTGTGTGTTCAGCCCCATCCTGTGCACAGTGCCTCACCACAAGCAATGAAAAGATGTGGCACTCAAATTGGTTCCCTACAGCACACAGTTCTTGGCACAGAATGCAGGTGGTGAGATATTGTTCTTTGTCCTTTATGAAGACATTCCACACTTTGGATTTTCGTGGTTTACTAAGACGGGTGCCACCGAGCTTATCCAGGGTTGTTGCATTGGTGGTGAGGCCGCTGTGCTCTAGCACCTTGAAGCATCTCATGTGCTAGATGGAATTACTAGTAATGGTCTAGAACCCAAATAACGGACAGACTCAAATAATATGTCAAAGTACTATATTATTAGCATAAAAATAAAGTAGGGCAATCTGGCAAACAGCAAGCAGTAATTCACACACTCACACCTAAATGTGATTAGACAATTAGTCCATCATCTCTCATCGGTCAGGCCCCATTCAAGGGAGTGTAGGGACACCATTATCTTCATTTGGGCTTAATGAATAGCCCTTGTTTTTGACTTCTGAATCACGTGTGAGGAGACCACAAATGTGCCCATCTCAACCTTCTATTTACTGCTATTTGATTCAATTGAGCTGGGTGTCATTACCCTTCTTGGCCTCTGGAGACTTGCTCGCTCCATCTTGAATAAGTTTTCTGCATCTTTAATTGTCCAATAAATGGCTCTTGCAGATGATTTCTTCTTTGCTTAATCTAAAATAAATGTGTCTTATGTACATGGCTTATCCTTTTGACTCCCCTTGTGTCTTGCAATTATTCCTTGAAGTAGCATGCTTGATCCCAGGCCAATAAACTCCTCTTTATTTCTCACACAAAGCTGTTTTTCCAGCATTTCCTGACTCGGCAGCAATGGTTTGTCTCTGAGGTAGCTTGATTAGTTTCAATATCAGTCTGGCGTACATCTTTGCATCATGGCCCCTCTAGCCATGTTATGTTTTCCTCTGCAGCAAGCTTCTATGCATCTCATCTACCTTGCATTTCTGCTTAGATACACTTATTAGTCAGCAGGTTATCTTCTTTGCATATATGATTTCTTCATATTCAATTACATGTTTCTCTTTTTATTTCAGTTACACCTTTATTCTTTGAGTATTTGCACATCGTTTCAGTAAGTCTCAGTATCTTTCCTCTATGACGTCACTCTGCTCTTGTCAGATTTCACTTATAGCTTGATGAAGTCCAATGTTGTGTGTAGACATTTTTCCACACTCTCAGTGTGAGGATACATTTGATATGGTTGTCTGAGTGCATATCGTCTCTCTTACACTCGAGGTATTGGGATAATACCTGGTGTCCCACATAGGGCACTTCTCCTGTTGTTCCAGTATGACGTAGATGAGTGGGCGGGAGCTAGGGATGACGTGTACACTTGCTCCTCTACATTCCCCCCTCTGGTCGAGTCCTCGACCACCTCCACTTCGTCAATCTTCTTCATCCTCTCTTCACATCTAGGTTTCTTTGGGATCCATATTGTCATCACACCCCTCAGGTCACCTGCATTCTTTATATGCTCATCCACAGTTGAGGTAATATGACAGCATTCTCCAGTTGGTTGACAAAATACCCAATGTCCTACATATTTCTTGTGATCCTTAGGGTAGTAGAACTTTGTTCCTCAGGGTTCCAGGGGACTTTTCTTTATGTTCTCATGGGTGGTGTCTTCAGCGTGTGGTTTAAGGTCTCCATTCACATACATCATTATCTTCATCTGAAGAGCTTTTTTGGTGGTCTTTTGGCATTGTCCCAAAGTGATCCTTATGAGACAGAATTCTAGCAATTCCAACACTGGTATTGCTCCAGGTAGTTGGAAGGCATTTACCAGCCAGCTTGGAATCCATGAAAACAGAGATGAAAATCAGTCGTCTCCTGCTGTCTCATCAATGTCATTCTCCATCTTCATACGCTGGGTCGTCAGCATAGTTATTGCTTCTGTCAAGGTTCCATTTTCTCCATCATGGGAAGGTATAAAGTACAGCAAGAAGGCTTGACCTTGGCTCACACGCCTCCTCCCATTGCTGTAATTAAGTCCAGGACATACCTGTTCTGGAGGGTCATAGGCCTAATGGCCTTCAGTTCTTCTCTGATTGCATTAAATACTTTTATCATTGCATTGATTGTTTGCAGCAACTCCAATCTGGTGATCTGCAGCCATTTAGCATTCACTGCAGTCTGGAGTCCTGGCATAAATATAGATGTCATTATCATTGCGGTCTTGCTTAATAATTTATGCTCATCTAGTATGTCATCATAAGCTTCTATTGACTTGGATGAGAAATAGTTATCCCTCTTCAGTCAGCACAGGTTGAGCAACTTATTCCTTCTCTGGTGCTCATCCATTTTTGGAAATTCGTCAATATTGAGATCACTTTGAAGAATCACTAATGCAGGAACGTGTATGACCAAAAGGGAGCATACTCTTCCAGAATTTTTAGGCAGCTGCATGTACGCTCTGGATCCACAGTCCCAATATCAATCCATCAGCACAGCAGTTCCTCCATTCATTCCTTGTACTTCCAGAACCTGCTTACATTCTTTATTTTCTCCAACCAGAACCAGCCCTTCATTCTTGACAACATGTTGTCGCATTTTTAGTGGTATTATAGATACAGGTCCTGCATCATTGTCAACCCATGTTAGTAGCTTCGAGTACTTGGCCTGTGACTCTAAACACATGTCATTCACTATGTGTACTATGCTTACTGGTTCCTTTTTCAATAAGTGTGCAGGGCAAGATAACATTCCTTCTACCCATCCAGTGCTGGTGGCAACTCATCCATACACCAATAGCTGAGGTCTCGCCCAGCATCCTGGTACTCCTGATATTTCCACTATGGCTAAACATTCCATCCTCCTCATTTTGACAAGCTTTATTCGTTCTCCAATCTGGGATGGATACATATGATTTTTGCTTGTCCAACCCATCCCTTTCTCCATCCTTTGTGTTTTCACATAAGTGTCTTCATATAGAAATGTTTCCTGTGTTCAACTTCGTAAGGTTGCCCATTTGCATTTGATTGTCCTCTGGTTGTGCGCGCTGCCAGATGACTGAGCCACTTCACATCATGTGCAGACATTTCTTTTGCAATAAATGTTCTGGCTGGATTCATGGCACAGGTGATGAGAGAACACATGCAGCAGCTTTCATCTGACGTTCTCTCGTCCACCTCCTTCATGTGCTGGTACAGAGATTATTCTTTAAATGAGCTGAATTATCAAGACATGTATTTATGCCTTTGTGATCTTCCCCAACATCTCTTTTAAGTTGAACAATTTGTGTAGTAAAATTAGGGAAGATGCTACTTGTGCTTTTGTTAGGGATCTTAAAGGATGTTTCATTGTCCCCCAGAGTATCTGCATTTTAAATTATGTGTCTAAATGCCATAATAATAAGGAAGAAAAGACAAATCATAAGACAAAATGAAATCACAATTACCATTCCAGAAAAACTCATCGACCTTCTTGATGATAGTGAGTCTCTCATATTTTGAAACGTTCCCATTTTGTTTAATTTAATATGTAATTGTGTCATCCGCTGTTACTCAAACTTTTATGTCAAGAACTGTAAAATAATTGCCGCAATAATTCTGAAAATAATATGATTGTTTTTAGGATTGCCAAGACATGTTATAATGTCTACATGTGGTCTTATCAAAGCTGGGTAAGACTGTAATATGTAGGGGAAAACAGCATGCAAGAATGTATGCAATGTTATTATGATGGCTAGCATAGAAGACACAGTGCACTCCTTGCCCTTTGGCTCTGGTGCATCACGCATTGTTCCTTGTGCATATCTAAAAAAAGTTTCAGGATAGCTGCAAGTCCATTCATTCCTTATTAGATTTAAAAAATGTCGATCTTTATTTCAAGGGTATTTTTATTATTCCATAAACTCTTTTTCTTTGCTCTTGGTTGCTGATCTTGTATGCATACGTGAAATTCTTCTCTTGCTTCACTGTCAGATGCAGGAGATTGTCGAGTTTTCTCCCTTGTACAGTTTGATGCCGTGCAGATGCAGCCAGGCTCGCCTTCCTTGTAGCTTAACATCTGTGGGAGTAACTGCTTCCACCTCGTGGGGTCCCTCGAAACGGGGTTTATTCCAATTGCGGACACATTTTCATATCAGCACCTGGGACTCTGGATATAATCTGGGTTGTTTTAAAAGGCTGTCTGGATCCGTTGGCTGGTTTTCCTCTTCAATCCTCTTTGATCCCTCCCTCCGGTTCTTGATCTGTTGAGAAATAAAAGACACTGGTTGTCATAGTTGACAAATAATCATGCATCTCATCACCTAATGTCTTCGCTACACTGTGGGCATCAGTTTCTACCCTAGGTGAAGGATCAAGGGGTGTTCTCATGCAGCGTCTAATCACCAACTCATGAGGAGTTAGGTGGTGATCTGAGCCGGGCTGATTTCGCAGAGCATATAGCGCAAGGGGTAAGCAGTGTAACTGTGATGGTTGAAATGCATTGGAGGGACATGGCCTCCATATCCTTGTCCTATACTCCTTTTATCAAGTGTGTTATGTGTTGTTTTCTGCACAGGAGTCCATGTGGAACTCCTGGCAGTGCAGCACTTCCTCTTTTTGGTGTTGGTGAACAGACCCTCGGGATACCCTTATGGCACCCATGGGTGGGGGTACAAACCTCTACCCCTAGTGTATGTTTTTGGGCACCTGTGTGTGTCCCACAGAGCAGGGTATGGGCTGGTGGCAGCTCAATGCTGAATTTGACAGGTGCTCTGAGTATCCTCCATTTTGGGATACGCAGGACCTGCCATAGGAATCAGGGGATTCCTGATAGGAGACAAGATGGCCCCTGTGGCGTCTTGGTTTCTATTACCTGTTTCCTTATTTTCCCAAAGTCCTGGGAACCCCTGACTCTGTCCCTTCCCCTGACTGGCTGTTGGGTGGAAGAACAATATGGTATTTTGGGGAAATCCAGGCCAGACTGGCAGGAACCTGCCCAATGACTGTATGTAGTGGGTACACCCTTGGGGTGTGACATGGGTTAATGGAGTGTATGACCAATATACATTTTATGTTATGGGTGTCTGGTTTCTGATGTATGATATAGTGAATGAGACACCCCTGCCTGAAACTGGTATGAATGCAGTGTAGTGTGCTGAAAGGCTGCCTGCTTGCCCCAATCCACATTCCTTGTTGTGAGTGTCTGGATGCAATAGAATGGGCTGAATGCATGTGAGCCTGATTGGCTGCCTGGCTGCTGAATGCCCTTCTGAATGATTGGCTGCCTGAGTCTGGATCAGAAGTGTGAATGAGAGACAGAACAGTATATCTGGAGACCTCTTACTTACCACAATTGTTCAGAAGCTGAAGTCGAAACTTGATACTTAACCTTGAAACCCAGCTGGAAGAAGAAGAATTGCTGCTGCTTTCCAAAAGCTGTCGTGTCTCCAAGAACTGATCCAAGAGAGGACCTGGCTGGGAGACATCTTCCCAAGCTATGAGGGAACATCGTGCACCAACTCATCTTCATCAAGGCACCCAGGTAGTAAGACCCAAAGTTGATCGGAGACGGGGTCCACTGAGAAACATTGAAGTAAGCACCAGGACGTCGAGGCCGTCGATGACCATCACCGTCGACTGAGTGTCGGAGGATCACTGTAACCTCATCGACTGGAGCCGCAACACTCCATTGCCAAAGAACATTTGAAATCAAGGACTCCCTTGATATCAATGTCGACCGCTTTACCCTGCTGGAGAAAGTTGAGGTAGCCGACGAACCAAGGAGAAACACCTGGTGGGTTTTCTGCCACCCAAAGTCCACAAAGAGCCTACGAAGTTTCGAAAGCCAGCCATGGTCGAGTCCCGATCGTTGACGCCAATGCCAACACCCGACGCCTACGTTCTTCATCAAGTACTCTTTGTGGCAACCAACTCATCATGGAGTTGCACCGCACACCTTGTTTTTGCCGGATGTCCACGATCGATCGTTAACAAGCACCACTAAGGCCGAAGCTGCTGTCTCAACAACATTGTTCATCTTTTCTTTGAGGAATCTCGATGACCCGTGGCTCCTGCTTTAAAGGGAGTCCACTCAAGAGGGATCCCTTGATGAACCATCGAAGAACTCTGCTAAACTCAGGTACATTGGGGTAGTAGAATATTTTAGCAGAAAACAAGATGTATATGGACTGGGCTTGTTGATACATATTATTTACAGGATGCCCAAGTGAGGGGATCCTCACGCAGAACTGTGACTGGTGGTAGGGACCCAGTATTCTGCCATTGTTTAACGTAACTTGTCTTCCTTCCTATGTCTATTGTTGATTCACTTACTATTTGATTTGTATGCCATTGAGACCGTCAGCAGTTGGTGCATTTTAAAGGAGTCAAGAGTTAACTGTGGTACCAAATAGACATTGTACATATTTATCATATTAGTATTGCCAAAGCACAAAGCACAAAGTGTGGTATTGATTGTGTATATAACTTGAACCTTATTTATATAAAGAACTATTTTATCGCATAACATAGTGTGTGGACATTCCTTTGTGGGATATTGGGGACTACACTGTACTTAAGAACCAACCGCATCACCTCCTGAGAGTTTTAGCCTTGTTTGCTCGTCCATTGCTACCGCATAGAAAATCTTGGCTGGGTTGCTCTGTGCTTCTACTCTGCCATATACAGGACAGGAGTACAGAAACCCCCCTCCAGTCTTTACAGTAATGACCCCTTCTTTGAAGTAAGTTTAATCTTAGCTCTCCTTAAGTAATCCATTTAATTGTTCACCCAATGCCTATGGGTGATAGGCAGTAGAGAACTTGTGTGTTTTCCTTAATAAAAGAGTGACTTGCTTGAATAGTTCATTTACAAAATGCAGTCCATTGCCAGAGCACAGAACCTTGCACACACCCCATCTTGGGAACACCTCACACACAAGGAACTTGGTGGCACATGTGGCATCAGGGTGCGTACATGGACCTGCCTCTATCCATCTAGAAAAAGGACATACCAATACCACCATGTACCTATAACCATTGCATGTCTGCAAAATATCCACATAATCTATATGTAGATGCTGAAATGGGTCAATGGGTCAAGGGATTGCTCCTCTCACTGTTTGCAAAGTGTGCCATTCAGTACATTTCTGGCACACGATGCAATTCACAATAAACGGTGCAACATGTTCTAACAAATTTGGTGAAAACCATTCTTCTGCAATTGTAGCAGCAAGACTCTCTCGAGTCGTATGTGCGGGCTAGTGAAGCTGTTCCAGCGCAACCCTCAATAATGCTAGAGGCATAACTGGCTAGCCAGTGCTATCCTGCCTCCAGATTGCCTGAGTGGGAGATAAAGAACACCCCCGTTTTCTCCATAAATATGATATACGGTATGATAGGCTATTTATAATGCGCTTAATACCCAAAAGTTTCTAAGCGCATTCCCAGGGATCAAACCTGTGGTGCTCTGTGTTGTCTTGCTTCCAAGGCGAGCACGTTGCTCTTGCTTCTTCTGTGAGGCTCGACCTTGTATTTCAAGTAACTGAATAATAGACAGCATGTGAAAGCCATCCTTTACCAACACACATCGTCCTGTCTTTTACTTAACACTTGTTACTCAAAATCAGAAATATTTAGGAAATATGCTGCATTTTTGGCTTCTTAAGTCGGCTGCTTCATGTATGCAAGAAATCACGTCTGTTCTTTTAGTAGGCGCTGTGCATTTTATGACTGTGATAGTCAATGGGAGTCTTAATGCCTCAATAAGCTTATCCAATAGGGCCAGATGTTGCACTGCAGTGCTGTCTGCATGGAGGAAGCCCCTCCTTTTCCAGCGTAACAACCCTGCATGTACAGTTGACGTCACATAGGCGGAGTCAGAGTACACCGTCACTTCCTCATCCTCATATCTTTGAAGTGCGGTGATAAGGACCCCTAATTCTGAAGCCTATGCTGAGCAATGCAAAGGCAACCTCGCGCTTGTAACTGCTTCAAATTCACCCTCTCGGTTCAGCTTTACTACTGCTGGAGCAGTATGCATTTCAACATTCGTTTGATCAATTTTTGAAGAACCATCAATATAGAGAATGTCCCCCCTCCTCCAAGAGCATTTTCTCTAACACAGGGAATGTCATCATAAAATTCAGTATACATTGTGCAGTCCTGTACGTAATCATCCAAATGTAGCAGCAGCTAAAGCTTGTTCGCACGGATAATGCCCTTTTATGACTGGATCTAAAATCCCACTGTAATAAGCTAATGGTTTATGTCCATGTCCTAATGTCATTTTCTTTGTGAGAAGTGCTGCCATAACCTCTCCATTTGAATGAGAAAATAAGTAACCTTCTTCATGATAATCTGGAATTCCTAGCACAGGGGCTCTACTGATTGCCTTTTTTAATTCCTCAAATCCTTCAGTCATTTCGTCTGTCCATGTTATTTTACTTTCGTCTACCTGTGATTCTTTGAGTCCTTTTAAAAGTGGTTGAATATATGTACTGTAATCGAAACCCATGCCTTACATTAATTGCATAAGGCTAAAAACTGTTGCATTTCCCTCAATGTTTTAAGTTCTGAAGTTTTCATAATTGTTTATGCTCTTTCAGGTGTCACCTTTCTCCCCTCTTGAGAGATTAACTGTCCTATGTAAAGGACCTCTTCTTGACAATATTGACAATATTGTAACTTTTCATTGTCTACCTTGTATCCTTTCTCTGCTAATATGGTCATGAGTCTCACTGAGTCTTCCCTGCACCTTTCCTCTGTCTCGCTTCACACCAATATGTCATCTACGTACTGAATTATTGCACTCTCAAGCTGTACATTTCCCAGGTCCACCTGAAGGACCCTGTTAAAAATTGAGGGGGACTCAATGGAGTACCCCTAGGGCAAATGAGTATGTTTCAGGTGGCTATTTCTATACAAAAATAAAGTCAAATCTCGTGAGTCCTCTTGAAGGGGAATTGAGAAGAACAGTTTTTTTTTTAGATCTATAACTGTAAAATATTTAGCCTTAGATGGAATATTACATAATATCGTAGCAGGATTTGGAACTTAAGGAAACTCTGCTTTGACAATATTGATTAGGGGACGAAGATCCTGAATAAACTTCCATGACCCCCCATTTGATATCTTCACTGGGTACACAGCTGTGTTACATGGGGAGATGGCACCAATTCTCCTTGCTTCATTAAAGCAGAAATTTTAATTTGTTCACATTCGTGTATTCACATTAATGTAATGTATCCCTGAAGTAGAGCACACTATTCCTTTGTCAGTAAAATATATAGTCATGTTAGGTTTTGTCATCAAGAACAAGGGGTAGGGTGGGCACTGCTTGTCTTTGATATAATCACAGTTTCTGTTCTTTTACAGTTATTAATGGGAGCTCATCCTTTCGCCTAGGCACAAGGCAAAGCAATAACACAAAAAGTAGGAGCGGATCACTTCCGTTCCTGGACAAGCTCACTCCAAATGCCCTATCCAGGGTTTCAACCAATGTTTAGAGTAATCAGTTTGCTTCTTTGTTAATAGTTATAATATTGATTTTTAATCAAGAGTTCACAGTTTATTCTATGATCATTGTAGCAAAACTAGATCAATCAAGAAGATACCAGAAGTAACTAGAAAAGTAACATATCCTTGCCTACACTGTAGCAACTGCAATTTTGTAACAAAAGGAGATACAATCGATCACCCACGTACAGGTGAAAAAATAAAACTCAAAAGCTATGCTACATGCGATACACGGAACATAATTTATGGAATTAAATGCCCATGTGGCATTTACTAAGTAGGCCAATCAAAAAGACCGGGAAAGCTACGATGGAACGAGCACAGATCTTGTATTCGGAATAACAATGTGAATTCAGCTGTAGCAAGACATTGGAATCTAATGAAACACAACATCAGTCAGATGAGGATACAAGTTCTAGAAGTTGTTAGACAATATAATGCACACGAAGATTTGGGGAAGAGATTAAACCAACGAGAGTCCTTTTGGATAGATTGTCTTGACTCCCTGAGACCAGGGGGTATTAATGAGGAGATAAATCTGATTTGTTTCTTGTAAATTTTAAAATGAGAATATGAACAAATCAAGATAAATCAATGGCTCCACCAGCAGCGATCCACGACATGTCCCGCAGGGCACACCCCTGTGGGACGTAAGGCAGTGCCCCACTGCCACCTCGTGGACCCAAGCTGTTGTACCAGAGAGATGCAAATGCAGGCTAGGATGTAAACAATGTACACGTTGAATATGGATTGTTGGTATTTCAAAGTATATGATATTGTGATGCCCTGGGAATTTGGTGAAATGTATCTGCACATAATAGAGGTGAAGGTTGTGATTAATGTAGTTTTGATGTATAACCAACTAATATATTGAACCACGCACGGTTTAATAGAAGAGAATTTGGTCTAACTACTAAGTCCGTTGTGACCACTGATACTGTAATACGAGAATCCAAATATTGGTCACTTTTGACAAGATCGAGTAACACGACCCAAAGTAGGCTACATGCATACTCGAGTGTGAGAAATGAAGTGTACAATAGGCGCGCATGCGCGGTAATGAATCCCCCGCACATCGTGACCAAAATCCCTCAAATCCTTTTAGTTTAAACGTGTTTTTTATCTTTTTTTATGCTTTTGAATGTCGCAGCCCCACAGGTTTAATTAGGTTATGAGTTGCTATTTTGCGACACGAATTAAGAACAACGTTTAGATAACAGGGCTGAATGCAATGCACATGTGCAGCATGAGTAGTGTTTAAAGACACACTGAACAACGGCGGCAGCTTCTTTCGAGCTACCAATACAAGCATGGAATACGGAGTGCAGCAGGTAAGCAAGGGATTTGAGTCACGATGTAGAACAAGAGAACTAGTACAGCGAGGGAGGCTAATTGTTGGTTTTTGACCTAACAGGTTTTGTGAGCAGTTAAGGATTATAAACAGAGTGAAAGAACAACACTCTGGATCACAGAAGTGAGACAGGAAGAGAATTTAAGTTACGAATAATGAAAAAGTGACATTACTATGGATAACAATGTGTTGCTAAGAAATTTTCTTCTCTGTTTTTTTCCTGTTATTTATTTTTTCTGCTATGTTTTGCTAAATTTCACCTTGGACCATAACAACTACCGGGTATGTGCAATTATGATTAACTTTTTGGTGTATTTCACAACATGATGGTGGTAATGGGGAATGATTTGCACAATACACTTACATTGTGAAATCACGGGACCTGTTCTTGTAAACTAATAACAGTGTTAATTGCCCTGATGATGGACGGAAGCCCGAAATGCATTGGCTAAAAAATGATGTGACACTGAATAATCAGGATTGAAGGATGATATGCAAATGATCATAGAATAAACTGTGACTCTTGATTAAAAATCAATATTATAACTATTAACAAAGCAGCGAACTGATTACTCTAAACATTGGTTGAAACCCTGGATAGGGTATTTGGAGTGAGCTCGTCCAGGAACGGAAGTGATCCGCTCCTACTTTTTGAGGTTTTGTCATCAAGTCACATCCTAATATGTCAACTGTTGTCTGCCGAGAATATAATAATGGCATTGACATGTCATGTTCTCGTATAGAGATTGGTAATTCATCTTTAAAAGGAACTAAGCTCATTGCCCCAGAAAATCCCTGTGCATTCATGGCAATGCATGACATTGGGTATTTTCCCTCGCGGACACAGGAACGAGTTGCTCCAGTGTCAACAAGGAACGAAAATGTCTTGCCTCCTATTGTTACCTTGACCCTTAGTTCCTCTTGGCGGTACAGTGTCACTGATAGTGCTGAACACATCAGGTCGCTCTGTGGGCTGTCCTATTGTAGATATAAATGCATACCTCTACCTTCAAAAGGATTTCCTCAGACCACGGTCACACTCTCTAGTTTAGGTGCAGATGTTTGCGGTATTCCTACATTCATGTTCCATTGTGGTACCATGGCCTGCTGTGTCTGTGCTTGCTGGGTCTGTATCTGCTGTGCTTGCATAAGCACTTGCTGTGGATGCCCTTGTGGTGATTGCATTTGTAATGGAGCTTTCTGTGTTTTCTGTGGTTGTGGCGCACGTGCCTGATTCTGCGTGTGATCTTGGGCATAATACTCCTGTAGTTCTGTATTATATTGTGGAACATAGGCCATTGCCCCTCTTAGAGCTTTCTGATGTTGCTGCATGCACCCTCTACTTATACATGTTCTGGCTATATGTCCCCTCCTCCCACAATTCCAGCATTGTTGTGGATGTCCACCATTACATCCTCCTCCTGCCTGTGGGTTCTGAAATCCACCTTGTCCTCCTCCCTGGGTCCAGTCCCTCTTCATCTTGGTCACAAATTGTACCCACTCTGATCCATGGGTCTTGTGTTAGCACACCTTCATTACTCATCAATACAGCTCCTTCTATAGCTAGTTTTAACTTTTATTTCTGAACTAACTTTGCTTCCTCCTGCTTTCTACTATCAGCTTTCTTCTTATTCTTCTCTTGTAAAATCAGCACTGGTGCACGATAGTCAATAGTATTTCCAGTCATGGCTTCGCTTGCATCCCTACCTGTTTCTTTATCTGCCTTTGTACTGGCTCGGCTAATCCCTGACAAAAAATGTGGTAAAATAATGTCACTGTTTTATCCCATGGTTCTCTCATCTCAAGATGCCACCTCTCTTGAATATCTTGAATAAAGGCAACAGGATCTTCATCCTCACCCATCTTCCTAGTCATGATCACACCCATATCTGATGCGTCGCGATATTGTACTCTGAGCGCTTGCCATACATCTGATCTGCAATTATTAAATGGCACTCCATTGTGTGCCATGTTTTGTGCAGTAACGCCTGCATAGTCTGTTCGCTTCCGAATGCCGTCAGCCCTCTCCCCTAAGATGGCTGCTAGCAGGCCTTTTATGTCACCTATAACTAACATTCCTGATGTCATTCTTTCTACTTCATAAATCTATTTTCCCGCACCTGAAGTCAAACTAGGTAATTTACATTTTAAATTATCCTTATCCATTTGTGGCCACAGAATATATTGTGGTCGTCCTCCCCCTTTTTCTAATAATGGGTATTGTGAAAGCCCTAATCCATAATCCTACCTACCTACGCTCCTTGTTTTCCAGGTGGGGCTAGTCTCGCCCATTTTCAACTGTGCCTGTGGTCGCTCAGTGTGTGGTGTCGGTTCTGGGTTTTTTCTTTAGGGTCCACTAGGGTCTGACCATTTTATCCCTTTCTCTGCACTCAAATCTTTTGAAAAACCACCTGCACTCTCTCTTCCCATTTTCTCGTTTTCTTCCGTTCCTTCGTCTGACATCATTATGCCCCAGCTTGTATTCATCCCTTCCCACATCATCAAAATCTATTCTACTTAAAGACAGCGCTTTATGCTCATCTGGTAATGTGTCATCTGGCCTTCCTCCTGTTTCCCTCGATAAATATCCTTCAACATTCTCTTGGGTTTTATTTTCATTTTTCTCTCATTTGCCTATATAAAACCCCAATTATCTTCCCAATGTTTTCTGCTTCTTGCTCATCAGCCCATTTCTGTATTCTCGGTATCCCTTGCAGCTCCCAGCAGGGCTTTAGTGACTCTCTCTCTTCCGCAAATCATTCTCGTACTTCGATTGGCATTATAATTTTATTACATAGATGATCTATCTCATCATCGTTTTGTCCCCTACTTCTGTTCATCACATCTTCCCTTCTTCTCATCTTTCTTTTCTCTTCTTCCTCTTGCCTTCTTTGCAAACTGTGGTCCTGCATTCTCTGTATTTCTATCTCCTCTCACCTCTTCTCTTTTAGTCTCTCTTTTTCCTTCCTTGCCTCATAGCTTCTTTGTTCTTCCTTTCGCTTCCTCTATTTTTCCTTCTCTTCTTTGTATGCTCTCTCATGTTCTCTTTCTTTCTTTTCCCGTGATTCTCTTTCTTCTCTTTCTCGAACCACATCAATGCCCTTATCATCTAATTTAAGTAATATGTGTCCTCACATCCATTAATTCTGTAATATCATTACTCACTTATCCATATCTTTCACTTCCATTTGTCTCCTGGCTTCTTCCTCTATCTCCATCTGTCTGTCCTGTATGTCCTTTCTCTCATCACGCTGTTTACTTTCATCGCATGTTGGCATATATTTGCACTCTCTACTTTTACTCTCTTCCATGTTGTCCTCATATGTTGGATTAACATTCCCCACTGCTGCTTTCAATTCCTTTAAAGGGTAAAATCCCCGTTCCTTAATGTCTGTGCTCTTGTTTTCAGAAAAGGAAAGAGGAGCTTTTTCAGGAGTGGTAAGATGACCCAAAGGTGTTATCCTCCTCCATATGCTGATTAAGCATCCATTCCGTCTCAGGAGGGTCTTCTTTCTCACTCTGATACAATTTCCATACTCTAAAACGGCCAACCTTTTCTGTAACTTCTTCCCCTTATATGTAGCATGCAAATATGTTGTGATATGTCACAATACTGTTTTGACAACAAAACCTCCTGAGGCCACGGCATGAGTGTTTTATTAGTCCTGCCTCTGTCCCACTCCGCGTAATACTGTCTTATCTTGGGTATATATCTTGGCAGTGTCCTGCATAGGTATAAAAGAGGAGTGTCCCCCTTAATTACAAGTCTACCAGACTGAATCATTTGAGCAGGCACCATCAATCGCTGCTTATAATCAAAAAACACATTTTTAACCATTTTATTAATCTATGCAATGATGTTCTTTTTGTACCTTTGTTTACACTTTCTATACATGTTTGCTATTTAGCTGTTTTATTATTGATGTTTTAAAAATCTTGTCTTTATTTATTTATTATTCTCCCTTGTTTTTTACCCTCCCGATTGACATCGATCTCGTGATTTAAATTCTGATGATCACCTTAATTTATTACTATTGTTTTTATATCTCCTAACCTAGACACAGTAAAAGTTCTATACTGACATATTTATAACCCCATATACATGTGCACTTTCACATTTTCTGAGTACGCCTTCCTCTACTATCTTTAGTAAATGTATCTCATCTCACTTTTTACCCCATTTTGAAGTTTAATATGCACTGTTCCTTATGGCGTTGCCACCGGAATGCTTAAATAATGGCCCTATTTGGAGTTTTAGGGGGTAATTCATAGGCTTTAGCGCACAAGTGGCGCACGCAGCTGGCGCACAGTGTGCGCGTGCGAATCTCTGTGCCAGCCGCGTGCGCTAAAATCCATTT
The DNA here is from genome assembly GCF_040938575.1 of Ambystoma mexicanum. Lineage (NCBI taxonomy): Eukaryota > Metazoa > Chordata > Amphibia > Caudata > Ambystomatidae > Ambystoma > Ambystoma mexicanum. Next base: position 571,371,143 of record NC_090938.1, on the reverse strand, counting down.
CCGTGACAGCGTATTCATGGATTTTAGCTACCAAAATCAGCCGTGGCGCACAGTGGCACAGCGACCCTGCAGCAGCGCCAGTTACGCCCCCAAGAATGCCCCTCGCACAGGGAAAAGCCATCAAAATCCACAATCCAGCGCAAAGGGCTGCGCTGACCCTGTACCAGCACGGAAGCTGGGTACGTGTATTACTGGGGTTCGCGTGAAGTTTCACACGTGATATCAGCAGGGTACGTGTATTTCAGGGGTGCGCGGGAAGTTTCATACGCAATTTCAGCAGGGTACGTGTATTTCAGGGGTGCGCGGGAAGTTTTACACGTGATTTCAGCAGGGTACGTGTATTTCAGGGGTGCGCGCGAAATTTTACACGCGATTGGCCTGGGTACGTGTATTTCAGGGGTGTGCGGGAAGTTTCACACGCGATTTCAGCAGGGTATGTGTATTTCAGGGGTGCACGGGAAGTTTTACACGCGATTGGCCTGGGTACGTGTATTTCAGGGGTGTGCGGGAAGTTTCACACGCGATTTCAGCAGGGTATGTGTATTTCAGGGGTGCACGGGAAGTTTTACACGTGATTGGCCTGGGTACGTGTATTTCAGGGGTGCGCGGGAAGTTTCACATGCAATTTCAGCAGGGTACGTGTATTTCAGGGGTGCGCAGGAAGTTTAACATGCGATTGACCTGGGTACGTGTATTTCAGGGGTGCGCGGGAAGTTTCACATGCGTTTCAGCAGGGTACGTGTATTTCAAGGGTGTGCGGGAAGTTTCACACACGATTTCAGCAGGGTATGTGTATTTCAGGGGTGCGCGGGAAGTTTTACATGCGAATTCAGCAGGATACGTGTATTTCAGGGGTGCGCGGGAAGTTTTACATGCAATTGGTCTGGGTACATGTATTTCAGGGGTGCGCGGGAAGTATCACACGCAATTTCAGCAGGGTACGTGTATTTCAGTGGTGCGCGGAAGTTTCACACGCGATTTCAGCAAGGTATGTGTATTTCAGGGGTGCGCAGGAAGTTTCACACACAATTTCAGCAGGGTACATGTATTTCAGGGGTGCGCGGGAAGTTTTACACGCGATTGGCCTGGGTACGTGTATTTCAGGGGTGCGCGGGAAGTTTCACACGTGATTTCAGCAGAGTACGTGTATTTCAGGGGTGCACGGGAAGTTTTACAAGCGATTGGCCTGGGTACGTGTATTTCAGGGGTGCGCGGGAAGTTTCACATGCAATTTCAGCAGGGTACATGTATTTCAGGGGTGCACGGGAAGTTTTATACGTGATTGGCCTGGGTATGTGTATTTCAGGGGTACGCGGGAAGTTTCACACGTGATTTCAGCAGGGTACGTGTATTTCAGGGGTGCGCGGGAAGTTTCATACGCAATTTCAGCAGGGTACCTGTATTTCAGGGGTGCGCGGGAAGTTTTACACGTGATTGGCCTGGGTACGTGTATTTCAGGGGTGTGCGGGAAGTTTCACACGCATTTCAGCAGGGTACGTGTATTTCAGGGGTGTGTGGGAAGTTTCACACGCGATTTCAGCAGGGTACGTGTATTTAAGGGGTGTGCGGGAAGTTTCACACGCGATTTCAGCAGGGTATGTGTATTTCAGGGGTGCGTGGGAAGTTTTACATGCAATTTCAGCAGGATACGTGTATTTCAGGGGTGCGCGGGAAGTTTTACATGCAATTGGCCTGGGTACAAGTATTTCAGGGGTGCCCGGGAAGTATCACACGCGATTTCAGTAGGGTACGTGTATTTCAGGGGTGCGCGGGAAGTTTCACACGCGATTTCAGCAGGGTACGTGTATTTCAGGGGTGCGCAGGAAGTTTCACACACAATTTCAGCAGGGTACATGTATTTCAGGGGTGCGCGGGAAGTTTTACACGCGATTGGCCTGGGTACGTGTATTTCAGGGGTGCGCGGGAAGTTTCACACGCGATTTCAGCAGAGTACGTGTATTTCAGGGGTGCACGGGAAGTTTTACACGCGATTGGCCTGGGTACGTGTATTTCAGGGGTGCGCGGGGAGTATCACACGCGATTTTCAGCAGGGTACGTGTATTTCAGGGGTGCGCGGGAAGTTTCACACGTGATTTCAGCAGGGTACGTGTATTTCAGGGGTGTGCAGGAAGTTTCACACTCGATTTCAGCAGGGTACATGTATTTCAGGGGTGCGCGGGAAGTTTTACACGCGATTGGCCTGGGTACGTGTATTTCAGGGGTGCGCAGGAAGTTTAACATGCGATTGGCCTGGGTACGTGTATTTCAGGGGTGCGCGGGAAGTTTCACACGCGTTTCAGCAGGGTACGTGTATTTCAGGGGTGTGCGGGAAGTTTCACACGCGATTTCAGCAGGGTAAGTGTATTTCAGTGGTGCGTGGGAAGTTTTACATGCGATTTCAGCAGGATACGTGTATTTCAGGGGTGCGCGGGAAGTTTTACATGCAATTGGCCTGGGTACATGTATTTCAGGGGTGCGCGGGAAGTATCACACGCGATTTCAGCAGGGTACGTGTATTTCAGGGGTGCGCAGGAAGTTTCACACGCGATTTCAGCAGGGTACGTGTATTTCAGGGGTGCGCAGGAAGTTTCACACACAATTTCAGCAGGGTACATGTATTTCAGGGGTGTGCGGGAAGTTTTACACGCGATTGGCCTGGGTACGTGTATTTCAGGGGTGCGCGGGAAGTATCACACGCAATTTCAGCAGAGTACGTGTATTTCAGGGGTGCATGGGAAGTTTTACACGCGATTGGCCTGGGTACGTGTATTTCAGGGGTGCGCGGGAAGTTTCACATGCAATTTCAGCAGGGTACGTATATTTCAGGGGTGCACGGGAAGTTTTATACGTGATTGGCCTGGGTATGTGTATTTCAGGGGTACGCGGGAAGTTTCACACGTGATTTCAGCAGGGTACGTGTATTTCAGGGGTGCGCGGGAAGTTTCATACGCAATTTCAGCAAGGTACGTGTATTTCAGGGGTGCGCGGGAAGTTTTACACGTGATTTCAGCAGGGTACGTGTATTTCAGGGGTGCGCGGGAAGTTTTACACGCGATTGGCCTGGGTACGTGTATTTCAGGGGTGTGCGGGAAGTTTCACATGCGATTTCAGCAGGGTATGTGTATTTCAGGGGTGCACGGGAAGTTTTACACGCGATTGGCCTGGGTACGTGTATTTTAGGGGTGCGCGGGAAGTTTCACATGCAATTTCAGCAGGGTACGTGTATTTCAGGGGTGCGCAGGAAGTTTAACATGCGATTGGCCTGGGTACGTGCATTTCAGGGGTGTGCGGGAAGTTTCACACGCGATTTCAGCAGGATACGTGTATTTCAGGGGTGCGCGGGAAGTTTTACATGCAATTGGCCTGGGTACATGTATTTCAGGGGTGCGCGGGAAGTATCACATGCAATTTCAGCAGGGTAAGTGTATTTCAGGGGTGCGCGGGAAGTTTCACACGCGATTTCAGCAGGGTACGTGTATTTCAGGGGTGCGCAGGAAGTTTCACACACAATTTCAGCAGGGTACATGTATTTCAGGGGTGCGAGGGAAGTTTTACACGCGATTGGCCTGGGTACGTGTATTTCAGGGGTGTGCTGGAAGTTTCACACGCGATTTCAGCAGAGTACGTGTATTTCAGGGGTGCACGGGAAGTTTTACACGCGATTGGCCTGGGTACGTGTATTTCAGGGGTGCGCGGGAAGTATCACACGTGATTTCAGCAGGGTACGTGTATTTCAGGGGTGCGCGGGAAGTTTCACACGCGATTTCAGCAGGTTACGTGTATTTCAGGGGTGTGCAGGAAGTTTCACACTCGATTTCAGCAGGGTACATGTATTTCAGGCGTGCGCGGGAAGTTTTACACGTGATTGGCCTGGGTACGTGTATTTCAGGGGTGCGCGGGAAGTTTCACACGCAATTTCAGCAAAGTACGTGTATTTCAGGGGTGCACGGGAAGTTTTACACGCGATTGGCCTGGGTACGTGTATTTCAGGGGTGCGCGGGAAGTTTCACATGCAATTTCAGCAGGGTACGTGTATTTCAGGGGTGCGCTGGAAGTTTAACATGCGATTGGCCTGGGTACGTGTATTTCAGGGGTGCGCGGGAAGTTTCACACGCGTTTCAGCAGGGTACGTGTATTTCAGGGGTGCACGGGTAGTTTCACACGCGATTTCAGCAGGGTATGTGTATTTCAGGGGTGCGCGGGATGTTTTACATGCGATTTCAGCAGGATGCGTGTATTTCAGGGGTGCGCGGGAAGTTTTACACGCGATTGGCCTGGGTACATGTATTTCAGGGGTGCGCGGGAAGTATCACACGCGATTTCAGCAGGGTACGTGTATTTCAGGGGTGCGCAGGAAGTTTAACATGCGATTGGCCTGGGTACGTGTATTTCAGGGGTGCGCGGGAAGTTTCACACGCGATTTCAGCAGGGTATGTGTATTTCAGGGGTGCGCGGGAAGTTTTACATGCGATTTCAGCAGGATACGTGTATTTCAGGGGTGCGCAGGAAGATTTACATGCAATTGGCCTGGGTACATGTATTTCAGGGGTGCGCGGGAAGTATCACACGCGATTTCAGCAGGGTACGTGTATTTCAGGGGTGCGCGGGAAGTTTCACACGCGATTTCAGCAGGGTACGTGTATTTCAGGGGTGCGCGGGAAGTTTTACACGCGATTGGCCTGGGTACGTGTATTTCAGGGGTGCGCGGGAAGTTTCACACGCGATTTCAGCAGAGTACGTGTATTTCAGGGGTGCACGGGAAGTTTTACACGCGATTGGCCTGGGTACGTGTATTTCAGGGGTGCGCGGGAAGTATCACACGCAATTTCAGCAGGGTACGTGTATTTCAGGGGTGCGTGGGAAGTTTCACACGCGATTTCAGCAGGGTACGTGTATTTCAGTGGTGCGCAGGAAGTTTCACACACAATTTCAGCAGGGTACATGTATTTCAGGGGTGCGCGGGAAGTTTTACACGCGATTGGCCTGGGTACGTGTATTTCAGGGGTGCGCGGGAAGTTTCACACGCGATTTCAGCAGAGTACGTGTATTTCAGGGGTGCGCGGGAAGTTTTACACGCGATTGGCCTGGGTACGTGTATTTCAGGGGTGCGCGGGAAGTTTCACACGCGATTTCAGCAGAGTACGTGTATTTCAGGGGTGCGCGGGAAGTTTCACACGCGATTTCAGCAGAGTACGTGTATTTCAGGGGTGCACAGGAAGTTTTACACGCGATTGGCCTGGGTACGTGTATTTCAGGGGTGTGCGGGACGTTTCACATGCAATTTCAGCAGGGTACGTGTATTTCAGGGGTGCGCAGGAAGTTTAACATGCGATTGGCCTGGGTACGTGTATTTCAGGGGTGCGCGGGAAGTTTCACACGCGTTTCAGCAGGGTACGTGTATTTCAGGGGTGCACGGGCAGTTTCACACGCGATTTCAGCAGGGTATGTGTATTTCAGGGGTGCGCGGGAAGTTTTACATGCAATTTCAGCAGGATACGTGTATTTCAGGGGTGCGCGGGAAGTTTTACATGCAATTGGCCTGGGTACATGTATTTCAGGGGTGCGCGGGAAGTATCACACGCGATTTCAGCAGGGTACGTGTATTTCAGGGGTGCGCGGGAAGTTTCACACTTGATTTCAGCAGGGTACGTGTATTTCAGGGGTGCGCAGGAAGTTTCACACGCGATTTCAGCAGGGTACATGTATTTCAGGGGTGCACGGGAAGTTTTACACGCGATTGGCCTGGGTACGTGTATTTCAGGGGTGCGCGGGAAGTTTCACATGCAATTTCAGTAGGGTACGTGTATTTCAGGGGTGCGCAGGAAGTTTAACATGCGATTGGCCTGGGTACGTGTACTTCAGGGGTGCGTGGGAAGTATCACACGCGATTTCAGCAGGGTACGTGTATTTCAGGGGTGCGCCGGAAGTTTCACACTTGATTTCAGCAGGTTACGTGTATTTCAGGGGTGCGCAGGAAGTTTCACACGCGATTTCAGCAGGGTACATGTATTTCAGGGGTGCGCGGGAAGTTTTACATGCGATTGGCCTGGGTACGTGTATTTCAGGGGTGCGCGGGAAGTTTCACACGCGATTTCAGCAGAGTACGTGTATTTCAGGGGTGCGCAGGAAGTTTTTACACGCGATTTCAGCAGGGTACGTGTATTTCAGGGGTGCACGGGAAGTTTTACAAGCGATTGGCCTGGGTACGTGTATTTCAGGGGTGCGCGGGAAGTTTCACATGCAATTTCAGCAGGGTACATGTATTTCAGGGGTGCACGGGAAGTTTTATACGTGATTGGCCTGGGTATGTGTATTTCAGGGGTACGCGGGAAGTTTCACACGTGATTTCAGCAGGGTACGTGTATTTCAGGGGTGCGCGGGAAGTTTCATACGCAATTTCAGCAGGGTACGTGTATTTCAGGGGTGCGCGGGAAGTTTTACACGTGATTGGCCTGGGTACGTGTATTTCAGGGGTGTGCGGGAAGTTTCACACGCATTTCAGCAGGGTACGTGTATTTCAGGGGTGTGTGGGAAGTTTCACACGCGATTTCAGCAGGGTACGTGTATTTAAGGGGTGTGCGGGAAGTTTCACACGCGATTTCAGCAGGGTATGTGTATTTCAGGGGTGCGTGGGAAGTTTTACATGCAATTTCAGCAGGATACGTGTATTTCAGGGGTGCGCGGGAAGTTTTACATGCAATTGGCCTGGGTACATGTATTTCAGGGGTGCCCGGGAAGTATCACACGCGATTTCAGTAGGGTACGTGTATTTCAGGGGTGCGCGGGAAGTTTCACACGCGCTTTCAGCAGGGTACGTGTATTTCAGGGGTGCGCAGGAAGTTTCACACACAATTTCAGCAGGGTACATGTATTTCAGGGGTGCGCGGGAAGTTTTACACGCGATTGGCCTGGGTACGTGTATTTCAGGGGTGCGCGGGAAGTTTCACACGCGATTTCAGCAGAGTACGTGTATTTCAGGGGTGCACGGGAAGTTTTACACGCGATTGGCCTGGGTACGTGTATTTCAGGGGTGCGCGGGGAGTATCACACGCGATTTTCAGCAGGGTACGTGTATTTCAGGGGTGCGCGGGAAGTTTCACACGTGATTTCAGCAGGGTACGTGTATTTCAGGGGTGTGCAGGAAGTTTCACACTCGATTTCAGCAGGGTACATGTATTTCAGGGGTGCGCGGGAAGTTTTACACGCGATTGGCCTGGGTACGTGTATTTCAGGGGTGCGCAGGAAGTTTAACATGCGATTGGCCTGGGTACGTGTATTTCAGGGGTGCGCGGGAAGTTTCACACGCGTTTCAGCAGGGTACGTGTATTTCAGGGGTGTGCGGGAAGTTTCACACGCGATTTCAGCAGGGTATGTGTATTTCAGTGGTGCGTGGGAAGTTTTACATGCGATTTCAGCAGGATACGTGTATTTCAGGGGTGCGCGGGAAGTTTTACATGCAATTGGCCTGGGTACATGTATTTCAGGGGTGCGCGGGAAGTATCACACGCGATTTCAGCAGGGTACGTGTATTTCAGGGGTGCGCGGGAAGTTTCACACGCGATTTCAGCAGGGTACGTGTATTTCTGGGGTGCGCAGGAAGTTTCACACACAATTTCAGCAGGGTACATGTATTTCAGGGGTGTGCGGGAAGTTTTACACGCGATTGGCCTGGGTACGTGTATTTCAGGGGTGCGCGGGAAGTATCACACGCAATTTCAGCAGAGTACGTGTATTTCAGGGGTGCACGGGAAGTTTTACACGCGATTGGCCTGGGTACGTGTATTTCAGGGGTGCGCGGGAAGTTTCACATGCAATTTCAGCAGGGTACGTATATTTCAGGGGTGCACGGGAAGTTTTATACGTGATTGGCCTGGGTATGTGTATTTCAGGGGTACGCGGGAAGTTTCACACGTGATTTCAGCAGGGTACGTGTATTTCAGGGGTGCGCGGGAAGTTTCATACGCAATTTCAGCAAGGTACGTGTATTTCAGGGGTGCGCGGGAAGTTTTACACGTGATTTCAGCAGGGTACGTGTATTTCAGGGGTGCGCGGGAAGTTTTACACGCGATTGGCCTGGGTACGTGTATTTCAGGGGTGTGCGGGAAGTTTCACATGCGATTTCAGCAGGGTATGTGTATTTCAGGGGTGCACGGGAAGTTTTACACGCGATTGGCCTGGGTACGTGTATTTTAGGGGTGCGCGGGAAGTTTCACATGCAATTTCAGCAGGGTACGTGTATTTCAGGGGTGCGCAGGAAGTTTAACATGCGATTGGCCTGGGTACGTGCATTTCAGGGGTGTGCGGGAAGTTTCACACGCGATTTCAGCAGGATACGTGTATTTCAGGGGTGCGCGGGAAGTTTTACATGCAATTGGCCTGGGTACATGTATTTCAGGGGTGCGCGGGAAGTATCACATGCAATTTCAGCAGGGTAAGTGTATTTCAGGGGTGCGCGGGAAGTTTCACACGCGATTTCAGCAGGGTACGTGTATTTCAGGGGTGCGCAGGAAGTTTCACACACAATTTCAGCAGGGTACATGTATTTCAGGGGTGCGAGGGAAGTTTTACACGCGATTGGCCTGGGTACGTGTATTTCAGGGGTGTGCTGGAAGTTTCACACGCGATTTCAGCAGAGTACGTGTATTTCAGGGGTGCACGGGAAGTTTTACACGCGATTGGCCTGGGTACGTGTATTTCAGGGGTGCGCGGGAAGTATCACACGTGATTTCAGCAGGGTACGTGTATTTCAGGGGTGCGCGGGAAGTTTCACACGCGATTTCAGCAGGTTACGTGTATTTCAGGGGTGTGCAGGAAGTTTCACACTCGATTTCAGCAGGGTACATGTATTTCAGGCGTGCGCGGGAAGTTTTACACGTGATTGGCCTGGGTACGTGTATTTCAGGGGTGCGCGGGAAGTTTCACACGCAATTTCAGCAGAGTACGTGTATTTCAGGGGTGCACGGGAAGTTTTACACGCGATTGGCCTGGGTACGTGTATTTCAGGGGTGCGCGGGAAGTTTCACATGCAATTTCAGCAGGGTACGTGTATTTCAGGGGTGCGCTGGAAGTTTAACATGCGATTGGCCTGGGTACGTGTATTTCAGGGGTGCGCGGGAAGTTTCACACGCGTTTCAGCAGGGTACGTGTATTTCAGGGGTGCACGGGTAGTTTCACACGCGATTTCAGCATGGTATGTGTATTTCAGGGGTGCGCGGGATGTTTTACATGCGATTTCAGCAGGATGCGTGTATTTCAGGGGTGCGCGGGAAGTTTTACACGCGATTGGCCTGGGTACATGTATTTCAGGGGTGCGCGGGAAGTATCACACGCGATTTCAGCAGGGTACGTGTATTTCAGGGGTGCGCAGGAAGTTTAACATGCGATTGGCCTGGGTACGTGTATTTCAGGGGTGCGCGGGAAGTTTCACACGCGATTTCAGCAGGGTACGTGTATTTCAGGGGTGCGCGGGAAGTTTCACACGCGATTTCAGCAGGGTACGTGTATTTCAGGGGTGCGCGGGAAGTTTTACACGCGATTGGCCTGGGTACGTGTATTTCAGGGGTGCGCGGGAAGTTTCACACGCGATTTCAGCAGAGTACGTGTATTTCAGGGGTGCGCGGGAAGTTTCACACGCGATTTCAGCAGGGTATGTGTATTTCAGGGGTGCGCGGGAAGTTTTACATGCGATTTCAGCAGGATACGTGTATTTCAGGGGTGCGCAGGAAGATTTACATGCAATTGGCCTGGGTACATGTATTTCAGGGGTGCGCGGGAAGTATCACACGCGATTTCAGCAGGGTACGTGTATTTCAGGGGTGCGCGGGAAGTTTCACACGCGATTTCAGCAGGGTACGTGTATTTCAGGGGTGCGCGGGAAGTTTTACACGCGATTGGCCTGGGTACGTGTATTTCAGGGGTGCGCGGGAAGTTTCACACGCGATTTCAGCAGAGTACGTGTATTTCAGGGGTGCACGGGAAGTTTTACACGCGATTGGCCTGGGTACGTGTATTTCAGGGGTGCGCGGGAAGTATCACACGCAATTTCAGCAGGGTACGTGTATTTCAGGGGTGCGTGGGAAGTTTCACACGCGATTTCAGCAGGGTACGTGTATTTCAGTGGTGCGCAGGAAGTTTCACACACAATTTCAGCAGGGTACATGTATTTCAGGGGTGCGCGGGAAGTTTTACACGCGATTGGCCTGGGTACGTGTATTTCAGGGGTGCGCGGGAAGTTTCACACGCGATTTCAGCAGAGTACGTGTATTTCAGGGGTGCGCGGGAAGTTTTACACGCGATTGGCCTGGGTACGTGTATTTCAGGGGTGCGCGGGAAGTTTCACACGCGATTTCAGCAGAGTACGTGTATTTCAGGGGTGCGCGGGAAGTTTCACACGCGATTTCAGCAGAGTACGTGTATTTCAGGGGTGCACAGGAAGTTTTACACGCGATTGGCCTGGGTACGTGTATTTCAGGGGTGTGCGGGACGTTTCACATGCAATTTCAGCAGGGTACGTGTATTTCAGGGGTGCGCAGGAAGTTTAACATGCGATTGGCCTGGGTACGTGTATTTCAGGGGTGCGCGGGAAGTTTCACACGCGTTTCAGCAGGGTACGTGTATTTCAGGGGTGCACGGGCAGTTTCACACGCGATTTCAGCAGGGTATGTGTATTTCAGGGGTGCGCGGGAAGTTTTACATGCAATTTCAGCAGGATACGTGTATTTCAGGGGTGCGCGGGAAGTTTTACATGCAATTGGCCTGGGTACATGTATTTCAGGGGTGCGCGGGAAGTATCACACGCGATTTCAGCAGGGTACGTGTATTTCAGGGGTGCGCGGGAAGTTTCACACTTGATTTCAGCAGGGTACGTGTATTTCAGGGGTGCGCAGGAAGTTTCACACGCGATTTCAGCAGGGTACATGTATTTCAGGGGTGCACGGGAAGTTTTACACGCGATTGGCCTGGGTACGTGTATTTCAGGGGTGCGCGGGAAGTTTCACATGCAATTTCAGTAGGGTACGTGTATTTCAGGGGTGCGCAGGAAGTTTAACATGCGATTGGCCTGGGTACGTGTACTTCAGGGGTGCGTGGGAAGTATCACACGCGATTTCAGCAGGGTACGTGTATTTCAGGGGTGCGCCGGAAGTTTCACACTTGATTTCAGCAGGTTACGTGTATTTCAGGGGTGCGCAGGAAGTTTCACACGCGATTTCAGCAGGGTACATGTATTTCAGGGGTGCGCGGGAAGTTTTACATGCGATTGGCCTGGGTACGTGTATTTCAGGGGTGCGCGGGAAGTTTCACACGCGATTTCAGCAGAGTACGTGTATTTCAGGGGTGCGCAGGAAGTTTTTACACGCGATTTCAGCAGGGTACGTGTATTTCAGGGGTGCGCGGAAAGTTTCACACGCGATTTTGCTGTCAGAGCGGGGGACGCATATTTCGGGGGTGCGCGGGGAGTCCTACACATGAATTGGCAGTGTGGGTCCTCCCAGGTGTCCCCTCTACCCCCTCCATGGCCCCTGCAGGCAGCCCACACCACTGGGGACTACCCTGCACCCCTGGTCATGTCCCCCAGCACCCCCACCCCCCCAGCAGTGAGGGTCACCTGCCAGCAGGCCCCCACTCATGTCCCCCTGCACCCCCACCCCCCCAGCATTGACAGGCACCTGACAGCAGGCCCTGACACATGTCCCCCAGCCCCCCCACCCCCCATCATTGACGGACACCTGCCAGCAGGCCCCGACACATGTCCCCAGCACCTCCACCCCCCATCATTGACAGGCACCTGCCAGCAGGCCCCGACACATGTCCCCCAGCACCCCCGCCCCCAGCAGTGAGGGGCACCTGCCAGCAGGCCCCCACTTATGTCCCCCTGCACCCCCACCCCCCAGCATTGGCAGGCACCTGCCAGCAGGCCCCGACACATGTCCCCCAGCGCCCCCACCCCCCCATCATTGACAGGCACCTGCCAGCAGGCCCCGACACATGTCCCCCAGCACCCCCACCGCCCCATCATTGACAGGCACATACCAGCAGGCCCCGACACATGTCCCCCAGCCAACACGTCATCACAATCTAGATCCCTGGCTCTTATGGCCACCCAAATCCCACCCCACGCCACCCCAGTCCAAACACCCAACCAAGCTTTACATCCACTCCAAATTGAAATCCCCATTACATGGTAGATCACAAATAAGAAGTATGCGCATGAGTACAAGTCTGTCGGACCCACACAATGGCAACACATGACTGAGAAAACCCACATTGTGACATGCATGAAACCAATGAGAGAAGACCACATATTGAAGTAAGAAAGAAAATGGTATTCAAGTCAAAACGAAGGGAATGAAATCAAAACACACAATAATGCCAATAATAATCAAAATGCAGCATGTCCCAAAAAATTATAAATAAATAAAATGAGAATCCAAATTAATCCAAATGAAAATGTGTCCAAAGTCACCGTCCAACAAAGCAAATCCAAAGGGAAAGAAAAGCGTAATATCCATTGCTCCATGGTGAAGAAAAAAAAAGATGAAGGAGAAATATCCACTGTAAAACTATGTACAAATAGCAAATCCAGGGTCCATGAGCCCAACGACATAAATGAAACCTACAATGAAACCTACCTAATTACTAACTATATACAAAAATGTGGGGCATAGTCCATGCGCCCCAAATGAAAGAAAAAAGAAATGAAACTTAACACTAATGAACTATATGCAATGGCGGTGGGCAAGTCCAACGGCTCACTTGTTGATGTCATGGGCCAGGGCATCATCGAACTCCTGTTCAATGTCTTGGAGGTGGGACTGTTCTCTGGCCCGAGGTCTCGCAGGGATAACGCCATGTCCACCTCCAACTCCCTGCAAATTCCCTCGAGGCACTCAGCCTGCCTCAGCGCCCTGCGCATGGAGTTCTCCGCCCTGACCATTGTGAGCCGTGCCTCCTCCGCCCGCCGCCGCTCTGCACCTATCTGCTGGCCCAACCGCTGCCACACGGAAGACACTCCCATTCCAGGGTCCTCCTGCCCTCCGGCCGATGCCTGCCACTCTGATGTAGATGGCCCGAGCCATGATGCCTCCCACGTTGAGCCTGCCACTGCCTCCGACGCAACTGCCTCTGCCAGCACGACGGCATCCAGGCTGATGGAATCCACCGACACCGTCGTGCACGTGCCCTGCCCGATGATGCCGGCACATCCTCCATCTGCTGGGTTCCAGTTGCTGTGGTGTCCACCCCTGCTGGACCTCCCACTCCCGACTGTGGCAGGGATGGGATCCCCACCGAGCTGGCTGCGTTGGTCAGGGCAGGTCCACAGGGGGCCCTGGTATCATCTGGGCCGGAAGACGGCATGGAGAACGACTGGCGCATAGTCTCAACAGAGGAGGAGAGGGCCGCCAGAGTGGCCGACACATGTACAAAACCCCCGACCATGGACACTCCCAACTAGGCCACGTTGGCACGCTGCTCTTCGTGATGACGTGGGTGCTCCCCCCGGGAAGCACGCACGTCATCACGAATGTCACGCGTGCGCAACGTGACATCAATCAGGACCTTCTCCATACAACCAGGGGTCCCCTCGTCTGCAGGTAGAGGAGTGTCAGATGACATGGACATCCCCCCTACCTGCGGACAGGCCTGGGATGGGGCATCCCTGCCGGTGCATGGTGGTGCAGTCACAGTGTCAGAGACAGTGACATGCACAGGCCCCTCCACGGCGACCTGTGCTGCCTCCGGCCCCTGCCCCTGGACTGCACCACTTGCACCAGTGGTACCACCCCCACCAGGCCCCATGTGCGGCTCACTTGCGGCCTCCTCCTCCTCTGTGGAAACCACCAACCTGGATGGCTCCACACCGTCTTCCGCCGTTGCAAGCCCCTGTGGGGGCTCATCCACCCCTTCCGCTGCAGCCATAGTGGCAGACGCAGCACCCGTCCCCTCACTCCCGGACGATGGTAATTTCTGGGAGGGTGACTGGGCCTTGCGTCGCCGGCCAGTGGGGGCATCCCCGCCGCTTTGCTCCACAGCGCCGTCTCCGCCCTCTTCATCACTTGCCACTGTGTAGAGGGAGACATAGAACACAAGCATCAGGGTACTGTACAATGGTCCCCTAGAGAGGAAGAAATAGCAGATGAGTGGCACTGTCAAACATCACTTCCATCATGTCCCTCCAAAACACATGGGTCAGTGCAGGCAAAACACATGCAGTAACAGGCATGGCGCATGCTATGAACATTAGCATACATGTCCAAGGGACTCTTGAAACATACAATGGTGGTTTGAAACTCACATGCATCATGGGTCATGCCTATCACATGCACACACTTCACCGTAGTTTCATCCATCTGGCCTCGTACACCCCAGACACAGTGGATACAAGGATGAGTAGGCTGCATCAGTGAATCTGAACATTGTCACAGACATGTGTCATGCATCCATGGCATTTACAAGTCACAGACACGCAAGTCAGACACACAGACATGGACACCATACATATCCATGACAGCAGCACCCATCTCTCACACCCCATCCATGTCCAATAACAGAGACAGGCATGCATTGATGTGTGCATTCCGCATGCTGCTCCGCATGTTGCATTGTAACACATGCACCTACCATGTGGTTCACACATTACTGGTCTCACATGCATGACCATGATGTCCCTGCACACACACATACGTACATGGCCTATGTCACACATACAGGCAAGTATCAGACAACCAGCACCCTGCAACATGCCCTGTCTCACACAGCAATGCTTGGCCACTTACCGCTCAACTCCAGACGGGTCTGCCTCTGAAGGATCTGGGCGTGGAGCGCTGGGCCTATGCGTTCCAGGACCCTCATCTGGATGGTACGCATGCTGCCCCGGCCTCCCTCCACGAGGCGCCGGGCCTTTATGAGGGTCCTGGACCTCAAGTCCTCCCAGCGCTTCTTGACTTGCTTGATGTTGCGGGTTGCCACACCCTCCGCGTTGATGGCAACCACAAAGTCGTCCCAGATCCTATCCCGTCCTTCCTTGTTGGCGCGTGATGTTCTGAAGAGGGCATCATAATGCCCCAGGACATGCTCCACCAGGACACCAACTTCCTTCTGACTGAAGCTGGTGGCCCTCTGCCCCTCTGTCGCCAGTGGTCTCACATGGTGTTTGCCCCGACATGGCGACCCCCAAGGCAGGTGTGGGTGGGCAACTGGGTCCTGGGGCTGGGCTGTGGAGCGATGGTATCCCAGTCGGGAGTCTTCTGTTCCAGCAGGGGTGGACACAGCAACTGGACCCCTGCAGATGGCTGATGTGCAGGCACCAAATAGCAAGGCACGTGGGCAGCAGGCAGTCAGGCAGCAGCAGATGGCAGGTGGGAGCGTGCTCGGGGCTCTGGGGGGCAGGGAAATGGCCTTCAGGGCAGGAGCGTGGTCTTCTGTGTGTTTTCGTGTGGGCAGCTTGATACGGAGTGATTTGGCACGTGAAAAAATTGCACGTCAGCGTGTAATTCGAGGAAAGGCCCTTAGCGCATAAGCGCATCAGCACACGTATGCGATTTCATTGGACCAAAGGCCCTTAGCGCATAAGCGTGTCTGTGACGTATTGTGCATGGGCGTTGCCCTTTCGCGTGTAAAACGTCCCATGAATCCCAGGAATACACGTACCCTGCTGAAATCACGTGTGAAACTTCCCGTGCACCCCCGAAATACACGTACCCTGCTGAAATCGCATGTGAAACTTCCCGCGCACCGCTTAAATACACATACCCTGCTGAAATTGCGTGTGAAACTTCCTGTGCACCCCCGAAATACACGTACCCTGCTGAAATCGCATGTGAAACTTCCTGCGCACCCCCGAAATACATGTACCATGCTGAAATCGCGTGTGAAACTTCCCGCGCACCCCCGAAATACACGTACCCTGCTGAAATTGCGTGTGAAACTTCACGTGCACCCCTGAAATACACATACCCCAATCGCACAGGGCCCTTTCCCCCAGGAATACACGTACCCCACTCAGTATGTGCGTGCTTTTTATTTGTGCACACTTTTGTAATGCGCAGGGACGCTACCGCCTGCCTTCGTGTGGCGGACGTGTTTAGGCCTGTGCATGTCTTTGCTCGTGCGCGGGTTTGCCCTATTCGATTCCATGAATACGTGTGGTTCGCGTGCATGTGGGCGTTCCGTGTACTTCCCAGCAGTACTTCCCCCGTTACGCCTTCTTTTTCACGCGTTATTCCCCATTCCGCGTGTTACGCCACCTGTTCTGCCTACTTTTGTTGTGTGCGCTGCACTATGTGCACTTTCGCTGTGCGCTTAGCGCACGCTGTTTGGAGATGTGTGTGCCAGCATGCGCCATGCACGGATTTGGCGCACAACCAGTGGGAAAGTGGCGCAGCGCCTTCCTTGAAACGCACGCGTGTGCGTGCGCTTGCTTTCTCACGCTTGCGCCTTCTTGCGCCTGCTTGCGCTGGGATTTTCGGCGCACGTTTGTTCCATGAATCGGCCCCTTAGTGTTTACCCTTCTGCCCCTCTGGAAAGCAGGAATTGAGGTATCTATTTCTCTTCTTTCTAATCCACAAAATCCTTTTACTTGCATACATATATTTACAATTCACTAAAAAAAACTTTGTTAAGGTGACGCTATGGTTAAGTTGCGCTACTAAAAACCTTTGTAATTCACTAAAAAAACTTTACAAACGTGACATTACGGTTCAAAGTAAAACCAAAAAACCCCTGAAATTCACCAGTTATGGTAGGCTAAGCAACCATAACTGCCCGCACCACTGTGCACTGCTAACACTAACACCCAGGACATGAAAGATGGCATCACAAATGTCACTGATGACATCACTGATGATATCACATGTGTAGCCCCTTTGTTTGTGTTCACTGCCATATATATATATATATAGATATATATATATGTATATTCAGTAAAAAAAAACTTTGTTGAAGGGATGTTATGGTTCAAAGTAAAACCGAAAAACCCTTGCCATTCGATAGTTATGGTAAGCTAAGCAACCATAACTCGCGCCACCTACGTGCATTGCTAAGACTAACACCCAGGACATCAAAGATGACATCACAGATGTCATTGATGACATCACTGATGACATCACATGTGCATGTACTTTTCATGAAAAGTCTGCACAAGGGATTGTTATTATAATGTTGATAAACAAACTGTCGAGGATCAATGGAATAGATGTCATGAGCTATGTGGTGCATTGAGCAATGCATTGCTATAAATAGCATTCTATTATGACGTCCTTTACAGTATAATAATGTACTCATGTATAAAAATAAGCATTGTGTGCAGCATACATGATGGAGGTGCAATATGCATAATCTTCCCATGTTAAATAGTGAAATGGTAAATGCTTTCTTATTACAGTTTTGTGTACTGTGCAACAAGTTATAAGTAGCTAATGAAACCCTCTTCCTATATAATTTCATTATTACATATGAAACAAAAAAACATAACAACAAACACAAATATGAGTATATACAGTCAAAGTGAAGTATGCAAAAAAGCAGCAGTATAACCAGAAATTGCTCATAACCTACCTGATTATTTTTATGCACAGAAATGATTATTCTGTTTCAAACCTACTACTTCCCTATGAATAACTATCACATGATGTGACTGCACCCTAAAGAGAGTAATGTGAATACAAATATGAGCATATCCACAGAAAGTAGAGTAATACAAAAAACAGCAGACCAATAAGAAAGTGTTGATAACCTTACTGATTGTCTTCATACAGAGAAAGCATTGGTATCTTTCAAGTGTGTATTCTCCCTATGTATATGTTTCATATGCTATGTGTGAACCCCAAATGAATTACTGTAACAACATATTTGAAGTGTAAGTCTACAAATATAGTACTTTTCGATTTTTTTGTTCCTAAGTATTACTGGCTAAGATATATCACTAAAGGAAAAAAGAGGGAGCCAGACATGTAATGTCATCAGTGATGTCATCAATGACATTTGTGATGTCATCTTTGATGTCCTGGGTGTTAGTCTTAGCAATGCACGTAGTTGACGCGAGTTATGGTTGCTTAGCTTACTATAACTAGCGAATGGCAAGGGTTTTTTTCGGTTTTACTTTGAACCATAACGTCCCTTTAACAAAGTTTTTTTTTACTGAATATACATATATATATATATATATATATATATATATATATATATATATATATATATATATATATATATATGGCAGTGAACAAAAACAAAGGGGCTACACATGTAATATCATCAGTGATGTCATCAGTGACATTTGCGATGCCATCTTTCATGTCCTGGGTGTTAGTGTTAGCAGTGCACAGTGGTGCGGGCACCTGTTATGGTAGGCGGGCACAGTGGTGCACCTAAATTTGGTCTCGACAGTGATGCCACTGTTTTGCAGTTCATCCAAAAATATGTCACTTGTGAAATCCCTTCACAGCGGACACATAGTGACCTGCATGGGCAGATTTTACAATTTCAAAGACACAAATGTGGCAAATATTGTCGTCGCAAATACAAAAACAAAGGGAAATACTACACCAAATGCCACTTTGGTTTCCCTAGACCAGTTACAGAACCAGGTGAAGTGAACAACTTCATGTCTTCAGTTTGACATAGTGTTAAAGGTAAATCACCTAAGAACACATATTACATAAAAAGAACAGAAGAATCAAAATATATCAATGATTACAATGCAATCATTGCCTTCTTATGGAATGCAAACATAGATGTGCAGTTCATTGCAGACAATTTCACTGCAGCTGCACGATATGTTACAGCCTACTTATCAAAAGCAGAAAAAAACAGAGCTTCAAGACCTCTGGAATGACCTATCATCAGACAAAACATTATCTCAGAAATTGTACACCCTAGGCATAAAAATGCTCTTTCATAGAGAATGTGGCTCCTATGAAGCGGCAGATCGTTTAACCGGTACTGCTTTGTATGGAAAATCAGAAAACATAGTATGGCTAAGTCTTGGTCCTGCTAAATCTAGAAAAAGAGTTCTGAAATCATATGAGGACATAGAAACAATTGGCAGAAATGATCCCAAAAGCTAAGACATTTTAAAAAACAATTTACTGAACACATACTATCCGAACAGGAGTACCACTTTGGAAACCATGCGCCAAATTTATGGAATTATCTGCGCCGAAAACGCAGATTTGCGTGCCTTTCTGCCCGAAAATCCCTGTTTGAAGTATGGGGATTTTCGGGTAGAGAGGCGCGCAAATCTGCGTTTTCGGCGCAGATAATTCCATGAATCAGGCAGTATGTGTCTATACCACATAGCTGAAAACTTTGCATACAAAAATAATATAAAACCCGATGACAGCAAAGGTAGATATAGAGTGACAGATTGTGAAGGAAGCTTAGTGAAACTTACCAAACGATGCTTAATTAATCATGTCAAATTGTCATTAATAACTTCTCAACAGAAAGAACTATATTACATGTCTCTGCTACAACTCTTTAAACCATGGAGAAAAGAGGAAGAGATACTAGATAATTATGACTGCTATGAAGATGCTTTCAAAGCAAATGAAAGCGCTATCACCGATGTGAACTTTAGGCAGTACAAAACAATGTTGCACAATAAACAGCAACACGAAGAAGAACTTCAGGCCCAACTAGATAAGGACACTTCCGACAGTAGTCAACCTTCTGTAAGAGGAAGCCAAGAACCACCAGGACAGCCACTAATAGCAAATGAGGCAGAATTAGCTATGACAGACATGGAAAACACAATGTGTCACTATCAAGAAGATATAGAAGACTTAACTGTACTACAAGCAAAACGTAACAAAGATCAGCGCACCATTTTTGAAGAAGTAACAAAACAAATTGCACATGGTGTACAACACGAAAATAAAGAATGTACCTGCCAAAATTACAAACCTATACTGCTGTACGTGAGTGGTGAAGCTGGATCAGGAAAAACATTCTTAATCAAAATCATCAGCAAGTTCCTTCAACAATTTACAAACAACAAACTGTCAGCTGTTGTAACTGCCCAACAGGTTTAGCTGCCTACAACATAGGCGGTGTCACTTTACACCAATTACTACTGCTTCCAGTAGAACACCAAAACAAATTAGACTGTTACAAACTTTCTGCAGAAGCTGCAATGGAACTACGCAGAGTATTAAAACAAATGAAAATGCTACTAATAGATGAAGTGAGCATGGTCTCCAACCTAATGTTGGCTTTGATTCACCTCAGATTGCAAGAAGTACTTAAAACAAACTATGAAGAACTCTTTGCAGGAAACACATTATCGTTTTCGGAGATCTTCTACAATTGACACCAGTGAAAGGTGAACCTATTTTTAAAACCTTAGGACACAAACTCTGCCGTAAAACTGTTGGCAGCATAGGAAATGTCAACCTTTGGCAACATTTCCAATACAGAGAATTAACAGAAAACATGCAGCAATCTGCGGATCTCACTTACGCCAACATTTTAAAAAGTATTAGAGTTGGTGTACTATCTCAAGAAGCTCAAGCAATATTGAAAAACCGGCACATTCATGCACTTTATGGCGATAACGCATGTGCTACTGATGTTATGGAACAATTAGCGCACAAAAATGTCAATTGTATGGCCTTAATGCCAACTCTTGAAAGCTGTTTTAAATTCAATGAAACAATGTTAAAAAAAATAAATGCAACCAATAATGGAAATTTGCGCCACAGACAATTTAGACGTACATGGTATGACACTACCCATGTGTGAGCAAGCTACAACAAGACTAAATACATTAGAAAGTTCAATCTCCAACACAGCTGGGTTGGAAAATATATATCCTTAAATTGTAGAGTAATGCTTAAACGTAACCTTGACGTGGAGCAAGGGCTAGTTAATGGGGCACTGGGTACAGTTGTTGGCTTTCAAACATACCCTCGTGACAACAACATTCAGTTTGTCAATATTCGCTTTGACAAACTTTCAGAAGTGAAAAGGATAGGGCGGTCAACTGCTCGATTCCTTCTCTTCAAAGGCATGTATGTACGTAGAGAACAATTTTCTCTAACTCTAGCATATGCAGTCACCATTCATAAATTCCAAGGTCTTACCGTAGACAAAGCAGTGATAGACATAGGGAACACAGGCCCTCATTACACCTTGCACGCTAACAATCGCAAATTACCGGGGGTGCTAATAGCGTACCATTACGAGTACGCGGACACGAGCATCGCGCCATGCCACTAAACTCCCCCAATAGTCCCTTACCGACTTCAACGACAGTGCAGATAGCACCTCCGCCTTGACGCAGCATGCAAATAGCAGTCACCGCTAATAGCGGTGACCGTTAAATAGCGGAACCGGAAACAGCGTCATCGCACAGGAACGGGAAAGAGCACGGCGGCCATCTTTAAAAAAACAATCCATTGCCATCCTCTGCCCCTGGACCTGTTTGTAGGACTTTGCTGTTGGAAAATATCTGGAACACCCTTACCATGCCCAAGGCTCTCAAAAAAACAACTGACCGCCAGCGGAAAGAAAGGTTTTCGACTGAGGAGCTACTAATGCTGACACAGACCCTATCTGAAAATGCTGCAGTGGTCTTCGCAAATGACAGGCGGCGGGAGACACTCCTCCGAAAAAAACCAATCTGGGAGGAGGTGGCACTGAAAGTAAGTGCTGTGGGCACCAGCACCCGCACTGTACGTGAGTGCCGGAAAAGATGGGATGACCTTAGACTCCGGGTCAGAATGATCTTGGCAGAAAATCACAACATTGCCACAGCCCGTGGATCCGGGTCGCCAATCAAACTGAAAGAATGGGAGGAGACATGTGCCAACCTCATAGGAGTTGAATGCATCGAGGGAGTCGGGAGGATGGAGCATGGCGTGGCAGGCACTTCGGATGGAGGTAAGTGTACTAATGAATGCATGCAATGTGAATCTATGGGTTCGTGGTGCATTGCTATGGCTAGGGGGTATACCTTAGCATGCATTGAAGGGCACATTGCATTATTGATGTCGTGCTGGACGAATTCAGCATGACTATGTTGAAGACATGGATGATATTTGTGTATTTTGTGGCGTGGAATGTTGTGCAGTGTGGATGTGGTTTGATGTTTGATGTTTCTAAACTTGGATAGTCATCTGTGTTGTGTAGCATATACTTGCATGTCCGTTCATCGCAAGTACGTTGCGGCCCTCCCAGATGGACATTGGCTTACATCTGTATGTGCATTTGGACAACAGACTACAGCCTAAACCCAGTTGGAGTATCTATCTCCCCCCCCCCAAGCACACCCAGTTGGAGTATCTATCTCTCCCCCCCCAAGCACACTGCCATGTGCTTGGCCTGCTACTCACCAAGTAGCCACGAACGTTGTCCCGTTTGGCGCTCCATGTAGCAGGGGATAGTTGAGTTCCGCAGGACCATAGAATCATGGGTTGATCCGGGAAATCTGGCACAGCAATGTGTAATTATCTTGTTGGCGTCACATACCATTTGGACATTGATGGAGTGGAATTGCTTCCTGTTTCGTTACACTACTTCATTGTGATGTGGGACGACCAATTCCACATGTGTACAGTCGATGGCCCCGATGCAACTTGGGATGCCTGCCAGTGAATAGAAACCGACTTTGGTGTTTGCAATCTCCTGGGCAGTCCGTGGCATGTATATGTGTTCGGGTGCATGCTTCAGGAGGGCATCGAGTACTTGGTTCAGTGTGCGTGAGAATACTAGTTGGGAGATGCCATGCATCTGCCCCACTGTATGCTGGTAGGTGCCTGTGGCCAGGAAGTGGAGCACAGTCACCACCTTCAGTAGAGGGGGGATGGCAGTTCTGATGTCTATGTCCTGGTGTATCATGTCCACGATGCTGGTGATGGTATCCCGGTCCAGACGGTACAGGGTGTGTAACTGCTCAGGTGTTAGGTTCAATGGACTGGCTCTGATCCTGGGAATTGGTGGGTGCCTCTGTGGTATGATTAGGTGCCGTGGTGGTGCTTGCTGTGCCTGTCTTGCCCTCCTCCTCCTGCTGCGTCTCCTCTGTGCTGCCTGTTGTTGTTGCAGCTGCGCTACAATCAGGTCCTCCAGGCCATGTAATGCTGCTAGTATTGGAACCATCTTGGTGTGGGAAGGGGTGTGGGAAGGGGTGTGGTGTGCTCCTTTTGAGCAGCCACAGTCTCCATTGCCTCCACCTGTGCTGATTGTGGCCACCTGTGGCAGGTGGGAACACTGCACAGTTCTTTTAACGGGTGGTTCGCGATGGCAGTATTAGCGCCATGACGGTAAGGGGTTTTGGGTGCTTTCCATGCCACTATTGGCACGTCCGCCTGGCTTGTGATGATGTGCTAATAGCGGCATGGCGTAAATTACAGACGCGAGGGTCACGCGCCCGCGGACTGGCCGCTAATAGTTGCACCGTACTTAGCGGTGCCGTAAATAGCGGTGAGCAAGGTCATAATTTGGATGGGTATTTAGCGTTACCGGTATTCCATTACCGGTAACGTTAAATCCCTACCGCCTACCGTGTAATGATGCCCACACTCTTTAAAGAAGGCATAAGCTACGTAGCACTATCACGCTTACGTACACTTGACGGTCTATTTCTAATCAACTTTGATGCAAGTAAAGTGAACGCTGATATTCCTTGCATTTTAGAAAACAATAGACTGCGTTCACTGTACACCCCCCATCTGAAACCATATCCTGTTCCAGAAAAAGTAAAACGTGGTAAAAGAAAACTAATTCAAACACAAATGCAACAGAATCTGACAGCAAATCCTTCAAAGAAAACAAAAGAAGCTAAAACTTCATCAAATACCACAAGCAAAGAAGAACCTATTAGGGAAAGTAAATCAGGTAGTTCTTCAAAGAAGGAACAGAAACTCAGAAAAAAACACTCAGAGACAGAACTATCTGGTCCATTCAAATTTTCAAATGAAACTGGTGTAAACTGCTATGCAAATATAGCAATGAATATTCTATTTCAATTGCCATCAATTGTTAACAATATTTACTTACACAGTACAGACCAATTGTGTTTGCAAATGTTACTCCTTCATAGAAACGCAACAAACAATCCTGACAACACGTACAGTGTTCACGGAATAAGACAAGAATTGGCCTTCTGTGCTGCAATGGTGAGATTCACTATAAACTCACAAGAAGATCCACAAGAATGTCTAATGTACTTACTACAAGTACTGGAAAACAAAAACATACCTATAAATGAAATCTTCCAGATTTCATACATGTGGAAACATACATACACTCTCTGTAACAATGTGATACAGGAACAAATCCCAAATTAGCGATTTGTGTATGTATCCATACCCAATTGTGAATCCATTCCATTTCAGCAACTTGTACAGAATGCAAACCATGGCGGATTATGTGCTATGTGCAATTCAGATAATCGCTCCACCTTACTGATACAAACACATAGTAACTACATAATACTATATAATACTTATGCTTCTACGTACAATGCAGATGGTACCAAAAACAACTGCAAGCTGACTGGATTCACTTGGAAAGAAAACCTTTACAACAGTAGGTATAATCTACCACGCAGGATCTACAACCAATGCAGGTTACTACACTGCATACATTAAAAAGAAATGTGGATGGTTCGAATGTAATGATAGTACCATTACTGTAAAGCAGAGATTGCCAGCAAATCTTACAAACGTGTATTTAATCTTCTTAAAGCCAAAATGTAATAACTAATGAGTACTTCAACATTAACAAAAATTCTAGTAAAAGACTATAAACAGTAGTTAGAATACGCCAACAGGTATCTAACTGCCCAAGAGTGTATAACAGCCACACAGATAAATAAATACCACAGATCTGTAACAAAAAATACACAGTTCGAATACGCCAACAGGTATCTAACTGTTTTTAAAAATCTGCAACAAGCCAACAGACATAACATTAATCAGAAACAACAAGGAAACACTCAAAGAAAACAAAGAAATAGTTTGTAGCATAGCAAATAAAGGTTTTTTTTAATCCTTTTAATCCAACAAGGATTCTTTTCCCCCAGGCCCAAGGATTTGAAAAACAAACACAGAAACTGAGCAAAATGCACAGTACACTGGTTTGTAAACTAAATATGAGGGTAAAATAAAAAGCTAAAATATCTATTGTACATGCTTTTTTCTTTTATCACAGAAATTAAAAAAGGATATTTCCGCCAAGTACTAAAGTCATGTAAGAAATATATGGATTCTCAACAAAGTATAATTGCACACATGTCATACATATTCGAATATCCACGGTTAATCTATGGCAGTAATATGGTGCATTGGCTGTAGGCATGGCCTTGCGTCTTGGATGTATAACCTACTACCTACACCCTGCGGCCAAGCAACCAAGACTATAGGTCCTACCCACAACCATCGCAGCATATCAAAACCATGGTGCTTATAATTTCACTACTTATAACTTTACTCTTGGGTGCATGGTCTGCAGCCATGCACCTAAGACTGTAAACCGTGCACACAACCACTGCACCACAGCACACCCATGCTGACTTATAACCTCACTGCTTATGACTTCAGTCCAAGACTATCGGTCCTGGCCAGAACCACCACAGCACATTTCACCCATTGTATCTTCTAACTTCACTACGTATACATTTGGGTTTGGGTGAATGGCCTGAATGATGTACTACGGGTGTACCTATAGCTCTAATATGCTGCAGTAGTTATGGCCAGAGGCTAGAGTCTTGGGTATAAGGCCTATGATTTTTCAATGTATGCGTATGCAGTATATAAAACCCATAGTGGCTTATAACTCCAGTGCTTTTAACTTTGTTCTTGGGTGCATGGCCTTCACACCACAGACTCTATGTCCTGGCCACAATGACCACAGCATATCACACCCATTGTGGCTTCTAACTACACTACGTACAAATGTGGTCTTGGGTGCATGGCCTTTGGCCATGCACCCAAGACTGCAGGCCCTCTCCACAACCACCTGAGTGATGTTCGATACTATGGGTGTACCTATAGCTGTGATATGCTGCAGTGGTTGTGGCCAGGGCCTAGAGTCTTAGGTGTATCTCCATAGATATTTCAATGTATGGGTGTGCAGTGGCTTATAACTCCAGTGCTTATAACTTTGTTCTTGGGTGCATGGCGTTTGGCCATGCACCCAAGACTCTACACACTCCCCACAACCATCTGATCGATAAGCAGTAATACAGGTGTATCCATTGCTGTGACATGCTGCGGTGGTTGTGGCCAGGGCCTAGAGTCTTGGAAGTATGGCCTAGGGCCTACAGCCATGCACCCAAGACTCTAGGCCCTGGCCACAACCACTGCAGCATGTCACACCCATGGCGGCCTATAAATCAATAGCACACCCATAGAAAAACAATATTTAACTACGGCATGTACTCAATTTCAATGTTCGTTAACACCATGCATGTCCTTAGAAGAGTTTCAAGTTGCCTGCGCACAGCACGGACTGAAGTACTATCCTTATGAGACTCCTCATTTTCTGTACTTACAAACATCCTGAACAAGGCGGGCATAGGGAATACATCATTAACACCTACCGCCTGAACAAATACAGTATTTCACCCATCTCTTACTCTCTGAACCTCCCCAAGCACTCTGACACACCAAAACAGTTTCCGAAATAGCATTTTGCCGCTGGTCGCCGCCGTGCTGTCGGCGGATCCAAGATGTCGGGCGCATCCAAACAATCTGACGCAGAACACGGCTCAATGCAGCCAATCGGCAGAGACGTCGCGTGTCTGCGGTCATGATGCCAGCCCCTTAGCCAATCGGTATCTTGTTCGCGGAGCGAACAGGGAAGTGTAACCACGGAGCGGACATAGATATCACTAATTTTTTTAGATCTACTTTTTGGTCGTTTTAAAGAAAACTGCTGCACGGATTGTCACCAAATTTACAAAAGCACTCTTTCGGGACCAAGCCCCTGCCCCTACCACAAATTTAGTGAAAATCCGTCCAGCTGTTTTGCCTGTAGGCATGCGCAAAGTTTTTCCCCCATTCAATCTATGGGAAAAAAAGACGTTTTGGTACCCCCCCTATAACTTTCCCCCCCCTGGACCAAACATCACCAACCTTTGCAACAAAAAAAAATTCAGAGTGGCCCATATACTTTTTTTCGCAAAGTTTGGTGACGATTCGTCCAGGGGGAGCAGAGTTATAGGCCGCCCAAAAAGTGCTCTTCCTATGGAAAGAGCAACTTAACCATAACTACACAGCCACTACTGTGGCTGTGTAATACAGTCTGTCCCCCTATTTTTGCCACCTTTGATGTTCCACTTACATCTGTGGCTCAGCTTGAGTCCCTTGGCATAAACACTTCCCCAATCAACCAGTTTGCCTTCAGTCTGCAGGGCACCTGTGGGGACCGGACAGGAATTTCATCAAAGGGGCACTTGCTGGCCGATTCTTCTCACATGTGTGTTTTTGCACGCCGATCTCCACAGGAAGCTCCACGGTCTTCTGGCTAATGGCGGAAATCCTCGATCATCTGAGAGTCTAGATCTGGGCCTAGATCCATTAGACCAGAACCATCTGCGCTGATACCAAAATGTGTTCTAGCACCTTGAAGCATCTCATGTGCTAGATGGAATTACCAGTAATTATTTTGGGCCCAAATAACAGGACATACTCAAAGAATATGGCAAAGTACTACTTTAATATTAGCATAACAATAAAGTAGGGCAATATGGCGAGCAACAAGCATTAATTCACACACTCACGCCCAAAAGTGATTACACAAAGATTTTATACCTCGATTTGCATCGTCTATGACATCACTCTACGTGGCAAACTGTAAAACCTATTGAAGGGAGGGTTTGGTTAAGGGAACAGTTGTATCTATAGTTTGTATAAATGTTAATAACTTCATTGGCTGCCCCTTATCTGCTGGGCATGCCTTGAACCACCTCTAAATACGTATAATACTGATTATAGCGGAACAAATGACAGCAGGTTGCTCTTTGCAACATTGTATAGCATGTTGCTACATAGACCCTCTAATTGGTTGGCATCCCAACCTTGGACTTTCAGCTCGTTAGCAGCATGCAAGGAAAATTAAACTCAGGTGCCGGGAGTAACATCAGACTACTCCCCACTTTCCCAATCAGTCCATCATCCTTCATCGGTCAGGCCCCAACCCAAGGGCTCAACTTTGTAATTGACCTTGAAGCCTGTTCTCTGTTCTGGGACATTCAAAGGAGTGTAGGCACACCATTGTCTTCATTTGGGCTTAATGAATAGCCCTTGTTTTCAACTTCTGAATCATGTGTGAGGAGGCCAGAAATGTGTCCATTTCAACCATCCATTTACTGCTATTTGCTTCAATTGAGCTGGGTGTCATTACCCTTCTTGGCCCCTGGAGACATGCTCACTCCATCTTGCATAGTTTTTCTGCATCTTTAATTGTCCAATACTTGGCTCTTGCAGATGATTTCTTCTTTGCTTAATCTAAGAGAAATGTGTCTTATGTTCATGGCTTATCATTTTGACTCCCCTTGTGCCTTGCAATTATTCCTTGAAGTAGCATCCTTGATCTCAGGCCAATAAACTCCTCTTTATTCCTCCCACAAAGCTGTTTTTGCAGCATCTCCTGACTCTGCAGCAGTGGTCTGTCTCAGAGGTAGCTTGATTGGTTTTAATACGAGTCTGAAGCCCATCTTTCCATCATGGCCACTCTAGCCATGTTATGTTTTCCTCTGCAGCAAGCTTTTATATGTCTCATCTAGTTTGCATTTCTGCATATATACACTTATTAGTCAGCAGGTTATCTTCTTTGCATACATGATTTCTTCATATTTGAGTACATGTGCCTCTTTCTACTTCAGTTACATTTTTATTCTTTAAGTATTTGCACATTGTTTCAGTGAGTCTCAGTATCTTTCCTCTATGACGTCACTCTGCTCGTGGCAGATTTCACTTGTAGCTCTATGATGTTCAATGGTGTACGCAGACATCCTTCCACCCTCTCAGTGCAAGGGTACATTCGATGCAGTTGTCTGAGTGCATATCATCTCTCATACACTTGATGCAGTAACTGGCTCTTCTCCTGCTATTCCAGTATGAGGGGGCTGGAGCTAGGGATGACATATCCACCTGCTTCTCTACACTCCCCAACATGGATGTTCTGTACTTTCAAATATACCAGGCTGTGTTTTAAAGACACTGTATACAAGTGAAAGAGTATCTCTGTCTTTTCGTTCCTTCTTGGAAAATGGAATATTCCCCGTCCTCAACCTCGTTGCCAGTGGTTTCCAGAATCAAGTGTTACAGGATACATTTGGATCATCAGCGGGTGTGGATTGTGGTGGGGACCCTGGCAATTGTGAGATTGAAAGTGCCAAGCTGTGAGAAACTGGCAGTATCCCTGTGATTTTTTGATTTTGACCTCCTTGTCTTCAAGGGTCTGCCTGTCACCCGATAGGCTCTGACCACAGAGATCAAACAGGGTAGCAATTTCATGTTTTATCCCAGAGGTCATTGGACTCTGTGGGACATCGTTAAACAAATTACCCATTTTCTCCCTGTACTTGTAGCTTTACCTTACTGGCTATGAATGGGCTGTATTGCTAAGAGAATGTATTCATTGCTGGACCTAGCTGCAATGGCTACTGACCACTCCACTAGAATCAAAGCTGTCGGAGCATCCAGAGCATTGGAGTAACTTTGCTGAAAATGTTGGGGAGGATATGACATCTAAATGAAAGGGGCCCCTGCTAAATGAGTGGGACAAAATGGTTTGCCACAAAAGTTTGGGGAACAAATACTGTTGGGCACGTTAAAAAGCCTGGGGTTGAACAGGCAGGCGATGAAATGACATGGAACCAAAATTACACCCATGAAGCAGAGCTTGTTTCCGCTACGTTCTCAGGAGAGGATGATAATATGTGTAGCTTTCCTCCAGTAAGCCAGTCATACACATGTATGGGCTGTTTGCCTCTGCTTCCCTGGTTGAATACATGTACCTATTTGGGCAAAGGTTTCTTGTATGATTTTCTGCAAAGTTTGAGTGGGAT
This sequence comes from Ambystoma mexicanum, assembly GCF_040938575.1. Lineage (NCBI taxonomy): Eukaryota > Metazoa > Chordata > Amphibia > Caudata > Ambystomatidae > Ambystoma > Ambystoma mexicanum. The sequence continues at coordinate 571,341,133 of NC_090938.1, read as the reverse complement.
GCACATGGCAAGGAGTGGCCAGGACCTTTACATTCAAATGGATTCCTGAGTGTGTTCAATGCTGTGGCCAGAAACCTCTAAGGGCCTCAGCCCCAGTAGGAGCATGTACTTGCTGCAGCAGTTCTCAATGACACCATTGCTCTATTGGCCTTCAACGGTACTGAGTACTCATTCCGGAAGCCTTTTAGTACTGTGAAGTGACCGCTCCTTTCCTGTGAGGCACATGCTAGGTTTCCCGCTTTCAGTTGCAGTGAACAGGATAGGTAGATTCCATCACAGGTTTTTCCATCAAGGGAAATATTATCGATTTTTTTCCAATTAATTCTATCGCAAATGTATGTGGGGGGAGAGTAATACAAAAGATAGGGGGGGTGGAGAGGCTGAGAGGGGTCTCCTCCCACATTGATTTGCAGTAAAAAGCCCTACAAAAAATGAAATTGGACGAATTCTCCCTCGATAAAAGAATCTTGAGGAAATTACATAGACCCAAGTGAACTGTTTTATATCAGTGAGGTCAAGCATTGTTGATCCCCAGTGCCACCGCCCTAATCTTTATTAGGAACAGTGCCACGGCTGCCATATATACCATCGAACCACTGCCACCACACCTCATGGACACGGAACTGCCATTGCTTCCGGCCCAGGAATCCCATTCTCAATATAAAGATTAAGTTGACCAGTCCTGTGTGGTTATTCCATGATGTTTTTCCACCAATCGCAATGATGGCAGACACCAACGCGGGACACTGTAGCCTGTGGGCCGTGCGACATGGTGCGCCAGTGAACTGCAACCAAGCTAGTCCCCCACTTTGTCATACACCGTGTTTGGGAGTCAGAACTCTTGGTTGGGGTTCAAGACTGAGTTTTCTTAATGGTTAGCTACTACTTTCCTTGTACATTATTTCTAATCTGTAGTTATCACTATTCTAGAATAGCCTACTCTGGTAAGGCCTTTATCATTCATTATCGGCCTGGTAAATGGTGTTATTCTGTATTTGGTACTTGGACTTGATTACCTACCCGCTGCTATCATAGGTTAGCTGTGAAAGCTACGGACCCTGGTCTAACATCTACAGTCATGATACCCAGGCAATGAACCAGAGAGAGCGCAAGCAAAACTACCTTGTAGGACTGCTGGTCTCTGTCCTGGTACCAAGGGTATCGCTCCATAATAGCGAAAAGAAAATGCTGAAGGCCTATTTACTGCACTTTCGGCAGTAACAGCAATGCAGAATCCCATTATACCGAACAGGGGGGGGTAGCGGTTGCAGGGGTGTCCCCTGCTCCTATTGTACGGTAAAATGGGTTCAGCGGTTGCGCAGTGTCCCCTGCAGTCACAAGGAAGGGATTGGGGGCAGAACTAAATAGTTGTAGCATGTATGTGATTACTGCATGTTTCGGAATATCGGTATGCTGTATTTTGGGCCGCGCATTAATCAGATGGATCCGTACCAAGAGCTGTAGAAAAGCCTGTTGCGGGAGAAGCAAAAGTCAATTTCTCTAGTGGCATCGCATGATTACACACATGAGCCGTGTTCCTCTTGCCTTAGGAATGTCTGAGGCACTACGAAGTTTGTAATTTACCCAATTTTACTAAATGCCAGGCAGCCGCATCAAACATCTCTCGTGCCAAAGGTACACTTTGGTACCATCCGTGTGCAAACGTGGAGTATATCGCTCCACAAGATGCCATCAAGGAGTGGTCCAGGAAAAAAGGCCAGTATAAAAGGGGAAAAGGATGCGCCCAGAAGGTACCAAAGCAAGGGGGTAGGGCTAGCATGCACACTTTGCACTCACATGCTCTAGAGAAAAGGAGAGCACAAGGCGAAGGTCCAATGGTGAGCCACCAAAGGATCTATCTACTTTTTTTATTATTTAAAATGATATCGTTTATATATATAAACTTTTCATTTCATATAGCTTTCATTCGTTAATACTCTGATATATTTCAAGTCTTATTTGCTGGTTCTCTCATGGTCCTCAGATTACGGATCGTCTGGGCTGCTTCTCGCTGGAGCTTGTTTCATGATTTGTTCATGATTCTCACCCTACACAGAAGACTGTGTAGGGTGAGGGTCAAAGCACAGGAGTCCGCGCGAGTGTGTGAGTGAGACTGGCTTAAATGAAGTTCAGCTACAGATCCTCAAAGGGATGCACTCTGCATGAGGGGATGTTCCCATCTTACAGGGATCAGAATAAAGATTTGATGAGCAGCTCGTGGGTATCGGGCACCACCCAGTAAGGGGGCTCTGGCATGGGGGAATGAGGAGCTAGTCTAACACCCACATGAGATACTAGCACAGTGTGTCCATTACATATGGCCCAATAAGCTTTAGATGTTCTCTGCATGTGCCCTAAATCTCTTTATACTCACTGCTAAAGGCTATGGGAGGTGTGGGGGAGGGCTGGGATAGCAGGGGGGGCCGCCGGGGGAGACAGGGGGGTAGCTTGACAAAAATGCTTGCATGGAATGAAGGAAATGTTACTATATATAGCAACTCTGAATAGTCTAACATCAAATTTGGCATGAAGTCAGGGGCCGCCAAAGTAGTGCTCATTTTTAGAACTCTGTAAATCACGCCTGCACTTTTTGAGAAATCCCTCAAAGAAGTTGGCCAGAAAGTGGATAGTTAAATTGACAATTTTCCGTGCACTGAAATCTCGATCCACATGTCCAAACTCAACATGGGTCATCGGACTGGCTGGATCTGGCTGAACATGTCCTCAAAGCACCGCCATGATGGATTCACACATGAGCTTTCGGACTCAGGAATCTCTTTGTGAAACAGTCAGTGAGAAATGCATGGTAGCCCCCAAAGTGCACTTCTCTGACACCGGTGTGTGTCAAAGCACGGCACGAATGGGAACGGAATGGTTAGATATTGTGGGAGGAACAAAGCTCCTACCTTTGACCATAAGATAACTGGATCCAGTAGACAGTCGCCTAAACAGACAGGAGGAATCTGTGGTCCCTCTTAGATAACAAGAAGATGGACACATTGCCAAAGGGAATCCATGAGGGGGCCCTTTTGCCCACCCTTCAATAAACTTTACAAAACCAGTGTTGAGTTCACAGAGAATGTTCCAGCCAAGGTTTAGGAAGATGGGTCAAGGGTGCAGACATTTTTAGTGGTGCGCCTACCATAAAAACAAAAACTACCAAAGACGGGTTTTGTCCACAGGAAGGATCACACAGAGAGTTGTGCACACACGTGTGTTCTATTAGGGACACATTGGCTGTGGATACGGAATTCACGTACCAAGGCGAGTTCTGCAAATCCAAGTAGGATGTATTACACACATTAGTACAACCTCCTGTGACAGCTGGAGTGGGGGAAAATATAAATGGCGAGTTTGGGAACCCTGACCAGTAAGGGCTGACGTTTTAGAGACGTCCCAAATAACATGTCTCATTTGAAGCGCGCTAGGAAACATTTAGACCCCCCCTAGCATGAGAACTACTGCATGGAGCTTCTTCAAGTTTGGCATGCAGTCCGATGGTACACGTGTTTTATTTATTTTTTATTGTGCAAAGCCGAACAACAGTGTTTTAGGGCATGTAATACATTCATTTTGTAGCCACAGGGTGGGGTTGTGTTTGTTTCCTGCCAGAGCCCTTGCACTGTGTGGACCAAACGCAGCATTTAAACACAGACTGACGGTCCTGTTTGGTGTATCTGACCGGTGCACACAGTGCACTGAAGAATGCTGTGTGGTGTGTACCCTTGGCTGATGCACTCACGCAGGAGTCTACAACCTTTGGATCGCCAGATGTTTAGGACTACATCTCCCATCAGCCTTCACCAGCATTGTCAATGGTGCAGGGTTGTGGGAGTTGTAGTCCAAAACATCTGGAGATTCAGAGGTTGCAGACCCCTGCACTAACGTGTTCCACAGTTGAAATCTGTTTGATGTCTTTGGGTTATCGAAGTGACGCATGTAGGGCCTGGCTGCAGGATATTCACTGCACTATGTTTAATGATACATACACTAAGGCCCGATTCGTGTTACAAAAATACAACAAAAATACACTTTGCCCAGTTCCATGAGTCAGGGTTTGTGTTGGCAGTGGAAAGTCACCTTTCAGCAGTGCAAAGTCACTTTGAACCGTGCAAAAGATTGCATGAATCGGGCCCTAAGGCAGGTCTGCAGCCAAGTGCTCCATGTTCTGTTTGATATGTGCTTCTCCTTATGCACCTTAAGCATGTAATAATATTGGATCCATGTAGAATAAATGCAGTCTGATTTTTAGATGTGTGATTGTATACCCAGTGAGCGATTTAGGAGCTCATTTTTCTCCTGGGCATAAATTGCCTGGAGTGGGCCTTACATTGGCACTCAGGTGGCAAGAGATCACCTCTGGGCAATTTTCATCGTTTGCATTGTGCAGTGCAAAACAAAGGTGTCAGTGCAGGCATAATCGTCTGTACAGCTTTGTGTTAGCACTTCAGTGTGCAAATAGAGTAAACATACCGTGCCATTTACTCAGGACAGGCAGTGTTTACAATGTATTCCTATGGAATCTACATGTTTTTTGCTGGTGTTAAAAGGTGGCCTGCATCTCAGGGACCCTGCGCAGGGTCCCCCATAACTGTTGCCGGCTCCCCGACAGCATGTATATGAAAAGTCGTAACTCAGTAAAACCTTAGAAAACCTGTGAGCAAACCCCCGTAAACCGTTCCTGCACCCCGCTGCACTGCGTATGAGCACCCCTACATTAGATCGGAACCCCGGTTGCATACACGGACCCCAAATCCAACATGCAAACCCATCTCCATACTGCGATTCCTAGGCGCAATTGTCTTTACGGCTGCCTTCGGGTGGTCTAGAGATTGAGGGATTTGCGTGGACATTACTATGCCAAGAGGCTGCGCGGGTGGTTTCATGAATACGTGTTGTTTGGCGCAATTGTGGGCATGCGAGGGATTGCCTGCGGGACGTCCCTCAGAACGCGCACTTTTGCACATACTCTTCCCCATTTTCTGTGTTCTGCCCCTTCCCAGCACTCTGCGCAAGCCACGCTTACGCTTTGCGTGGTCTATCACGCAAGGTGCTCGATGGCTCGCAGAGATGTGCCGAGCCTGCGCAAACTCCACGCAAGTCCAGGGTAAGTACTGCGCCTTTGATTCCGAATGGGATTTCGCACGACTTTTGGTACGCAAGTTCACTATTTTCTGTGCAAATATTTCCATGAATGGGGCCAAGTGTGTTCAACCTAAGTTAAGCATGCACAACACATAGTTTGTGTGGTCAAAGATGTGTGTGCAATTATAATGTGTCCTGGCATTCACTGCAAACCTTTAGTCGCCCTGAAGGTATGGTTCCCTTGCAAACCGAAGATCCAAATAATTTGAATAAAAATACGTGTCCAGTGAAAGCAGGGATTGGGACATAAGGAATCCACAAGTTAAACGTTTTAAAATATCACGTTGCATCTAAAACGGAGTAGAAGAATATTGCGTCACTCTGGAAATAATTGGCACTCTCCGACCAACTTACCGCCCCGAAACTCCATAGCTTGCAAGAAATGAATTCTCGAGAAATGTTAAAGCAATTACTCAAGAAGAGAGCCATTCATTAAACCATTCTCGGAATGTGGGAAACGATGCTCAACATGGCTGGATTCGCATACGGAAGAGTGTCTGTGGCATCCCACTATGCAGCAGACAGGCACAGCAGGAGCGCATCGCGAGGTCTGGCCTAACTTCAGGGCCACAGCGAGCATGCGGTGTTTGTCACCAGGGCCATGATTCGCTTGCTTCGCGGCTGCTTTATAAGTCACTTTAGATTGGGGGAGATGGTATATATGGAAAGGTGCTGATGGGCAAGGGTGTGGGAGAAAAGAGATGTTGCAACAGGCAAAGCGTGCGGGTACACACCTCTGTCTCTATACACCCACGTACACAAACACACACTGAAAAGTGCACACACACACACGTGCATGTGCGCACACCCACCCACTCATACACACACGATAGATATGAAAAGGGTTGTGGAGTGTAAAGGTGTGGGGGAAAAGAGCTGTTGTTACCGGCAAACCCACCTACACAAACACACACTCGCAAGCGTGCACACATGTGCATGTGCACACACACACACCTACACACACACGATAGATGTGAAAAGGGGTTTGCAGTTTAAGGGTGTGGGAGAAAAGAGGGGTTTCAACAGGCAAAGCGTGCGGGTACAAATCTCTGTCTCTATACACCGACGTACACAAACACACACTGAAAAGTGCACACACACACACGTGCATGTGCGCACACCCACCCACACATACACACACGATAGATATGAAAAGGGTTGTGGAGTGTAAAGGTGTGGGGGAAAAGAGCTGTTGTTACCGGCAAACCCACCTACACAAACACACACTCGCAAGCGTGCACACATGTGCACGTGCACACACACACAACTACACACACACACGATAGATGTGAAAAGGGGTTTGCAGTCTAAGGGTGTGGGAGAAAAGAGAGGTTGCAACAGGCAAAGCGTGCCGGTACAAACCTCTGTCTCTATACACCGACGTACACACACACACGATAGAAATGAAAAGGGTTGTGGAGTGTGAAAGTGTGGGAGAAAAGAGATGTTGCTATCGGCAAACCCACCTACACAAACACACACAATCGCAAGCGTGACACCCACCTACACACACACACACGCGCGATAGACGTGAAAAGATGTTTTGCAGTCTAAGGGTGTGGTAGAAAAGAGATGTTGCAACGGGCAAAGCGTACGGGTACACACTTCTATCTCTAGTCACCCACGTATACAAACACACACTGAAAAGTGCACACACACACACGTGCATGTGCGCACACCCACCCACACACACACACACACACACATACGATAGATATAAAAAGAGTTGCGGAATGTAAATGTGTGGGAGAAAAGAGATGTTGCAACCGGCAAAGAGTGCTGGTAAATCCACCTACACAAACACACACACTCGCAAGCGTGCACACATGTGCAGGTGCACACACACCTATACACACACACAAACACCATAGATATGAAAAGGGGTTTGCAGTCTAACGCTGTGGGAGAAAAGAGATGTTGCTACAAGCAAAGAGTGATGATACACCCACCTACACAAACACACACACTTGCAAGTGTGCACACACATACATATGTGCACATACACACACGTGCATGCGCACACCTACACACACACAGATGATAGACATGAAAATGGATGGAGGTGTAAGGGTGTGGTAGAACAATGATGCTGCTACAAGCGAAGACTGCGGGCACACCACTCTCCTCACTGTACACCAACCTACCTACCTACACAGACACACACAACTTTGTAAACATTGCAACACGTCTACTGTCTTGGGCAACTTTCTGATAGTTTACATTGTCCATTTAAATCGATAGGGGATTAGGGTTTTTGTGTATAACGTATGATTCATGTCACATGACTCCAAACATGAAATGGCAGATGAGAACGTCAAACTTGAGGAGAATCATCTCCAATTCGGAAAGCACCTCAAGACCTTCCTCTTTTCTTCTGCCTTTGCTCCCCCGCTCCCTCTCTCCCCTGCTGATCTGTTCTCTCTTGGCACTGTGCACCTGGCCACGCTCTGTCCTCCGGGCCCAGGTACCTGCTCACCCTGCCACCCTCCCGCACTGCCTTCGGGCCACCCCTTGCACTGGGGTCTGTATCTGTAGCCATACAGCCCCCCCCTTTTTCTTCCTGCACTTATCAGACCTACCCTGTCTGCTGCCTTAAACCGAGCACTTGCAAATTGCTGGCTGCACTACCACTGTTTGTTGCCTTTATTATTTATTTATTATTATTTATCTGTTTCTACTTTGCTCCGCACTCTCTACTTCTCCCCCCTTCAATGCACTTTTTCCCTCCCCCTCTCACATGCACTTGCACGTTCTCAATGTCACTGGGCCAAGTAAGATCGTTGTTTTGTTCTCCCCTGTTCCCTTCCCTTGCCTTGTCACACTCTGAAACACTTGTGTACGAGCCCGATAGAAATACAATATCAATATCAAGGACCACAGACACAAGCTTCTCAGTCACTACCTGACTCCATCAGGTTTCTAACACCCCTCACACAACTGTGCTTTCACTCACCCAGTTGCCCATGTATCCATTCATTAAACACCCTCTATCCAACTCTCACAGACCCCATGATTCATTCATTGACACATGCAGCGCCTCGTTGCCTGCAGGTTTGTGCGTGCTTTGTAAATGCAGAAATAAATAAATAAGCACAGCCACCAACTCGTACACCCGTTCATGCACTCTACCACACACACAGTGACTCGCATACTTACCTACTAAACTATGTAATCACTCTCCCACTCAATCTGTCACTCAGCCACTAAGTCCCATAGCCATCCACCCAGACGCTCACTCTCAGTCATCCGTCCATTTACCCACCCACCTACTCTACTCACACATGTAATCTCTCACTTACCTCCTCATTCCCTTGCTCCCCAACTCACTTATTAACTCCCATGAGATGTTCCCTTTATTGCCCTCTCTCAAAGACATTGGTCTTGTCATGTGATGGCATCCTGATACTATAGGGTGGCGAGTGATATGAATGATGACTGGGACAGGGCGAGCCGTTTGCAGCATACAGGAATCAAAGTGGTATAACATGGAATTGGAAAGAATATTTAGTTGTGTGTATTGTTGTGTGATGTAATTGAATAGGTCACTTTTGATGTCGTCTGAAGTTATCAACAGAGAACAGCAGTGACAATCTGGAAACTTCACGTGTCATGTCATCAATGACATCATGGCTGCAATCACAGATGGCATTACGGTCACCTGTTACAATTCATTGACTCGCCCTTGCAAAAGGCGTGGGTTTGTGTATTGCCGTACAGTTTTTCACTGTAGATCAGGATGCATGCATGTTTGTGGCAAACGTTGCGTATTGCATGTGACCGGGCTCTATACATAGCACACAGATCCACCAAGCATGGTCCTTCATAAATGATGGTTGTGCACTCTGTGTACTGCTCGGACACAACAAAGTCGTAATCCAGGATTTGGTTCCAGTGTTTTGTATGTGCATATGTACTATAAACATACTGCAGTCTTCATGCGTGTTCGCTGCTGCATGCCAGGGCACACTGGAGCTTATGCAATGACTACAAACAGCAGGGAAATCTACCTCCGTGTCTAGGAAACGATCTGGGTGATGTACCCTCAAATATAATCGCCCTTAAATTATAAAACAATAATTCCTGTCTCTACCCGTCAGGGCCTCTATGGAAACTAACACCCTCTTAAGTGTTCATGGTCCGGTGCGATGGCAACCACTAGCCAACCCAAGTCTTCATGCTGTCCCTAGGACACGGTACTTGTGAAGTGAACAGCAGAACTCACTGTAGTCATCCTGTGCAATCTTTGGCTCTCTCAAGATGTTCTAGACTTCAACTCCCATCAGCCCTAGTCAGCATAATCAATGGCAAGGAACCATGGGAGTCTTAGAATAAAACATCTGCAGAGTTGCAGGTTCCAGACCCATGTGATGTAGAGGCTTATGCAGCTCACAAAAACAGCATCAGCAAAGAACACCCCCGCGCAACACAGGTGAACTAGTAAAGCAATGCAAGGCAACGGACTACATGAACTCTCTCCAGTATCTAACTTCTAACCTGGAAGGGATTCTGGGGGGGGAGTAGTTTTACGAGGTTAGGACATGTGAGATGAGCCCATGCCTACCCAACATGCTCAGTAAACAGGTGGGCCCTTCTGTAGGCATTTCCTGAATGAATAGCAATACAGCACAGCCATCTAAGTTTTGCAAGCGCATGACCTTTGCCGCAATAGCCCCACAAGGGCAGGCAGCCGTGCAGGGTGCAAAAAGGCTGAATGCTTGTAACCGAGTATGCTCTATTGGCCTACCCTGGTGCAGGACCAATCGACCTGAACACGCGCTCTATTGCAAAATCCCTTCTACAAAGCATACTGTTAGCCAGCTTTCTTTTTTAATTTGGCGATTTAGTTAGTGCTGTAGACACTGCCTATAAACCACAACTATTGGCCTGATAGGGGATGATGTAAAGATCATGACAAAATGACAACTGTAAATAAGCTCCTGGTTTAATCAAAATGTCTTCCCTTAACCAAGTGTACCTTCTGCCAATTCATTCATAAGCAAAATGTGTGCACGTGCATCTGTTCTTTGCACTGAACTCCTGTTAGAAATAAGCCCTGACAAAGCCGACAGGCCCTGCCATGGCGCACCCAGGCACTAACACCATGTGCCAGCTGTTGCCTTCCTATGGCCAGGAAGTACCGTTATGGCAGCGCCTGGAAAATGCCTATTTCATGCAAACACAAAAGCCAAAACTATTGTTTGTTAATCGTGTGGCTCTAATTTGGTCATTTTGAACAGTGTACACACGAAGCACCTTTTGCCTCGTGATCTTCAGAACTAACCGAGGCGCCTTGAGACCATGAACACTATATTTCCTAGCAAGTCCTCTGACAGCACACCACTCTTACACAACAAACACAGACCGTGGCCATTGGCTCTGGATCTTGTTTGGTGCATGCATTTGGCACCAAACAGGACACAGCACGGAAAGGCCACAAACAATGTTTTTGGGTGTCTCAATGAAATGCATGAAGCACAGCCCTCCTCAATCGTGGGCATGTTTGTTGCATACAGAGGTCAAAGTGGGCAGAAGCTAAAGGGTACACACTTTTCTCACATTTTGGCAACATCAGTCAGCGTTCCCTTACTTTTTTTGACCCAGGGCACTGTTCCAGGACGGTAGTAAAGGACACTGCTATTATTAACTTCTCCCCATCTGGGGATTTGAACCTGGGCCACGCTGGTAACATTCCAGTGTCACACTACGCTGCGCTACCTTGCAGGTGCTGCTTTTGTTCATATGTATGGACTGCGTGTGACATAACACACATTGCTGACCAGTCACAAAGCCGCGCTTGGCACTGACCTGTGTCTTTTTCAATTAATCATGGATTGCTGCAGACACAGTGGGCCTCATTACGAGTCTGGTGGTAACCCACCAGTGCTTCCGGTTCGTTGCTGGCAGACTCGTAACACTGTTTCTGCCGCCTGAGATACCGGTGCCTGGGATATCAGGCGGTGGAAAGTGTAAGTCCCATAGGACTCCATGGCAATGGGTACATGGAAGCACCGGCATTGTGCTTCCGTGACAACTCAGCCTACCGGGACAGTTGCACCCAGCAGGTCAGACCTGCCGGGCACAATGGCCCAGGGAGGCAGAGTTGTAGCATGGCGGTCCGGTACGGTGCGACCGGCACCCTTATTTACAGACCGCCACACTTATAATGAGGCCCAGTGACTGTACAGATAATGGGTGGGGCGGGTGTGGCTATAGCCCTAGGCGTGTACCTTAAGAGGTGTGAATAGTGGGTGATTGGAAGCGGGGCGCTGCTTAAAGCTGCATGCCTTAGGGGACAATGGCGAACTAATGGTGGCCACTTAATGCAGTTTCTTTCATTGTGTTTTCGCTGGTCTTGAGAGTACTGTTGTACACAAAGTACTGTTGTAAACAAAGCAGTGTAGTGTGAAGTGGAGAAAAGCAAGGTATGGTGTTTGAATTGTGAGGGAGTGGGTGGGTGGAGAGGGAGTACAAGGAGACAGGGTTGGGGGAACATAGTTGCACTACTTATTTTTACACTTCGACCACTGGTTGCATGTGTATCTGACATGTGCTCTGGTGGTATGGAGCTTGGAGGGTGCAGTGCAGAAGCTTTGAATGACCAGTGCGACTGATTGAGGGAGAGGGTTTTGCAATTGTGATAGGGAAGTAGGCTTAAAGGGCATAGAGTCAGGAGGAGAGGGTATTGTGGTTCTGATGGAAGCGTAGGAGGCACCTAAAACCGGACTGGAGGTCGGCATGGAAGTCTTATCTCAGGGGTTTGCAACCTGCGGCTCCCCAGACGTATTTGACTATGGGTCCAATGATCCCTCACCATTGACAATGACTAATAGGGCTTATGGGAGTTGTAGTCCAAAACCTCTGGAGAGCCAAAGGTTGCACACCCCGTCTTATCTGATGGAGGAGAAGAAGGGGTGCGGGAGACTTTGTGGCGGGATGGGGTGATTCCACCATAATGGCGCAGTCTAGGGCCTGATGAGGAGGGGGGTATTATTCCCGCCACCTGGAGTGAGCTTGACATGCAGCACTCGTCTCACATGAGAACACCCTTCTTTGGGCCACAGTGCAGTAGGTTATGTGTGGAACGTCCTTTCCATAATTTTTGAATTAAGCATAGATCCTCTTCCAAAAATTGGAGACTGGGGCCTCTCATATGTATCCAGGCTTCGAAAGTGGATCAGCTGTCCCCATATCTAAAGGGCCTTTTAAATGTATGTGGGGAAGAAAGAACACTTATGCACACCTAATGTTCTTCAGGAGAAAGCCTGTTTGTTGGTTTTAGGGTTAGTAGCGAGGTGCTGAGGAGTGTAACACAACCCTGACACTAGGTTGTGGGTTTGAAAAAACTGGAAAAGGGAGGGTATCCACAAGGGGTGGACCCCTCGCGTCCCCTGCACACTCGATGGTACTGTTCACAGACAGTCAATATGTATGGTTCTCTAGGTGTAAATATTTGCAGCCATGAGGGTCCACAAATGTATGTGTTTTCAAAGAAAATTCTTAATATACTTCAATTGTCAAAACTTAAACTAGTATATTAAGGTTTGGATATATCTAAGTATAAGATATATTGATGTTGTTAATTCCTTACGGCCAGCTTCATATTTTAATACTCGATACAAAGTAAGTCAATGAATATTCATATACTGGATTAGTATCATTATAGGTTCTCAGATTTTTTTTTATTATGTATATATATTTGTTTATTCACAAATATTGTTAATAGGATTCTCTTATTAACATGCAAACATACAAACAATTTACAACTGACATTGTTACATGATATCAAATTCTGTACAACATTTAACAGTGTCTGTCACTTCTTCCATGTAATAATCCATAAAAACTCAACGCGTTTCGGGAAAAATCCCTTCTTCTGGAGTAAGTGTTAAAGAATCTCAATGTCTATTACTGTCCATAGATTTGCTTCATAGATTTGCTTCAATTTCTAAACTTTAAAGGTGATGTTTCTTCATATCTATAAGGGAAATCATAATACTCAGATTGTAACTTGCTCATTTGGTGTACCACAGGTATTTCTTACTAATTATTGCAGTCAAGATTACACAGTATTTCCGACCTCACATTGGTGCCCCGAGGTTGTATCTATGAGCATAAGTGGCTGGTATTAAATTCATTTCAGTCTTTTATGACCCAAATAGGTAAGTCTGTAGCCTATGAATCACAGGGGAAACTATTTAATGGATGAAGATAATTTTCAAATGCAAATAGCAAGGTAAGCAAGTAAGTATATTCTTCAGTAAATAAGAGGGGAGATATACCTTATTCCTGTGTCTGAAGGAAAATTCAGATGTCATAGCTTGATTAACAGGGGTGCCTGTAGTTCAGGGTGGGCTCTCAATGCCCTGTCGAAATGGAAGTGGCTCAAAACTTCAAATGAAGGGAGGTGGATGTCCTCCTATTGCTTCAATGTAGATCAGGACCCCTATGAAGGAGAGCCAATGAGTGAAAGAACTGCTATCAATGCTTATAAAGAAAGGGACAAATTAACAATTCAAGTGGATAGAATTAGTATAGGAACCTGTGTTACCTGATCTGACCAATGGTTCTTACCTTCTGGTGAAAATCTGGAGGTATAAACTACAGGTTCCTGCTCCTGAGCCCATGGAGGATGGGCTGCCTGTATGCAGTGTGTCTCAGAACGAGAGGGATTCGTTTTAGGAAAGCAGGAAATGGATCCCTGCGTAATGCGCATCATGCGCGTCATGACGTCATGTGCGCGATGACGTCACAACGCTGCACGCCGTGCGCAGATCGCGCGTCGGGAGAGATTCACTATTGTGTATAGGCTCTAGTCTGTGCGTGTGTGTGAGTGGACCTGGTTGACTATTCTGCAGTAGCGATACTACCAGAGCTGTAGAGACGGACAAAGGCACCATCGCCCGTTTTTCGAATGGGAACTAGACAGGGAGGAGTGGGATCGTACTGTTCGCATTAGGAGGACACGTGTGGAGGGGACGCACGCTTCCCAGGACAGTGAGGAGTCCGGTTCTGATAGTACCGGCTCCGGAGCTCCTGTCTCCGCCCGAGAGAGACTTGCTGCAGCTGTGTTACATCGCGGCAGGGGAGAGGAGACTCTCAGAGAAGGCGGACCCAGGCAGGGCGGAGCGGTGACTGGGTGGAGGGTGCTGGGTTCCAGGAGGTGGAGCGGTCTCTGGAGTCGGATGCAAGGAGTGAGAGTGCTCAGAGGAGGTGGTAAGAATGGGTAAGGGGAAAGGGAAGGTTGGAAAGAAAGGGGGGGTGGAGGAGGAGGAGGCTAAGAGGGGCAAGACATCATCTGTGAAATTTACACCTGTGGAGGGGGGAAAGGGGGGAAATGAGAGACGGCATCGCAGCAGATCCCCTCAGAGGGATGACGAAGGGGGGCTGGTCCGGGACATCTCAGGGTCGGGGATTCCAGAAAAGTGCACGTTGGAGGGGCTGGAAGCCTCAGTGAGCGGTATGTCTGAGGAGAAGATGCAGTCTGATAATGTGTGGAAGGTAGTGTTGAAACCTGAAAATCGTGACAAGACGTTTCTGGGGGTGAATCCGATGGAGATTGCTAGATGGCTGAAGGCAGCTGTGGGAGATGTTTCCCGGGTACAAGTGGTGGCTGGGGGTCGGTTGTTGGTGGAGGGGTCGGATGCTGATAGCAAAGCAAAGATTCTGGAGGTGCATTGTCTGGGTAGACATGCGGTAAGAGTGTTTGACCAAAGTGGAGTATCTTGTAAGGGAGTGCTGTATGGAGTGCCAGTGGTTATGAGTATGTCTGAGGTGGAGGAGCAACTGGCGGGAGCGGGGGTGGTGGAGGCGTGGAGGTTGGGGAGGAGGGATGCACATGGGGCTGTGGTGTCTACAACTGTGCCAGTGAGATTTGAGAGAACGGAGTGTCCAGAGGTGGTAGAGATGGCTTATCAGAGGTATCGTGTGAAAGCATATGTGGCAATACCATTAAGGTGTTATAAGTGTCAACGATTTGGACATGTGGCGAGAGCATGCAGGAATGAGAGACACTGTGGGAGGTGTGGTGGAGATCATGACTTAAAGGAATGCAAGGTGGGGACTCCGGAGAAATGTGTGAATTGTGGGGGGGAGCATTCTTCCGCGTTTAGGGGGTGTGAGAGTTACAGGGTGGCGAGAGAAGTGGTACAGGTGAGGGCAGCGGAAGGTCTGTCTTATGCACAGGCTGTTGCAAAGGTAAAACCAGTACAGGCAGTGAGTGAGGTGAGTGAGAAAAAGTTGGTGGTGGATGAGGTTGTGGGAAGAAAGAAAGTGGTGGGTGAAGTGAAAGGTGTAGAAAAGGTGGTTGTCCCGAAAACTGAGTTTTTGTGCTTTATAGTGAATGTGCTGGATCTGGTTCAGGGGAATACGATCTGGTTCAGGGGAATACGTCTATCAGTTCATCAGATCTTACGAAAGGAGTGGTGGAAGCTGGGAGGAGGTTTTTGAATGTTGTAGATGTATCAGAAGAAGATGTGTTTAAGAGGGTTGCTAAAGTGCGGAAGCTGAGTGGGGTGCCGGCATGAGGATTTTGCAGTGGAACGCGAGGAGTTTGTTGAGGAATGGACAGGAGTTGAAAGCGGTGTTGTGTGAGGAATTGAATGTTGACGTAGTTTGTATTCAGGAGACGTGGTTGAGGGGTGATTTGAGATTTGTGATACCAGGTTTTGAGTTGTTTCGTAAGGATAGGATGGAGGGGAGAGGGGGGGTGTGGCTTTAGCAGTTCGAAAGGGGTTGATTGCAAGGGAAATTGTGGTGGATGGAGCAGTAGAAGCGGTTGGGGCAGGGATTCGGGTAGGAGGATCGGAAGTATTGGTGTTGAATTATTATAATCCGTGTGAGGTGGTGGAAGTGGGTGTGTTGACTGGAGTGATAAGAGGACATGTGGGATCGTGTGTTTTGTGTGGCGACTTTAACAGTGCCAACACGTTGTGGGGTAGTGATAGGACAGATACGAATGGAGAACTGTTGGAAGACATGGCGGATGAATTGAGTCTGGTATTGCTGAATGATGGGTCAGGTACGAGGTTGCATGTGAGGACTGGGAAGCTGTCGTGCTTGGATTTGACCTGGATGACTGCTGCAATTGCGGGTGAATGTGATTGGGAGGTGCGTGAGGATGGAGACATGGGGAGCGACCATTCTGCTATTTTGGTGACTGTGAGGGGTGAGGTAGGGACCAGGTCACGTATGACTGGGAGTCGGTTGAATTTTAGGAAGGCTGATTGGGAGGTGTACAAGGGAGTGTGTTGGGATTTGATTGTTCCAAGGGGAAGAGACGGTGGGGTGGATGAATGGAATGATCATCTGGTGCAGGGAATGAGAGCAGCGTCTGTGGCAGCGATTCCGGAGGTTGAGAAGGGGAAGGGTGGGAAGATCGAGGTTCCTTGGTGGTCGGTGGAATGTTCAAGAGCAGTGGCGGCACGAAAGAAGGCTAGAGCAAGAGCGGTGAGAACGGGAATGTTGGTGGATCTGGTGGCATATAAGAAGGCTAAGGCGGTGGCGCAGAGGGTGATTAGGGAAAGAAAGCGAGGATATTGGAGGGACTATTGTGGGTCCCTGGGGAGTGATTCTGGTGTGAGTGAGGTCTGGAAACAGTTCAAGCGGATGTCTGGATTAATGAGGTCGCAGGGTGGTATGTCAGTGTTGTTGAAAGGAGAAGAGGTGATTAGTGAGGATGGGGATAAGGCAAATTTGTTGGGGGAGTATTTTGCGGGGGTTCACAGTTCAAGGAACTTCCCAGAAGAGGTGAGGATACGAATGGGTGTGGTAGAGGAGGAGATGCGAGAGGTGGTGGCAAATGTTGGGCCTTGGGAGGAGCAATTTGAGGTTTCATTCTCGATGGTGGAGTTGAATGGAGCGATTCGGAAGGGGAAGTGGTTTAGCCCTGGGGTGGATGGAGTTATGTATGTATTTTTGGAGAAGTTGCCTGAGGAATGTAAGTTAGAGGTATTAGCGCTGTTCAATGAGATCTGGAAGAATGGAGTTTTGCCAAAGTTGTGGAAAAGAGCGATTGTAGTGGCGATTTTGAAAGGTGGCAAGGTTCCTACAGAGTGTAAGTCATATAGACCGATTGCGTTGACTGTTGTGCTGTGTAAGGTCATGGAACGGATGGTGGTTGAGCGATTGGGATTTTATTTGGAGTCGAATGGATGTTTGAGTGACTTTCAGAGTGGGTTCAGGAGGAATCGGTCGGTGGCTGATCCATTAGTGAGATTAGTGACTGGGGTGGAGGAGGCATTATGTGATGGAGAGTTGGTGGGAGCGTTCTTTTTGGATTTGGAGAAGGCGTATGATATGGTGTGGAAGGGAGGGTTGTTAGTGAGATTGTTGGAGATGGGTGTGAAGGGAAGAATGTTTCGGTGGATCAAAGCATTTTTGGCAGATAGGACCTTTCAGGTGAGAGTGAGGGGGGTGCTGTCTGAAGTTTGGAAGATGGAAAATGGGACGCCGCAGGGGAGTGTGATTAGAGCGATGTTGTTTAATGCGATGGTGGATGGGCTGATTCGGCTTTGGCGGGAATTGGGTGTCAGGTGGATTTCTTCGTGGATGATGGTGTGGTCTGGGTAAGAGGGCGGTGTTTGTTGTTGGTACAGAGACGGTTGCAAGCTGCGATAGTACGCATGAAGGAGTGGTGTGGGAAATGGGGTTTCTCGGTGTCTGTGGATAAGAGTGTGAGCATGGTGTTCTCAAGGAAAAGAGTGCACCAGGAGCTGAATTTGGTTTTGAAAGGTGTGAGGGTGAAGAGCGTGGAAGAGTTTCGGTACTTGGGGGTGATTCTGGATAGAAAGTTGAATTGGAATGTGCAAGTGGATGGTGTGGTGGATAAATGTAAACGCAGGCTGAATTTGTTGCGGGCGGTGACTGGGAAAGAATGGGGTGCGCAACAGAAGTGTTTACAAATGTTATATAAGGGGTTGATTTTGAGTGTGATGGATTTTGGGTGGCAGGTGTCAGTGGGTTATACGTCGAGTCAGAAGTTGCAGTTAGATAGAGTACAGGCGAGGGCATTGAGAGTGTGTTCGGGTGTGATGAGGTCCTCTCCAGTGAATGCGGTTCAGGTGCTTGTGGGAGAGATGCTATTGGGGTTGAGGAGGGATGCGTTAAATATGAGATGGTGGGTGAAGTGCAGTGCGAAGAGTGTGGCTCATCCGGTGCGTGAATGTTTGAAGTACAATTGGAGGTTTGACTATTACAGGGATCGGTGGAGGAGAAAGGGGGGCACTTTTGGGTTTCACATGTGGGAGAAGGGAGTGCAGTGGGGTGTGGGTGATTTGATGATTGTGACAGATACGGATTTGGAGAGAAGGCCGAGGTGGATGATGAGATCTCCAAAGGTGTGTTTGGAGTTGGCGAATGTGGTATCGAAGAAGAGAGGTATGCGGGGTGAGATCAAAGCTTTGGGTCAGGAGTATGTGGCAGGAAAGGAAGGATACAAGGTGTTTACAGATGGTTCAAAGGATCCTGTGTCTGGGAGAGTGGGAATGGCGTATTATCTAGAAAGCATTGGGGAGTATAAAATAGGACGACTGACGAATGATGTGTCTATTTGTACGGCTGAGTTGGTGGCGATTGCATTGGTGATTGATAGGGTGTGTGAGTTGGGGTATGAGAAAGTGGTGGTGTTCTCAGATTCATTGAGTGGGTTACAGGCGATTGTGGCAGGGGATGGTGATAGGAAGGATGTGATTTTGGACATTAGGATGAAGATTGATCGGTGTGAGCGCGGAGGTATGGATTTGGAGTTGGCGTGGGTTCCCAGTCACAGTGGCATTTTGGGAAATTAGTTGGTGGATCTGGCGGCGGGTGAGGGTATGAGGAGGGGAGTGATTGATGTGAGGTTGCCTTTGAGTGTGGATGAGGTGAAAGCTGTGATGGTAAGACGGGTCCTGGATGAGTGGCAGGAGAGGTGGGTGAGTGGGGTGAAGGGCAGGTGGATGTTCGGTGTTCGTGGGAAAGTGTCAGTGAAGGTGGATGTAGGGAGTTCAGAATGGAGGAGGGGGGAGGAGGTGATGCTGAATCGGTTGAGGATCGGTCATGTGGGGCTGAATGACTGTCTATTTCGAATAGGGAAGCGTGAATCAAGGGACTGTGCGTTGTGTGGGGTGCCTGAAACAGTGGGACATTTTTTGATTAGGTGTGAGAGACATGTTGCAGAGAGAGAATTGATGAGGGTTCGGTTGACTGCGTTGGGTGTGGCTGAGCTGAGAGGGAGGACTTTGCTGGGAGGTGATGGGGAAAGAGGCAGGAGGAGGAGTAGTGTGATGTTGGATTTTGTGAGGCAGACGGGGAGGTGGGAGGAGTTGTGAGCTTGGATGGAGTCAAGTGGTGATTGGTGGGAGCGGTGCACATCATCCTATAGGATGGGGAAGCGCCTGCGTGGGTCCGCCCACGCATCCAATAATTAAGAAGAAGAAGAAGAAGCTATTGTGTATAGATCATGTAAATTGCGATCACTAAAAGGATCTCAGGACATTCAATATCTTAAATAACCGTTTTCTTATAACAAGATGCACACCAAGAGTATAGTGTCCATAGAGTCAAACAGGACGGAAAAACGAAGGTAAATCCAAAAATGTGCTACTGTATAAAATGGGAAATTCTGATGTGTTGTAATGTGTGCTTATACTGAGTGTTCAGATATAAATGGGAAACTCAGTAGAGTTTCCCATTTACAGGGGTGGTGGTCAGGAGAACAAGGAGGAAACTCCACTGTTAGGACATATTTTACACAATAGATAAATGGGGAGAAATTTCCCAAGGGTATATGAGAAAAGGTGATCCTTAGAATGGAAATCAGGGTATATATTAGATACATATACATAAATATGTATGTCCCAACAACGCTATGTCCATCCCATTCTTGGCATGCCCTGCCAAAGGACAGTGCCAATCACATGACAGCTGTGTAACAAACATAGACCTTTAGGGCCATATTTTGCAGCATCTGCCATTGGCAAGATGGGAGCTTTGCAAAGCACCTTGGAGAGCTCATCTTGTGGTTTAACTTCCGATCTACAAGAAAATCTGTCAACATTTCATCCATGTTGGAGCTCAACAGAAGTTTCATGTTTGGGATATTTCTCAAAACAACAACATCAAGTTGCCACTCTGCCCACAGTTCTCACTTATTACAAATGCGTTCCAAATGTGGTTCTATTCAGCGGGTTTTTCATTCTGTGTTCCCAGAATGTCCATTTGGGTTTTTCAATAGGAAACAAATTGTATCTGGGTTGCCTTCACTTTTCGCACACCTTCCGCCCATGAACCTTTCTTCATGAAACTCTGAACTATTTGAAAATATGGTTGCAGACCGGTTAAAAGGAGCCAAAATAATAATGTTGCTCTTGTAATGGAAGTTTTTCTCTGTCAATGTCTGCAAAGGGTTCATGTTTCATTGTTTAAGTATGAGGGGAAGTGGTTTTGCTGTGCACAATATCTGTGTTTGTGTATTTATCTGTATGCTTACAGGTGTGTATATCTGCCTGTCCACATGTGTGCCCTATCTGTCTATACACCTCCATCTAAAATGCGTGCATACGTGTTTGTCTGTGTCTCTACATGAAGATGCAGGGAGTATGGTTGTGTGTGTATGTGTACACGACAGTGCAGCGAGAGAGAGAGTATGTGTGGGTTATGTGTATGGATGGGCGAGAGCAAGGCTGTGCAATTCTTTTCACTGAGCGTAAATCTCCTATGTTGCTGACCTCTCTCGCTGCTTACTCTTCTTCAGGTTATCTGTGGGCCAGAAGATACATCCGAGGATGAAGAAGTCACTGAAAGTGAAGCTCGACCCCGACCCCGCGTGCAGAAGAAAAGAGGAGTCCAGACCAGCAAGTCACGAACAGTGCAGCCTCCATTTCAAAACTCCACACTCCTGGAACTTCTCTCCAATTCGCCCGAGTTCTGGGATGTCCTTGGTAGCATCTCTGAGCTGAGTCAGGTGCCGCGGCCCCGCCCACGGAGGCGCCCCATTGTTAAGACTACCAAGTTTAAGAAGATGTTTGGGTGGGGGGACTTCTACTCTAACATCAAGACTGTGAAACTGAATCTGCTCATCACCGGCAAGGTGGTGGACCACGGCAACGGTACATTCAGCGTCTACTTCCGCCACAACTCCACCGGCATGGGCAATGTCACCGTCAGCCTGGTGCCACCCACCAAGGCGGTGGAGTTCCACTTGGAGCAGCAGATGTACATTGAGGCCAAGGAGTCCAAAGTGTTCAACTGTCGGGTGGAGTACGAGAAGGTAGACCGGGCTACCAAGACGGGCCTCTGCACCTACGACCCATCCAAGACCTGCTTGCACGAGCACACCCAGAGCCGCGTCTCCTGGACCTGCTCCCAACCCTTCAAGGTCATCTGCATATACATCTCCTTCTACAGCACAGACTATAGACTGGTGCAAAAGGTCTGCCCCGATTACAACTACCACAGCGACACCCCATACTTTCCCTCGGGCTGACCTCCCAGCGTCACACATTTCCAGGTTCCGGGAGATGGGGGGAAGGACTTGAGGCGTTTAGCTCAGAGCAGGCGGAGGGGAATCCCTAACCTGAAGCACGGGGTTCCCAGATCTAGGGTTAATGAGCCCTACCCTAGATCTTGGTTGAGGGGCTGTTAGACTTGGGGGGGTAACCGAACCCGAGCCTACAGTGTACAGGGTCTCGGATAAAGAAGCTGGTGGGGGGAAGATGACTCTGTCCTTAATTAAAGACTTTATGTTGTTCTTAAACATTCCAGGGGACGCAAGAGGGGGAGCAAGGGAATCTATGGGTTTTTTGGGGGGCAGGGATGGGGGGGTTGTGTCGGGGACGGGTAAAGCTGATACTGGGGGACTGGATGCTGTAGTATGTAATGGGAAATCTTTAGGTCCAAGGATGAGAAATAGGGGTGATGGGTGGGGTGATGGGTGAGGTGGTGGGTACACACGCTCTTAAGAGATGGAAGGTACCTTTTGAGAATGGCAGGATGGGGGATAAGGTTAAAAGGCTAGTGCTATATCAGTGGCAGGGATGGGCCTAGGGAGCAGGGGTAAGAATATAGGGGTGGTGACGTCATGGATACGCCAGCGTATGAAGCGTAAAGGAGTCAGGATGGACTTCATGGGGGTGGGCTGGGTTATGATTCAGGCAGGAGAATAGTATGAGGCATAAGAATGGTGGGCGGGCGGGGGGAGACCGGTTGATGGGGGGCAGTGTAAAGCATAGGGTTGAAGGGGTGGTGTAATTTGGGGCTGGGTATTGGGGTGGTCCCATATGAGGGCGGGTAGTGGAGGTCCTGCAGTTCAGGGGTAATGGGCTTCCAAAGAGGGCAGAATAGTGTCTCTGGAAGAAGATCAGCGGGAGACTTAAAGATGGTGGGGTGATGCTCAATGTGGGAGGGTAGGTTGGGCTTGGAATATGGGGGTGGTGTTCAATTGATAAGGGTGGGGATCTGTGGATCACGCGCAGTTGGACTTTGGTGTGGACGGGGATGGTGATGGGGTCCTGGTGCAGGGTGGCCGATGTGTCATAGATGCTCACGCCTGCACAAATAGTCCATCTCTTGTGCACCCGCCCAGAGGTCACTGCCAAGTGGCAGCTAGTTCCGCTCCTTTTATACATTTGCTCAGAGAATCTAAAATGGTGGCGTATTCTGCTAATGTTTTAGGAACGTTACTAACTCATGCACCTACACCAATGTGTGGCTCTCTCACCCATGCATACCCACATAGGCACTCCCACACGGACACACGTCACAGGTCTCCTGGCAATTGCGCACGCATGCCAGTGTTTCTTGCACTCATAGGGTGTCTGCCAGTCACGCAAACACACTTGCTTGCTGTATCTCGCACCCAGACACATTGAACAGGTTCTCTTACTCATTCCCATGTGCAAGCATTGGGCTTTCTTGCACTCACACACATCCCCATCTTATTGGCTGTTCTTATACCCACACACATACCCACCTTATTGGCTGTTCTTACACTCACTCACACACATTCCCATCGTATTGTTTATTGTCCACTCACAGAAATTCCCATGTGATTGTCCTTCTTGCACTCACACACATCCCCATCTTATTGGCTGTTTTTACACCCACACGCATTCCCATCGTATTGGTGTTCTTGCACTCACACACATACCCACTTTATTGGCCTTCTTACACTCACACACATACCCACCTTATTGGCTGTTCTTACACTCACTCACACACATTCCCATCGTATTGCTTATTTTGCACTCACACACATTCCCATTTGACTGGCCTTCTTGCACTCACACCCATTGTATTGGTTGTCTTACACACACACAGATACCCCCTTATTGGCTTTCTTGCACTCCCACACTCCTCTCTCCATGCCAAATTGGCATAATTGTGCTCGTTACAGCAAACATACCCTGACCCATTCCTGCCACGAGAGAGCGAGAGATTACGTGTGGCATCACAGCTCACCTGCCAGTGCCCACTCCTTGCCTTACTTACCACAAGACACCCACAAACATCCATCAGGTGGGCTATTGCAAACACCTCCTCCCTCGCTCACTTGCCTGATTGCCACATAGACCCCAAACCAGTAATTGCGCCAGATGTTTGCCACCAGCATGAGGGAGGAGCTTGTTCTCACCGAAGTCCGGATTGGAGGACATACACATTTGCCTCAGTTGCAGCGATTTGCACTAACCTCCAGCTCTCTTGCCCGTCCTCGGTGTCATAGTGTTCTCTTGTAGTGTACGAGTTTAGGCCACGAACCGCAAATGCCACACAAAGCCAGAGAAGATGCAGAATTCAACCATGACAGTGCCGCTATGTGCCTGCTCTACGACTGGTACCAGAACTCAGCAGGGGATGCTACCCCCACTCCTCGGGGGTGGGGCGCAAAATCCTGCACCACAAATGGAGAGAAGGTGGCAGTGGTATCCGGCAATGCCAAGCCATTGGATAGCGACCGCAGTGTTTCCGAAATCCGCAACTGCCACACACACAAACGCGCCATGGACTCTTTAACTCTATAATGTAACTGATTGATGATTAAAGTTCCTTCTGACTATTTGTATAGTGTCATTGATAGTGTAAGTTATACTCTCAAGGGCAGTAGTATTGCACCGATGATACGCCAAGGTTATGGGAGGAGCAAGTGGAACACTTGGTTACACAGGGAAAACTACAACCAGTAGAAGTTTTGGCTTTTGTGTAGGTGCGGGACAGGCATTTGCCAGGTGCTGCCATAGCGATAGAACCTGGCTATAACATGGCATTGGCTGGTCATTGATGTGATTCTCTGGGTGTATGATAGCAGTGCCTGGAAAATGCCGATCGAATACCTAAACACATGCGAAAAACTGTTGGTTTTACCAATGCTTATTTTTAACAGGACTTCAGTACAAGGAATATATTTGAATCATAAGTCAAGTGGTTGAAGGCACTCTTGCTTAACTCCGTTTTTTCACACCACTGGCACATCTTTTACAGCTACAATTAAGTCATTAACTCTCAGCAGACTGCTTAAAAAAATAACATTTGCAGGTCAAAGTTTGATGTCACATTTTGATAGAGCTCACTCAAAGACAGCACAGGAGGATGTTTCGAGGCAGGCTGGGCATCTCCTGGTTTAGGTTCATGGATTATCATGCCATGAGAGGTCAATGGGGGAGGGAATAACCATACAACAAAAGGCTGTGTTTCCCTCCTCACGTGTCATCTCTCTAATATCCATGCTCCAGTGCGATAGTTTTGGCTTATAGGTGGCAATTAAGCTCCACCTAATAGCCAAAACTAAAAGGGTGTTTGCATCAGTACTGGTGTATCAATAGTCAGAGCCTTAGCTGGAGCATTATGTCCATGTCCAGTAGCCTCAGTGTCAGAAGGATCACGACTGGCAGGAAACAATTCAGAGATTGGCAATCCATCGAACTGAAATTCCTAGTGGAAGAGTCCCAAGAAAAGGAGCGTGTACTAATTTGGGACAATATGGAGATTGGTGTGTGTTATGGCATCCTGAAACTACATACAGGGGGTAAACATGGGGTTTTTAAGTGGAAGCTCAATCAGAGACCTACAGTATGTGCTATGAAAATGGACGGGGCATGTAGTCTCTGCAGTAACACTAGAAAATATAATTTTCATGGGAAGGAAACAGAATGCACAAAGCAACCTCTCGATAGAAGGTGAGGTGACAAACTCAGTCAGTGGCCTGAACAGCAGGAACTGGAGCCCAGAGAGAGCCAAGAATAGTCACAACCTAGTATAGGTTTGATGGGCCTGGCATACGCCTTGCGCCATCATACTCCACGCATCAGTCTATGAATGGTGTCTTGAAGAGAGAGGGTGAAAGGTAGTCATCCTGGAGATGGAACCCAACATTCCCGACAATCCGATGAGCTGGGTGTGTGTGACCGTGCATGTCTCACCAATGTGCATGACCAGCTTCTCTAAGTGATGCCTGCCACGAGCTTGAGCACTGTCTCACCGCCAACATGACCCAAAAGATGTGAGTAGTATCTCCCTAGTCCCCAGGTGGGTACTTCAACATCAGTGGAAGCAGTCCATCATGTAAACGGCACCATTGGTCCTTACTAGTATGAGAATTGAGCCTGCTAACTGTTGGGTCTCAGTGGTACCTTATCCTCAGTGCCAGGTGTCCCTCCTAAAGCGTGGCGCTAATACCGACTCTTCGGTGCCAGCAGTATAATCATCACCCCCATAGTTTTATAGGAATCCCTTTCCTTTTTTTGTCTGGCACAAGCAGCTTTAGCTCTCTGCTAGAGCTTTTGAAGATGCACAATAGAGAGGGGGCCTAATGCCAGGTGCAGTATGAGCACATCCTGGCGGAAGCGCTGTTACAGGGCTTCTAGGGGTATCCATTGTGAAGAGACTTTCAAAAGCATATTTTCTTCTTTGGGCCTTGGTACACTGAAGCATGTTTCACTTCTGTGCTGCATGTTTCTTTCACTGCTTCTGTTCATTTTCTAAAGCCTGGCTCGCAACACAAAACAAAGAAGAAATACATTTACAAAGGCAGAACTAATGGCTTTCTCAATGCCTGTTGTGTTTAGGATATTTCCAGGCTAAAGATCTATTCTTTTTAAGACATGTATTTTTATTTTTCATGTAGCAGAAAAGATGGAAACTTCTCATCAAGAGCCTGCACAATGGAGTTATAACATCAATAGGCAAACACCACTATCCAACCAGGATGAAGCATATCAATCGGTGTGAAAGTTCAGTGTCATGAAGACATCAGACTTGATCTCTCTCAAACTCCCCTCGACAAAAGCAGTCCCATTGTAATTCCTCCCTTCAGCCCTATAGATGTAACTACAGGATTTAGCATTCAGTTCGTGCATGAGCCCAGGCAAGGGTTGCAGACAACATGGAGCATGCGTTCTTAATCTCGCTGTCTCGTTCTTATCCTAACCGTGGAAGCTGGTTTCCCCAAGTCTTCCACACTTTCCTCCACTTTCAAATATATTGGACTTCATCGCAAGGTGGGCGGTATCCCGCCTGGGATACTGCCCAACTTTATTTGTTTTACCGCCCACCGGTCCGGCGGTATTACCAGCGGATCACGGGTTTGGTGGTAAACGGTATTCCCCATTTGGGAATTTTCAGCGCAATTACCACCAGCACTATTACCGTGTGGTAATTCCGCCGGAAATTGGCATTTTTCATACTCATGATTGGACAGGCTCTTAAATGCAGCAATAACGCTGTTGCCACTGCCTTTAAGGGCTACCACCCAACTCGTGATGAGGCTCATTGTATATTTTCAGTGCCTAAGGACAATCGTCTGCCCTGCTACACACAAGACATTCTTAATTCATAGGACTTCAGCGTCAGACATTTTGCATTGTTGCTTCTGCAGCACATTAAATGGCCGCAGCATGTTACACACATGGTCTCTGCATCGAAAGAGAGTTTTAGCTCTCTTATGATAAAGATCATTTGTTAATAAATGCACCAGATGACAGCTGTTGTGATATACAAGATCACTTTACATTACCTTGCATGAATACAAATAGTAGTGTAAGAAGATGCCCCCGCTTAAGTTGTTTACTTGAGGCGAGAGGTGGATTGGAGCATAACTCAGATATTATTAGACCTGTCAGTGGCTTTTGGCAATGCCAGCTACGTTGTCCTCCCCTAGAAGCTAACGAAGGAAGCGGGCCAGAAACAACCCGACAACGGGTTCTTTCCTTTATTGCTCCATTTAATATTTATCTGAAACCCTTAGCAAAATGTGTTCTCTTGTTTGAGATGAAATGTTATAATTATGCAGATGACGTGTGATTGTTGTCTAGAGTTTATTCTTGCTCTGAGAACTTAAAGAAAGCTTTTCGGAAATGTGCTGCTTGCAATAAATCACTGCATGAGCCAGAATAAAATGAAAAGGAACCCTAACAAAACAATATGGATAGTCAGGCTTCAAGGGAGACTGGTCTTCCACATAACTTGGCATTAAACCCAAGTAAATGTCCTTCACCAGTATTAGTGGTAAACACATAGGGACAGCTACTAAACTCTGAATTAATACTCGCCTCATTGACTGCAAAAGTTGCTAAAGATGGCTAATTCCCATTTAAGATCCATCAAATGACTCACGTAATTTCTCACTTTTACACAAAAAGGGTCCAGGAAACGAAAGCATTGACAGTGCCCAGCCTAAACCATGTGAACAGCATGTACCTGGTCTTCCAGGCTACCTTAGACACCGGGTCATAAGAAGTTTGGCGGTCCAGAATTAACGTGCCAGTACATTTGTTACTGCAAGTTTGCTGGTGAAGGTATTTGACTTGCGTAAATCAGGTCCTGTGAAGGCATCATGAAGTAAGGCACAGACAACAGATTCAGAATTCAAAATCAAATACTTTACTAACTTAAATGTCAGGATAGAGAAAGATCAAACTTCCCTATGCTTAGGTGGGATTTTCTACCTAAATGAAACTAAAGAAAGTCTGTGTCAAAGAGTTCAACTTAAGAATCTGTCTGTGTCCAAAACCTATACTTGCCCTCACAACTAATCTATACAATATGTAGGGATGTCAGCAACCAAAAGAAACAGTGTTCATCATAAAGTTCTGAGCTTCTTCCAGCTCACAGCTTTCTCTCGGCTCCCTTCCCCAAGTATAAAAGAGTTCTGACAAAAGTCTCAAAATGACCATGCTTAATTGAAGGATGGTACAGTTTTAACCAATACTCAGGGATCCCTTCCCCAAGTTCTAAGTAACACAATTCCAAACACAAAAGAGCCTTGAGAGTCTGTCATCAAATAAGTAAAAGCTCCAAGTCTGAGGGTTCCCCTCTCCTAGACTTAGTTTCAGTATCACAAACATATCCTTTGTCTTCTTAGAGTTCTGTGCCACACTTGCACCCTCTTCTGCATGTAAATATCTTGACCGAGTTGAATTAAACTTCAGGGTTCCATTTAATTTGACTTTTAATATATGCTGTATGTAGATTTTCACACAATTTGATATTCAATATGCCTCTTTTTGGATCAATTTTAAGGTTCCAGCATACAATGGTTGTTAAAGTTCCATCCATTTTAGAATACAGCATACAGTAATTCTACTTGAGTTTGAAGTTTCATTCAATTTAGAATTCAGAATTTAACAATTCTGCTTATTTGTAAAGTTTTCATTCAGTTTGATATTCAATAGACATGGGTTGCACTCATTATTCACTTTCAATTCAACCTGCTGTTTAATGTTCCTATAATTTTCTTTAAAGGGAATTTCCAGCACTCAGAGAATTTCGAAACTGTGTTTCCTTAAACACGGGACCACTCTGATACAAAGGGCCTCATTACGACCCTGGCACTAATGGGTTAACGGCGCCGTAAAAGGCTGTGGCGCGTTAGCCCATTAGCGCCTTACTACGAGGTCCCTTTGCTGGACCCGACCTGAACGGCCAGTCTAGAACAGCCGTTAAAGTAGGGACCAGCAAAGGGACCTTGGTGCTAAGTACAGCACCGCAATTTGCGGTACCGTACTTAGCACCTTCCCCAGTCCCATTGAGCCCTATGGGGCAAAAATGGGAATGGGGAAGGGCCAATGTTCAATGGGGAATTACCGCCCTGCCAACCTTGGAATGGGGTGGTAATTCCCCATTGAACATTGGCGGACTTGTTACGATACCGGCACCAACCATGGTGCTAATAGCGCCATGGTTTAGCGCCAGTATCGCAATGAGGGCCAAAGTATTCCTTTAGAATGAGAAAGTTCAAACACTCTTGCACCGGGTTTCTCAATTGTTAGAAACTCACCAGTCGCGTTCACAGCTTTTCCAGCAGTATGGGTCACATGTCCTTCTGCTTTTCATGCCGGGGGTCCACCTCCTGCCCCTCAGGCATTCCTGTGGTGACCTCATAACACAGGGGAACAACCACCTCAAACACCAGCAAAAGGGACAGCCTCTGCACATGGCTCCCTTCACAATGTTTAGTCTGCTTCCCAAAGTCTCTGCTCCCGCACCACGCTTCCATAGCCCGCCTCGCTCTCCAAACCTCAGCATTTCTGCGTGCTTCTCAATTAAAGTTTCTTGTTGCTTGCACGAGCCTCCTTGCTGCTTCTCCTCTCGCTCTCTGCCCTGATGGGCTGCTCTCCTTTTATACACCTGCAGCCCCTTGATAGGATGCAGGTGTGAATGTTCAATGAGTCCTGCCTGACTACAATCAAAGTGACATACCTGACCTTCAAAGCTCTTAGCAGGCATCTTCCTGGTCCCAGTACCAGAGTGGTAAAATAGTGCAGTCATCATTGCTCTTATCTGCTCTTCTTCGTCCCAGTAATGTCAGGGGTTACATGTGGGGAAACAAACGGAGCTGAGTTACAATTAACTATAAAGGTTGTTGAGGGGTTGGGTTGGTCGTCAATAGGGAAAGGGGGATACCATGACTCGCCCAATGGCTCCCCACTCTCAATTCCCATACCAGCAAACCTCTAATGACCATCATCTCCAAAGACTATAATATGCAGCTGTCCACTTTCCACTTTACTTTAACATCAGAGATCGCATCTCGATTGCCCAGCCCTCCTTCCGTTGGCTAACGGTGACCCCTATACATAAAAAGAAAGGCGCTATGCATTATCCATCAAGGACTCCAGAAACAAAACCAAGTGGCCATGCTCAATAAGCTGTTCCTATAGCTTGTTGCTAGGTCACATCTGCTATAGCCTATAGCAGTTACCCAAGTATTGGAGGTACCCAAGTGCCAATAGAAATCCATTGGACCCCAGGCATTGCCAGTTAAGACACTAATCTATGGATAACTTCCACTTAACTTAAAAACACGAATGCCATTCTGCTTTTTCCAAGGAGCCATCCAGGCTTGCATATTCCCCCAGGAGTTAAGGCAGGGAACATAACTGCATTGGTTGGCCCAAGGACAAAAGTCCTAGGAAAAAAAGTGGCGGATGCTTGTGGTCTCGTGCAGAAGGGATGTGACCTAGCAGTTCGGGCTGGACTGCCCCTTTTGCGGTGGCACAAGCCTGATTTGCATATGGTCTTTTCCCTTTGTAATGGTTTGGCAGGCGAAGAACGATGGTCTGGAGGGTTGCCCAGAGCAATACCAGTAGTTAAGATTCATTCTAAACCTTCCAGCCATCACCTCTTTGTTTTTTGCTTTAACACCCCGAGTGGGACGGGTATACCCAGACGTGAGTCCCGTGCCTGCTGGGCCTAGAGACCCAAGCTGCTCCTCACTGATGAGGCCCAACAAGGCTGAAACATGTTTGGGGATGTTTGTGGTCTAGTGCAGAAGGGATGTGACCTAGCAGTTCGGGTTGGACTGCCCCTTTTGGGGTGGGGCCAAGCCTGATTTGCATATGGTCTTTTCCCTTCTGTAATGGCTTGGAAGGCAAAGAACGATGGTCTGAAGGGTTGCCCAGAGCAATGCCAGTGGTTAGGATTCATTCTAAACCTTCCAGCCATCACCTCTTTGTTTTTTGCTTTGTCACCCAGAGTGGGACGGGTATGCCCAGATGTTGGACCCGTGCCTGCTGGGCCTAGAGACGCAAGCTACTCCTCACTGATGAGGTCCAACAAGGCTGAAACATGTTTGGGGATGCTTGTGGTCTCGTGCAGAAGGGATGTGACCTAGCAGTTTCGGCTGGACTGCCCCTTTTGCGGTGGGGCGAAGCCTGATTTGCATATGGTCTTTTCCCTTCTGTAATGGCTTGGCAGGCGAAGAATGATGGTCTGGAGGGTTGCCCAGAGCAATGCCAGTGTTTAAGATTCATTCTAAACCTTCCAGCCATCACCTCTTTGTTGTTTGCTTTGTCACCCTGAGTGGCACGGGTATGCCCAGATGTGGGTCCCGTGCCTGCTGGGCCTAGAGACCCAAGCTACTCCTCACTGATGAGGCCCAACAAGGCCGAAACCTGTTTGGGGATGCTTGTGGTCTCGTGCAGAAGGGATGTGACATAGCAGTTCGGCCTGGACTGCCCCTTTTGGGGTGGGGCAAAGCCTGATTTCCATATGGTCTTTTCCCTTCTGTAATGGCTTGGCAGGTGAAGAACGATAGTCTGGAGGGTTGCCCAGAGCAATGCCAGTGGTTAAGATTCATTCTAAACCTTCCAGCCATCACCTCTTTGTTTTTTGCTTTGTCACCCCGAGTGGGGCGGGTATGCCCAGACGTGGGTCCCGTGCCTGCTGGGCCTAGAGACCCAAGCTACTCCTCACTGATGAGGCCCAACAAGGCCGAAAAATGTTTGGGGATGCTTGTGGTCTCGTGCATAAGGGATGTGACCTAGCAGTTCGAGCTGGACTGCCCCTTTTGGGGTGGAGCCAACCCTGATTTGCATATGGTCTTTTCCTTTCTGTAATGGCTTGGCAGGCGAAGAACGATGGTCTGGAGGGTTGCCAAGAGCAATGCCAGTGGTTAAGGTTCATTCTAAACCTTCCAGCCATCACCTCTTTGTTTTTTGCTTTGTCACCCCGAGTGGGACGGGTATGCCCAGGCGTGGGTCCTGTGCCTGCTGGGCCTAGAGCCCCAAGCTACTCCTCACTGATGAGCCCCAACAGGACCAAAACATGTTTGGGGATGCTTGTGGTCTCGTGCAGAAGGGATGTGACCTAGCAGTTCGGGTTGGACTGCCCCTTTTGGGGTGGGGCCAAGCCTGATTTGCATATGGTCTTTTCCCTTCAGTAATGGCTTGGAAGGCGAAGAACAATGGTCTGAAGGGTTGCCCAGAGCAATGCCAGTGGTTAGGATTCATTCTAAACCTTCCAGCCATCACCTCTTTGTTTTTTGCTTTGTCACCCCGAGTGGGACGGGTATGCCCAGACGTGGGTCCTGTGCCTGCTGGGCCTAGAGCCCCAAGCTACTCCTCACTGATGAGCCCCAACAGGACCAAAACATGTTTGGGGATGCTTGTGGTCTCGTGCAGAAGGGATGTGACCTAGCAGTTCGGGTTGGACTGCCCCTTTTGGGGTGGGGCCAAGCCTGATTTGCATATGGTCTTTTCCCTTCAGTAATGGCTTGGAAGGCGAAGAACAATGGTCTGAAGGGTTGCCCAGAGCAATGCCAGTGGTTAGGATTCATTCTAAACCTTCCAGCCATCACCTCTTTGTTTTTTGCTTTGTCACCCCGAGTGGGACGGGTATGCCCAGATGTGGGTCCCGTGCCTGCTGGGCCTAGAGACCAAGCTACTCCTCACTGATGAGGTCCAACAAGGCTGAAACATGTTTGGGGATGCTTGTGGTCTCGTGCAGAAGGGATGTAACCTAGCACGTTTCGGCTGGACTGCCCCTTTTGCGGTGGGGCGAAGCCTGATTTGCATATGGTCTTTTTCATTCTGTAATGGCTTGGCAGGTGAAGAACAATAGTCTGGGGGGTTGCCCAGAGCAATGCCAGTGGTTAAGATTCATTTCAAACCTTCCAGCCATCACCTCTTTGTTTTTTGCTTTGTCACCCCGAGTGGGATGGGGATGCCCAGATGTGGGTCCCGTGCCTGCTGGGCCTAGAGACCCAAGCTGCTCCTCACTGATGAGGCCCAACAAGGCCGAAACATGTTTGGGGATGCTTGTGGTCTAGTGCAGAATGGATGTGACCTAGTAGTTCGGGTTGGACTGCCCCTTTTGGGGTGGGGCCAAGCCTGATTTGCATATGGTCTTTTCTCTTCTGTAATGGCTTGGAGGGTGAAGAACGATGGTCTGAAGGGTTGCCCAGAGCAATGCCAGTGGTTAGGATTCATTCTAAACCTTCCAGCCATTACCTCTTTGTTTTTTGCTTTGTCACCCCGAGTGGGACGGGTATGCTCAGATGTGGGTCCCGTGCCTGCTAGGCCTAGAGACCCAAGCTACTCCTCACTGATGAGGCCCAACAAGGCCGAAACATGTTTGGGGATGTTTGTGGTCTCGTGCAAAAGGGATGTGACCTAGCAGTTCGGCTTGGACTGCCCCTTTTGGGGTGGGGCCAAGCCTGATTTGCATGTCGTCTTTTCCCTTCTGTAATGGCTTGGCAGGTGAAGAACGATAGTCTGGAGGGTTGCCCAGAGCAATGCCAGTGGTTAAGATTGATTCTTAACCTTCCAGCCATCACCTCTTTGTTGTTTGCTTTGTCACCCCGAGTGGGGCGGGTATGCCCAGACGTGGGTCCCGTGCCTGCTGGGCCTAGAGACCCAAGCTGCTCCTCACTGATGAGGCCCAACAAGGCTGAAACATGTTTGGGGATGTTTGTGGTCTAGTGCAGAAGGGATGTGACCTAGCAGTTCGGGTTGGACTGCCCCTTTTGGGGTGGGGCCAAGCCTGATTTGCATATGGTCTTTTCCCTTCTGTAATGGCTTGGAAGGCAAAGAACGATGGTCTGAAGGGTTGCCCAGAGCAATGCCAGTGGTTAGGATTCATTCTAAACCTTCCAGCCATCACCTCTTTGTTTTTTGCTTTGTCACCCAGAGTGGGACGGGTATGCCCAGATGTTGGACCCGTGCCTGCTGGGCCTAGAGACGCAAGCTACTCCTCACTGATGAGGTCCAACAAGGCTGAAACATGTTTGGGGATGCTTGTGGTCTCGTGCAGAAGGGATGTGACCTAGCAGTTTCGGCTGGACTGCCCCTTTTGCGGTGGGGAGAAGCCTGATTTGCATATGGTCTTTTCCCTTCTGTAATGGCTTGGCAGGCGAAGAATGATGGTCTGGAGGGTTGCCCAGAGCAATGCCAGTGTTTAAGATTCATTCTAAACCTTCCAGCCATCACCTCTTTGTTGTTTGCTTTGTCACCCTGAGTGGCACGGGTATGCCCAGATGTGGGTCCCGTGCCTGCTGGGCCTAGAGACCCAAGCTACTCCTCACTGATGAGGCCCAACAAGGCCGAAACCTGTTTGGGGATGCTTGTGGTCTCGTGCAGAAGGGATGTGACCTAGCAGTTCGGCCTGGACTGCCCCTTTTGGGGTGGGGCAAAGCCTGATTTGCATATGGTCTTTTCCCTTCTGTAATGGCTTGGCAGGTGAAGAACGATAGTCTGGAGGGTTGCCCAGAGCAATGCCAGTGTTTAAGATTCATTCTAAACCTTCCAGCCATCACCTCTTTGTTGTTTGCTTTGTCACCCTGAGTGGCACGGGTATGCCCAGATGTGGGTCCCGTGCCTGCTGGGCCTAGAGACCCAAGCTACTCCTCACTGATGAGGCCCAACAAGGCCGAAACCTGTTTGGGGATGCTTGTGGTCTCGTGCAGAAGGGATGTGACCTAGCAGTTTAGGCTGGACTGCCCCTTTTGCGGTGGGGAGAAGCCTGATTTGCATATGGTCTTTTCCCTTCTGTAATGGCTTGGCAGGCGAAGAATGATGGTCTGGAGGGTTGCCCAGAGCAATGCCAGTGGTTAAGATTCATTCTAAACCTTCCAGCCATCACCTCTTTGTTTTTTGCTTTGTCACCCCGAGTGGGGTGGGTATGCCCAGACGTGGGTCCCGTGCCTGCTGGGCCTAGAGACCCAAGCTACTCCTCACTGATGAGGCCCAACAAGGCCGAAAAATGTTTGGGGATGCTTGTGGTCTCGTGCATAAGGGATGTGACCTAGCAGTTCGAGCTGGACTACCCCTTTTGGGGTGGAGCCAAGCCTGATTTGCATATGGTCTTTTCCTTTCTGTAATGGCTTGGCAGGCGAAGAACGATGGTCTGGAGGGTTGCCAAGAGCAATGCCAGTGGTTAAGGTTCATTCTAAACCTTCCAGCCATCACCTCTTTGTTTTTTGCTTTGTCACCCCGAGTGGGACGGGTATGCCCAGACGTGGGTCCCGTGCCTGCTGGGCCTAGAGCCCCAAGCTACTCCTCGCTGATGAGCCCCACAGGACCAAAACATGTTTGGGGATGCTTGTGGTCTCGTGCAGAAGGGATGTGACCTAGCAGTTCGGGTTGGACTGCCCCTTTTGGGGTGGGGCCAAGCCTGATTTGCATATGGTCTTTTCCCTTCAGTAATGGCTTGGAAGGCGAAGAACAATGGTCTGAAGGGTTGCCCAGAGCAATGCCAGTGGTTAGGATTCATTCTAAACCTTCCAGCCATCACCTCTTTGTTTTTTGCTTTGTCACCCCGAGTGGGACGGGTATGCCCAGATGTGGGTCCCGTGCCTGCTGGGCCTAGAGACGCAAGCTACTCCTCACTGATGAGGTCCAACAAGGCTGAAACATGTTTGGGGATGCTTGTGGTCTCGTGCAGAAGGGATGTAACCTAGCACGTTTCGGCTGGACTGCCCCTTTTGCGGTGGGGCGAAGCCTGATTTGCATATGGTCTTTTTCATTCTGTAATGGCTTGGCAGGTGAAGAACAATAGTCTGGGGGGTTGCCCAGAGCAATGCCAGTGGTTAAGATTCATTCCAAACCTTCCAGCCATCACCTCTTTGTTTTTTGCTTTGTCACCCCGAGTGGGATGGGGATGCCCAGATGTGGGTCCCGTGCCTGCTGGGCCTAGAGACCCAAGCTGCTCCTCACTGATGAGGCCCAACAAGGCCGAAACATGTTTGGGGATGCTTGTGGTCTAGTGCAGAAGGGATGTGACCTAGTAGTTCGGGTTGGACTGCCCCTTTTGGGGTGGGGCCAAGCCTGATTTGCATATGGTCTTTTCTCTTCTGTAATGGCTTGGAGGGTGAAGAACGATGGTCTGAAGGGTTGCCCAGAGCAATGCCAGTGGTTAGGATTCATTCTAAACCTTCCAGCCATTACCTCTTTGTTTTTTGCTTTGTCACCCCGAGTGGGACAGGTATGCTCAGATGTGGGTCCCGTGCCTGCTAGGCCTAGAGACCCAAGCTACTCCTCACTGATGAGGCCCAACAAGGCCGAAACATGTTTGGGGATGTTTGTGGTCTCGTGCAAAAGGGATGTGACCTAGCAGTTCGGCTTGGACTGCCCCTTTTGGGGTGGGGCCAAGCCTGATTTGCATGTCGTCTTTTCCCTTCTGTAATGGCTTGGCAGGTGAAGAACGATAGTCTGGAGGGTTGCCCAGAGCAATGCCAGTGGTTAAGATTGATTCTTAACCTTCCAGCCATCACCTCTTTGTTGTTTGCTTTGTCACCCCGAGTGGGTCGGGTATGCCCAGACGTGGGTCCCGTGCCTGCTGGGCCTAGAAACCCAAGCTACTCCTCACTGATGAGGCCCAACAAGGCCGAAACATGTTTGGGGATGCTTGTGGTCTCGTGCAGAAGGGATGTGACCTTGCAGTTCGGGCGGGACTGCCCTTTTTGGGGTGGAGCCAAGCCTGATTTGCATATGGTCTTTTCCCTTCTGTAATGGCTTGGCAGGCGAAGAAGGATGGTCTGGAGGATTGCCAAGAGCAATGCCAGTGGTTAAGGTTCATTCTAAACCTTCCAGCCATCACCTCTTTGTTTTTTGCTTTGTCACCCCGAGTGGGACGGGTATGCCCAGACGTGGGTCCCGTGCCTGCTGGGCCTAGAGCCCCAAGCTACTCCTCACTGATAAGCCCCAACAAGACCAAAACATGTTTGGGGATGCTTGTGGTCTCGTGCAGAAGGGATGTGACCTAGCAGTTCGGCCTGGACTGCCCCTTTTGGGGTGGGGCCAAGCCTGATTTGCATATGGTCTTTTCCCTTCTGTAATGGCTTGGCAGGTGAAGAACGATAGTCTGGAGGGTTGCCCAGAGCAATGCCAGTGGTTAAGATTCATTCTAAACCTTCCAGCCATCACCTCTTTGTTTTTTGCTTTGTCACCCCGAGTGGGGGGGTATGCCCAGACGTGGGTCCCGTGCCTGCTGGGCCTAGAGACCCAAGCTACTCCTCACTGATGAGGCCCAACAAGGCCGAAAAATGTTTGGGGATGCTTGTGGTCTCGTGCATAAGGGATGTGACCTAGCAGTTCGAGCTGGACTGCCCCTTTTGGGGTGGAGCCAAGCCTGATTTGCATATGGTCTTTTCCCTTCTGTAATGGCTTGGAAGGCAAAGAACGATGGTCTGAAGGGTTGCCCAGAGCAATGCCAGTGGTTAGGATTCATTCTAAACCTTCCAGCCATCACCTCTTTGTTTTTTGCTTTGTCACCCAGAGTGGGACGGGTATGCCCAGATGTTGGACCTGTGCCTGCTGGGCCTAGAGACGCAAGCTACTCCTCACTGATGAGGTCCAACAAGGCTGAAACATGTTTGGGGATGCTTGTGGTCTCGTGCAGAAGGGATGTGACCTAGCAGTTTCGGCTGGACTGCCCCTTTTGCGGTGGGGAGAAGCCTGATTTGCATATGGTCTTTTCCCTTCTGTAATGGCTTGGCAGGCGAAGAATGATGGTCTGGAGGGTTGCCCAGAGCAATGCCAGTGTTTAAGATTCATTCTAAACCTTCCAGCCATCACCTCTTTGTTGTTTGCTTTGTCACCCTGAGTGGCACGGGTATGCCCAGATGTGGGTCCCGTGCCTGCTGGGCCTAGAGACCCAAGCTACTCCTCACTGATGAGGCCCAACAAGGCCGAAACCTGTTTGGGGATGCTTGTGGTCTCGTGCAGAAGGGATGTGACCTAGCAGTTCGGCCTGGACTGCCCCTTTTGGGGTGGGGCAAAGCCTGATTTGCATATGGTCTTTTCCCTTCTGTAATGGCTTGGCAGGTGAAGAACGATAGTCTGGAGGGTTGCCCAGAGCAATGCCAGTGGTTAAGATTCATTCTAAACCTTCCAGCCATCACCTCTTTGTTTTTTGCTTTGTCACCCCGAGTGGGGCGGGTATGCCCAGACGTGGGTCCCGTGCCTGCTGGGCCTAGAGACCCAAGCTGCTCCTCACTGATGAGGCCCAACAAGGCCGAAACATGTTTGGGGATGCTTGTGGTCTAGTGCAGAAGGGATGTGACCTTGCAGTTCGGGCGGGACTGCCCTTTTTGGGGTGGAGCCAAGCCTGATTTGCATATGGTCTTTTCCCTTCTGTAATGGCTTGGCAGGCGAAGAAGGATGGTCTGGAGGATTGCCAAGAGCAATGCCAGTGGTTACGGTTCATTCTAAACCTTCCAGCCATCACCTCTTTGTTTTTTGCTTTGTCACCCCGAGTGGGACGGGTATGCCCAGACGTGGGTCCCGTGCCTGCTGGGCCTAGAGCCCCAAGCTACTCCTCACTGATAAGCCCCAACAAGACCAAAACATGTTTGGGGATGCTTGTGGTCTCGTGCAGAAGGGATGTGACCTAGCAGTTCGGCCTGGACTGCCCCTTTTGGGGTGGGGCCAAGCCTGATTTGCATATGGTCTTTTCCCTTCTGTACTGGCTTGGCAGGTGAAGAACGATAGTCTGGAGGGTTGCCCAGAGCAATGCCAGTGGTTAAGATTCATTCTAAACCTTCCAGCCATCACCTCTTTGTTTTTTGCTTTGTCACCCCGAGTGGGGGGGGTATGCCCAGACGTGGGTCCCGTGCCTGCTGGGCCTAGAGACCCAAGCTACTCCTCACTGATGAGGCCCAACAAGGCCGAAAAATGTTTGGGGATGCTTGTGGTCTCGTGCATAAGGGATGTGACCTAGCAGTTCGAGCTGGACTGCCCCTTTTGGGGTGGAGCCAAGCCTGATTTGCATATGGTCTTTTCCCTTCTGTAATGGCTTGGAAGGCAAAGAACGATGGTCTGAAGGGTTACCCAGAGCAATGCCAGTGGTTAGGATTCATTCTAAACCTTCCAGCCATCACCTCTTTGTTTTTTGCTTTGTCACCCAGAGTGGGACGGGTATGCCCAGATGTTGGACCCGTGCCTGCTGGGCCTAGAGACGCAAGCTACTCCTCACTGATGAGGTCCAACAAGGCTGAAACATGTTTGGGGATGCTTGTGGTCTTGTGCAGAAGGGATGTGACCTAGCAGTTTCGGCTGGACTGCCCCTTTTGCGGTGGGGAGAAGCCTGATTTGCATATGGTCTTTTCCCTTCTGTAATGGCTTGGCAGGCGAAGAATGATGGTCTGGAGGGTTGCCCAGAGCAATGCCAGTGTTTAAGATTCATTCTAAACCTTCCAGCCATCACCTCTTTGTTGTTTGCTTTGTCACCCTGAGTGGCACGGGTATGCCCAGATGTGGGTCCCGTGCCTGCTGGGCCTAGAGACCCAAGCTACTCCTCACTGATGAGGCCCAACAAGGCCGAAACCTGTTTGGGGATGCTTGTGGTCTCGTGCAGAAGGGATGTGACCTAGCAGTTCGGCCTGGACTGCCCCTTTTGGGGTGGGGCAAAGCCTGATTTGCATATGGTCTTTTCCCTTCTGTAATGGCTTGGCAGGTGAAGAACGATAGTCTGGAGGGTTGCCCAGAGCAATGCCAGTGGTTAAGATTCATTCTAAACCTTCCAGCCATCACCTCTTTGTTTTTTGCTTTGTCACCCCGAGTGGGGCGGGTATGCCCAGACGTGGGTCCTGTGTCTGCTGGGCCTAGAGACCCAAGCTACTCCTCACTGATGAGGCCCAACAAGGCCGAAAAATGTTTGGGGATGCTTGTGGTCTCGTGCATAAGGGATGTGACCTAGCAGTTCGAGCTGGACTGCCCCTTTTGGGGTGGAGCCAAGCCTGATTTGCATATGGTCTTTTCCTTTCTGTAATGGCTTGGCAGGCGAAGAACGATGGTCTGGAGGGTTGCCCAGAGCAATGCCAGTGGTTAGGGTTCATTCTAAACATTCCAGCCATCACCTCTTTGTTTTTTGCTTTGTCACCCCGAGTGGGACGGGTATGCCCAGACGTGGGTCCCGTGCCTGCTGGGCCTAGAGCCCCAAGCTACTCCTCGCTGATGAGCCCCAACAGGACCAAAACATGTTTGGGGATGCTTGTGGTCTCGTGCAGAAGGGATGTGACCTAGCAGTTCGGGTTGGACTGTCCCTTTTGGGGTGGGGCCAAGCCTGATTTGCATATGGTCTTTTCCCTTCAGTAATGGCTTGGAAGGCGAAGAACAATGGTCTGAAGGGTTGCCCAGAGCAATGTCAGGGGTTAGGATTCATTCTAAACCTTCCAGCCATCACCTCTTTGTTTTTTGCTTTGTCACCCCGAGTGGGACGGGTATGCCCAGATGTGGGTCCCGTGCCTGCTGGGCCTAGAGACGCAAGCTACTCCTCACTGATGAGGTCCAACAAGGCTGAAACATGTTTGGGGATGCTTGTGGTCTCGTGCAGAAGGGATGTAACCTAGCACGTTTCGGCCGGACTGCCCCTTTTGCGGTGGGGCGAAGCCTGATTTGCATATGGTCTTTTTCATTCTGTAATGGCTTGGCAGGTGAAGAACAATAGTCTGGGGGGTTGCCCAGAGCAATGCCAGTGGTTAAGATTCATTCCAAACCTTCCAGCCATCACCTCTTTGTTTTTTGCTTTGTCACCCCGAGTGGGATGGGGATGCCCAGATGTGGGTCCCGTGCCTGCTGGGCCTAGAGACCCAAGCTGCTCCTCACTGATGAGGCCCAACAAGGCCGAAACATGTTTGGGGATGCTTGTGGTCTAGTGCAGAAGGGATGTGACCTAGTAGTTCGGGTTGGACTGCCCCTTTTGGGGTGGGGCCAAGCCTGATTTGCATATGGTCTTTTCTCTTCTGTAATGGCTTGGAGGGTGAAGAACGATGGTCTGAAGGGTTGCCCAGAGCAATGCCAGTGGTTAGGATTCATTCTAAACCTTCCAGCCATTACCTCTTTGTTTTTTGCTTTGTCACCCCGAGTGGGACGGGTATGCTCAGATGTGGGTCCCGTGCCTGCTAGGCCTAGAGACCCAAGCTACTCCTCACTGATGAGGCCCAACAAGGCCGAAACATGTTTGGGGATGTTTGTGGTCTCGTGCAAAAGGGATGTGACCTAGCAGTTCGGCTTGGACTGCCCCTTTTGGGGTGGGGCCAAGCCTGATTTGCATGTCGTCTTTTCCCTTCTGTAATGGCTTGGCAGGTGAAGAACGATAGTCTGGAGGGTTGCCCAGAGCAATGCCAGTGGTTAAGATTGATTCTTAACCTTCCAGCCATCACCTCTTTGTTGTTTGCTTTGTCACCCCGAGTGGGGCGGGTATGCCCAGACGTGGGTCCCGTGCCTGCTGGGCCTAGAAGCCCAAGCTACTCCTCACTGATGAGGCCCAACAAGGCCGAAACATGTTTGGGGATGCTTGTGGTCTCGTGCAGAAGGAATGTGACCTTGCAGTTCGGGCGGGACTGCCCTTTTTGGGGTGGAGCCAAGCCTGATTTGCATATGGTCTTTTCCCTTCTGTAATGGCTTGGCAGGCGAAGAAGGATGGTCTGGAGGATTGCCAAGAGCAATGCCAGTGGTTAAGGTTCATTCTAAACCTTCCAGCCATCACCTCTTTGTTTTTTGCTTTGTCACCCCGAGTGGGACGGGTATGCCCAGACGTGGGTCCCGTGCCTGCTGGGCCTAGAGCCCCAAGCTACTCCTCACTGATAAGCCCCAACAAGACCAAAACATGTTTGGGGATGCTTGTGGTCTCGTGCAGAAGGGATGTGACCTAGCAGTTCGGCCTGGACTGCCCCTTTTGGGGTGGGTCCAAGCCTGATTTGCATATGGTCTTTTCCCTTCTGTAATGGCTTGGCAGGTGAAGAATGATAGTCTGGAGGGTTGCCGAGAGCAATGCCAGTGGTTAAGATTCATTCTAAACCTTCCAGCCATCACCTCTTTGTTTTTTGCTTTGTCACCCCGAGTGGGGGGGGTATGCCCAGACGTGGGTCCCGTGCCTGCTGGGCCTAGAGACCCAAGCTACTCCTCACTGATGAGGCCCAACAAGGCCGAAAAATGTTTGGGGATGCTTGTGGTCTCGTGCATAAGGGATGTGACCTAGCAGTTCGAGCTGGACTGCCCCTTTTGGGGTGGAGCCAAGCCTGATTTGCATATGGTCTTTTACTTTCTGTAATGGCTTGGCAGGCGAAGAACGATGGTCTGGAGGGTTGCCAAGAGCAATGCCAGTGGTTAAGGTTCATTCTAAACCTTCCAGCCATCACCTCTTTGTTTTTTGCTTTGTCACCCCGAGTGGGACGGGTATGCCCAGACATGGGTCCCGTGCCTGCTGGGCCTAGAGCCCCAAGCTACTCCTCACTGATGAGCCCCAACAGGACCAAAACATGTTTGGGGATGCTTGTGGTCTCGTGCAGAAGGGATGTGACCTAGCAGTTCGGGTTGGACTGCCCCTTTTGGGGTGGGGCCAAGCCTGATTTGCATATGGTCTTTTCCCTTCAGTAATGGCTTGGAAGGCAAAGAACGATGGTCTGAAGGGTTGCCCAGAGCAATGCAAGTGGTTAGGATTCATTCTAAACCTTCCAGCCATCACCTCTTTGTTTTTTGCTTTGTCACCCCGAGTGGGACGGGTATGCCCAGATGTGGGTCCCGTGCCTGCTGGGCCTAGAGACGCAAGCTACTCCTCAATGATGAGGTCCAACAAGGCTGAAACATGTTTGGGGATGCTTGTGGTCTCGTGCAGAAGGGATGTAACCTAGCACGTTTTGACTGGACTGCCCCTTTTGCGGTGGGGCGAAGCCTGATTTGCATATGGTTTTTTTCATTCTGTAATGGCTTGGCAGGTGAAGAACAATAGTCTGGAGGGTTGCCCAGAGCAATGCCAGTGGTTAAGATTCATTCCAAACCTTCCAGCCATCACCTCTTTGTTTTTTGCTTTGTCACCCCGAGTGGGATGGGTATGCCCAGATGTGGGTCCCGTGCCTGCTGGGCCTAGAGACCCAAGCTGCTCCTCACTGATGAGGCCCAACAAGGCCGAAACATGTTTGGGGATGCTTGTGGTCTAGTGCAGAAGGGATGTGACCTAGTAGTTCGGGTTGGACTGCCCCTTTTGGGGTGGGGCCAAGCCTGATTTGCATATGGTCTTTTCCCTTCTGTAATGGCTTGGAGGGTGAAGAACGATGGTCTGAAGGGTTGCCCAGAGCAATGCCAGTGGTTAGGATTCATTCTAAACCTTCCAGCCATTACCTCTTTGTTTTTTGCTTTGTCACCCCGAGTGGGACGGGTATGCTCAGATGTGGGTCCCGTGCCTGCTAGGCCTAGAGACCCAAGCTACTCCTCACTGATGAGGCCCAACAAGGCCGAAACATGTTTGGGGATGTTTGTGGTCTCGTGCAAAAGGGATGTGACCTAGCAGTTCGGCTTGGACTGCCCCTTTTGGGGTGGGGCCAAGCCTGATTTGCATGTGGTCTTTTCCCTTCTGTAATGGCTTGGCAGGTGAAGAACGATAGTCTGGAGGGTTGCCCAGAGCAATGCCAGTGGTTAAGATTCATTCTTATCCTTCCAGCCATTACCTCTTTGTTGTTTGCTTTGTCACCCCGAGTGGGGCGGGTATGCCCAGACGTGGGTCCCGTGCCTGCTGGGCCTAGAAACCCAAGCTACTCCTCACTGATGAGGCCCAACAAGGCCGAAACATGTTTGGGGATGCTTGCGGTCTCGTGCAGAAGGGATGTGACCTTGCAGTTCGGGCGGGACTGCCCTTTTTGGGGTGGAGCCAAGCCTGATTTGCATATGGTCTTTTCCCTTCTGTAATGGCTTGGCAGGCGAAGAAGGATGGTCTGGAGGATTGCCAAGAGCAATGCCAGTGGTTAAGGTTCATTCTAAACCTTCCAGCCATCACCTCTTTGTTTTTTGCTTTGTCACCCCGAGTGGGACGGGTATGCCCAGACGTGGGTCCCGTGCCTGCTGGGCCTAGAGCCCCAAGCTACTCCTCACTGATAAGCCCCAACAAGACCAAAACATGTTTGGGGATGCTTGTGGTCTTGTGCAGAAGAGATGTGACCTAGCAGTTCGGGTTGGACTGCCCCTTTTGGGGTGGGGCCAAGCCTGATTTGCATATGGTCTTTTCCTTTCTGTAATGGCTTGGCAGGTGAAGAACGATGGTCTGAAGGGCTGCCCAGAGCAATGCCAGTGGTTAGGATTCATTCTAAACCTTCCAGCCATCACCTCTTTGTTTTTTGCTTTGTCACCCCGAGTGGGACGGGTATGCCCAGATGTGGGTCCCGTGCCTGCTGGGCCTAGAGACGCAAGCTACTCCTCA
The DNA here is from genome assembly GCF_040938575.1 of Ambystoma mexicanum. NCBI lineage: Eukaryota > Metazoa > Chordata > Amphibia > Caudata > Ambystomatidae > Ambystoma > Ambystoma mexicanum. The sequence goes on along the minus strand of NC_090938.1, from coordinate 571,296,613 downwards.
CTGATGAGGTCCAACAAGGCTGAAACATGTTTGGGGATGCTTGTGGTCTAGTGCAGAAGGGATGTGACCTAGCACGTTTTGGCTGGACTGCCCCTTTTGCGGTGGGGCGAAGCCTGATTTGCATATGGTCTTTTCCCTTCTGTAATGGCTTGGCAGGTGAAGAACGATAGTCTGGAGGGTTGCCCAGAGCAATGCCAGTGGTTAAGATTCATTTCAAACTTTCCAGCCATCACCTCTTTGTTTTTTGCTTTGTCACCCCGAGTGGGACCGGTATACCCAGACGTGAGTCCCGTGCCTGCTGGGCCTAGAGACCCAAGCTGCTCCTCACTGATGAGGTCCAACAAGGCTGAAACATGTTTGGGGATGCTTGTGGTCTCGTGCAGAAGGGATGTGACCTAGCGGTTTCGGCTGGACTGCCTCTTTTGCGGTGGGGCGAAGCCTGATTTGCATATGGTCTTTTCCTTTCTGTAATGGCTTGGCAGATGAAGAACGATAGTCTGGAGTGTTGCCGAGAGCAATGGCAGTAGTTAAGATTCATTCTAAACCTTCCAGCCATTACCTCTTTGTTTTTTGCTTTGTCACCCCGAGTGGGACGGATATGCTCAGACGTGGGTCCCGTGCCTGCTGGGCCTAGAGACCCACCTACTCCTCACTGATGAGGCCCAACAAGGCCGAAACATGTTTGCCGATGCTTGTGGTCTCGTGCAGAAGGGATGTGACCTAGCAGTTCGGCCTGGACTGCCCCTTTTGGGGTGGGGCCAAGCCTGATTTGCATATGGTCTTTTCCCTTCTGTAATGGCTTGGCAGGCGAAGAACGATGGTCTGGAGGGTTGCCCAGAGCAATGCCAGTGTTTAAGATTCATTCTAAACCTTCCAGCCATCACCTCTTTGTTGTTTGCTTTGTCAACCTGAGTGGCACGAGTATGCCCAGATGTGGGTCCCGTGCCTGCTGGGCCTAGAGACCCAAGCTTCTCCTCACTGATGAGGCCCACCAAGGCCGAAACGTGTTTGGGGATGCTTGTGGTCTCGTGCAGAAGGGATGTGACCTAGCAGTTCGGCCTGGACTGCCCCTTTTGGGGTGGGGCCAAGCCTGATTTGCGTATGGTCTTTTCCCTTCTGTAATGGCTTGGCAGGTGAAGAACGATAGTCTGGAGGGTTGCCCAGAGCAATGCCAGTGGTTAAGATTCATGCTAAACCTTCCAGCCATCACCTCTTTGTTTTTTGCTTTGTCACCCCGAGTGGGACAGGTATGCCCAGACGTGGGTCCGGTGCCTGTTGGGCCTCGAGACCCAAGCTACTCCTCACTGATGAGGCCCAACAAGGCCAAAACATGTTTGGGGATGCTTGTGGTGTCGTGCAGAAGGGATGTGACCTAGCAGTTCGGGCTGGACTGCCCCTTTTGGCGTGCGGTCAAGCCTGATATGCATATGGTCTTTTCCCTTCTGTAATGGCTTAGCAGGCGGAGAACGATGGTGTGGAGGGTTGCCCAGAGCAATGCAAATGGTTAAGATTCATTCTAAACCTTCCAGCCATCACCTCTTTGTTTTTTGCTTTATCACCCCGAGAGGGACGGGTATGCCCAGATGTGGGTCCCGTGCCTGTTGGGCCTAGAGACCCAAGCTACTCCTCACTGATGAGGCCCAACAAGGCTGAAACATGTTTGGGGATGCTTGTGGTCTCGTGCAGAAGGGATGTGGCCTAGCAGTTCGCGCTGGACTGCCCCTTTTGGGGTGGGGCCAAGCCTGATTTGCATATGGTCTTTTACCTTCTGTAATGGCTTGGCAGGCGAAGAACGATGGTCTGGAGGGTTGCCCAGAGCAATGCCAGTGGTTAAGATTCATTCTAAACTTTCCAGCCATCACCTCTTTGTTTTTTGCTTTGTCACCGCTAGTGGGTCCGGTATGCCCAGACGTGGGTCCCGTGCCTGCTGGGCCTAGAGACCCAAGCCACTCCTCACTGATGAGGCCCAACAAGGCCGAAACCTGTTTGGGGATGCTTGTGGTCTTGTGCAGAAGGGATGTGGCCTAGCAGTTCGGGCTGGACTGCCCCTTTTGGGGTGGGGCCAAGCCTGATTTGCATATGGTCTTTTACCTTCTGTCATGGCTTGGCAGGCGAAGAACGATGGTCTGTAGGGTTGCCCAGAGCAATGCCAGTGATTAAGATTCATTCTAAACTTTCCAGCCATCACCTCTTTGTTTTTTGCATTGTCACCGCGAGTGGTTCCGGTATGCCCAGACGTGGGTCCCGTGCCTGCTGGGCCTAGAGACCCAAGCTACTCCTCACTGATGAGGCCCAACAAGGCCGAAACATGTTTGGGGATGCTTGTGGTCACGTGCAGAAGGGATGTGAGCTAGCAGTTCGGGCTGGACTGCCCCTTTTGGGGTGGGGCCAAGCCTGATTTGCATATGGTCTTTTCCCTTCTGTAATGGCTTGACAGGTGAAGAACGATGGTCTGGAGGGTTGCCCAGAGCAATGCCAGTGGTTAAGATTAATTCTAAACCTTCCAGCCATCACCTTTTTTTTTTTGTTGCTTTGTCACCCCGAGTGGGACGGGTATGGCCAGACTGCGTCCCGTGCCTGCTGGGCCTAGAGACCCAAGCTACTCCTCACTGATGAGGCCCAACAAGGCCGAAACATGTTTGCGGATGCTTGTGGTCTCGTGCAGAAGGGATGTGACGTAGCAGTTCGGGCTGCCTGCCCCTTTTGGGGTGGGGCCAAGCCTGATTTGCATATGGTCTTTTCCCTTCTGTAATGGCTTGGCAGGCGAAGAACAATGGTCTGGAGGGTTGCCCAGAGCAATGTCAGGGGTTAAGATTCATTGTAAACCATCCAGCCATCCCCTCTTTGTTTTTTGCTTTGTCACCCTGAGTGGGACATGTATGCCCAGACGTGGGTCCCGTGCCTGCTGGGCCTAGAGATCCAAGCTACTCCTCACTGATAAAGCCCAACAAGACCGAAACATGTTTGGGGATGCTTGTGGTCTCGTGCAGAAGGGATGTGACCTAGCAGTTCGGGTTGGACTGCCCCATTTGGGGTGGGGCCAAGCCTGATTTGCATATGGTCTTTTCCCTTCTGTAATGGCTTGGCAGGCGAAGAACGAAGGTCTGGAGGGTTGCCCAGAGCAATGTCAGTGGTTAAGATTCATTCTAAACCTTCCAGCCATCCCCTCTTTGTTTTTTGCTTTGTCACCCCGAGTGGGACAGGTATGCCCAGACGTGGGTCCCGTGCCTGCTGGGCATAGAGATCCAAGCTACTCCTCACTGATAAAGCCCAACAAGGCCGAAACATGTTTGCGGATGCTTGTGGTCTCATGCAGAAGGGATGTGACGTAGCAGTTCGGGCTGGCCTGCCCTTTTTGGGGTGGGGCCAAGCCTGATTTGCATATGGTCTTTTCCCTTCTGTAATGGCTTGGCAGGCGAAGAACGAAGGTCTGGAGGGTTGCCCAGAGCAATGTCAGTGGTTAAGATTCATTCTAAACCTTCCAGCTATCACCTCTTTGTGTTTTGCTTTGTCACCCCGAGTGCGACGGGTATGCCCGGACGTGGGTGCCGTGCCTGCTGGACCTAGAGACCCAAGGTACTCCTCACTGATGAGGCCCAACAAGGCCGAAACATGTTTGGGGATGCTTGTGGTCTTGTGCAGAAGGGATGTGACCTAGCAGTTCGGGCTGGACTGCCCCTTTTGGGGTAGGGCCATGCCTGATTTGCATATGGTCTTTTCCCTTCTGAAATGGCTTGGCAGGCGAAGAACGATGGTCTGGAGGGTTGCCCAGAGCAATGCCACTGGTTAAGATTCTTTCTAAACCTTCCAGCCATCACCTCTTTGTTTTTTGCTTTGTCACCCCGAGTGGGACGGGTATGCCCAGACGTGGGTCCTGTGCCTGCTGTGCCTAGAGACCCAAGCTACTCTTCACTGATGAGGCCCAACAAGACCGAAACATGTTTGGGGATGCTGGTGGTCTCGTGCAGAAGGGATGTGACCTAGCAGTTCGGGCTGGACTGCCCCTTTTGGGGTGGGGCCAAGCCTGATTTGCATATGATCTTTTCCCTTCTGTAGTGGCTTGGCAGGCAAAGAATGATGGCCTGGAGGGTTGCCCAGAGCAATTCCAGTGGTTAAGATTCATTCTAAACCTTCCAGCCATCACCTCTTTGTTTTTTGCTTTGTCACCCGGAGTGGCATGGGTATGCCCAGACGTGGGTCCTGTGCCTGCTGGGCCCAGAGACCCAAGCTACTCCTCACTGATGAGGCCCAACAAGGCCGAAACATGTTTGGGGATGCTTGTGGTCTCGTGCAGAAGGGATGTGACCTAGCAGTTCGGGTTGGACTGCCCCTTTTGGGGTGGGGCCAAGCCTGATTTGCATATGGTCTTTTCTCTTCTGTAATGGCTTGGCAGGCAAAGAATGATGGTCTGGAGGCTTGCCCAGAGCAATTCCAGTGGTTAAGATTCATTCTAAACCTTCCAGCCATCACCTCTTTGTTTTTTGCTTTGTCACCCGGAGTGGCACGGGTATGCCCAGACGTGGGTCCTGTGCCTGCTGGGCCTAGAGACCCAAGCTACTCCTCACTGATGAGGCCCAACAAGGCCGAAACATGTTTGGGGATGCTGGTGGTCTCGTGCAGAAGGGATGTGACCTAGCAGTTCGGGCTGGACTGCCCCTTTTGGAGTGGGGCCAAGCCTTATTTCTATATGGTCTTTTCCCTTCTGTAATGGCTTGGCAGGCAAAGAATGATGGTCTGGAGGGTTGCCCAGAGCAATTCCAGTGGTTAAGATTCATTCTAAACCTTCCAGCCATCACCTCTTTGTTTTTTGCTTTGTCACCCGGAGTGGCACGGGTATGCCCAGACGTGGGTCCTGTGCCTGCTGGGCCTAGAGACCCAAGCTACTCCTCACTGATGAGGCCCAACAAGGCCGAAACATGTTTGGGGATGCTTGTGGTCTCGTGCAGAAGGGATGTGACCTAGCAGTTCGGGCTGGACTGCCCCTTTTGGAGTGGGGCCAAGCCTTATTTCTATATGGTCTTTTCCCTTCTGTAATGGCTTGGCAGGCAAAGAATGATGGTCTGGAGGGTTGCCCAGAGCAATTCCAGTGGTTAAGATTCATTCTAAACCTTCCAGCCATCACCTCTTTGTTTTTTGCTTTGTCACCCGGAGTGGCACGGGTATGCCCAGACGTGGGTCCTGTGCCTGCTGGGCCTAGAGACCCAAGCTACTCCTCACTGATGAGGCCCAACAAGGCCGAAACATGTTTGGGGATGCTTGTGGTCTCGTGCAGAAGGGATGTGACCTAGCAGTTCGGGCTGGACTGCCCCTTTTGGAGTGGGGCCAAGCCTTATTTCTATATGGTCTATTCCCTTCTGTAATGGCTTGGCAGGTGAAGAACGATGGTCTGGAGGGTTGCCCAGAGCAATGCCAGTGGTTAAGATTCATTCTAAACCTTCCAGCCATCACCTCTTTGTTTTTTGCTGGGACTAATTAGTATACACGGAATATGTAAAGACCACAGGTAGTGAGATCAGAGGGTATTAAGTCATAAAAGGCAATGTTAACCCTTTGAAAGAAATGAGGGTGCACCTGGCCCCTTGGCACAACAGGTCTGTTGAATGGCATTTGAATGTTTTTACTCTGCCACATAGTAGAAATGTGTAATGGAAAGCAATTGTTGAGGATAAATTGCTGAATACATATAAACTTAGTAAGGTTAACAAACTACTGCCCATTTTTCTCTCAAAACATCTCTTTGATCATTAACACTTATATTAAAACAAATATGAAGAGCCCAGAAGTGATGTTCTGAATGCCCTGACTTTTAGCTGGCTACTTTGGATTTATGCAAGGTACTTGTAGTGTTAGTTTTCCTTCATAAATAGCAGCATGTAAAATGATGGAGCCTAACAACCAGAACTGACTGAACAACAAGCACCTGACCACAGACAACTTGAGAACTCTATAAAGACTAAATGATAGACAGCCTGGGATAAAGTCACCTGCTTTAGTCATTATTTTACATGGGCCTGCAGCTTGTCATGCAGGATGATATTAAATCCACAGTTCAGAACACTCAATATTTGTTTAAGTATCAGACAAGAGGATGCCATGGAAATGGCGAAGACAGTTTTGAAGAGAATATTTTTATTTCCTTTTTGTTTTCGTTTCTGAATGTAAATATTGAACAGCAAATGATGGGCAGTGTGGGGCTTTCAGACGGAGATGTGCAGATTAAGAATGGAGCTCAAAACAAATAAGGGGAGTCTGCAAAGTAAGTGGAGTCCAGCCTGCGATCCTGCCCCGTTCCACAGGTTCATAATTAAATGAGGCACTGTCTCCCCCTTCCTCTGCTGGCAAAGGGGATGGAGCGCCCTCTGTAAATATAGTTGGGGTACTCTGTCCCCCTTGAATGAAGCCTTGATATGTACGCTGGTTGGTTGGGTCCAGTCAAACCTAGTGCCAAGAAAGCATACTGAATGTGTTTTCAGCACTTTGCAAATAGCCACACAATATAACTTGACTGGGAGAATGCTGTCTGCATCCTATCAGCAATCCTCTGTTATAAGGAATAGATGGGGGAGTCTAGTGGAGAAGTGACTAGAATTCAAGCACATTATAGTTGAGCTCCCTCAACACCCGATCAACCACTCAGGCAGAGGTAAGTTCAGAGACCGCCCAGAAGTAGTCCTGGGACAACGTTAGGTGCTGCAGGTTGTGGTCAAAGTTCAGGTTTGAAGGACGTGCTGGGAGATGTTAGATACACACCAGAATTACAATGCAATTGTAAAATATTGATATGTCTGCATGTTCATTTAGTGTCGGAGCTCAGTCTCTTTCAGGACACAAGGGAAGAGTACACGTCTGGGCAAGAAGTCGGGTTGGCCATGGATTTGCACTATTTAAGTCTTTGAAGGCCCTTGGACATGTGCAGCCACCCAGCGATTTGTGTGATGAGAAACGTGTTGGGAAACTTCTTGAAAGACACCCATGTAGATCTTCTAGTATGCGGACGGGGGAAGACCTTAAGAAGTTATAGAGATTCCAGAGGCCAGGCATGGCATAACGGCTTAAGGGACCACCAAATGTGGTCTCCCATGGGGAAAGGGGTGGTCAGGGGTTCTGATCTTCCTTGACACAAGCACCTCTAACCTCATACATTGTTCACATGTTGCCAAAGCAGCATCATGGGGAGCAGCAGCCAGGAAGGAGCTGGGAGTCCATAGTCTCACAAGCTCCAGCAGATTTGTGACAAGTAGCTATGGTGGGCTACCGTGGATCCGTGCAGCAGTAGGTGTGGTCAGGTGTAGGCAGGACTATATCAGGATCAATGTCCTGCGGCATATGGAGCATGCAAGATCTCAAGCTCTGCAAAAAAGGGGTACATTTCTTGCAAAGTTCTTCAGACACTGTGGCTGCATGACAGAGACCAGTAATACTAGCTGGGCACCAACAGAGTGGTGGCAATGTTCTTGCTCCAGCTTTGTCCCCACACAGCACCTAGGGCACACAACTCTTTTTTAGCAGAGGTAGGATACCCTATTTATCCTAGAGGTCAATCAGGAAGTTGGCTTTCCTGATCCCCGGAAAAACGTCACTAGACCAACAAGACCAGAGGCTTGTTTAAGCATATCAGAGCAACATTCTCATCAGTTACATCATATTTTATGCAACATCCAGCACCTTATGAACTTCCCATCCAGCATTTAATGCTTTCATAGCCTTCTCTTGTGACATTTCCACCTTGACAGGGACCACCCCTGCGAGAGGACGGGAAAGAGTCAGAATAAAATAGCAAACAAAAGAGAAATTGAGCCAAAGAGAGGAACAATGAGGGACACCTGGGTACAATAACCAAAGAAAAGATAGATGAAGTCATACAGAGGGGTGATCACAAGAGAGAGACTGTGGTTGACTAAAGGACTGTGCCTGAGACAGTCTTATTATTATGAATGACTATTACAGGATAAGTATTCTGCCGAAGGAAAAACTGTGAAGAAAAACTGAGTAGAGGGGAGACTGAGGAAGAAGAGGGACTATGATGAAGGAGAAGGGATGTGACAAAATATCTGTGATAAAGTAAAAGGACTGTGAGGATGGGAAAGTGCTGTGAGGAATGAAATGAATTGTGATGAGGGGAAAGGACTGTGATGAAGAAGAATGGCTGCTATGAAGCAAAAGGACTGTGACAAAGTGATGAAGGAATGTACTGTTTTTGAGAAGAAGAACTGTGCCTAACAGAAGGACTCTGATGGAGGACTGTGACGAAGGAGAAGGGCAGTCATGAAGACACAGATTATGACTGTGCAAAAAGAAGAGGACTATGACAAAGGTGAAGGATTATAAAGAGACTTAATAAAGTGGATGAAGAAGAAGGGCTAGGATGAAGAAGATGGAATGTGACAAATGAGAAGGTCTGTGACAAAGGACTGGAATGTAGGAGAAGTATTGTGACAAAGGAATGTGATGAAGAGGAAGGACAGACAGGACTGGGATGAAAGAGAATAATTGATAAAGGAAAAAGACTTGAATGAAGGAAAAGTATTATGAAAAAGGAAAAGGGCTGTTACAAAGGACTTTAATGAAGGGGAAGAACTGTGATGAAGACCAGAGACTGTGATTAAGGATGTGGAATGTGAAGTAGGGGGATGGCTGTGCTGAAGGTGGAGGATTGTGATGAAAGAGAAGGAATATGATTAAGCACTGTGATGGAGGAAAAGGACAGTGATGAAGCACTGTGATGAAGGACTGTAACAAATGAAGAGGGACTATGGTGAAGGTGAAAGACTATGATGAAGGCGAAGTTCTAAAATGGAGGAGAAGGAATAGGATGAAGGTGAAATACTGATACAGGATGATTTAGATGAAGGGCTGTTATGGAGGAGAAGGGCTGTGATCAATTAGTAGGACTGTGATGAAGCGCTAAATTGACGGAGAAGAAATGTGACAAAGGACTGTGATGAAGGAGAAAGACTGTGATGAAGGACTGCAAAGACGTAGAAGGGCTGACAAAGGACTAAGGCAAAGAAGAAAGAGTGACATAGGAGAATGACTGTGATGAATAAGAAACAATATGATCAAGGAGATGTACTATGATGAAGTAGAAGGGTTGTGACGAAGGACTGTGATGAAGGAGAAGGACTGTGGTGGAGAAGGACTCAAGTGAAGGTGAAGGACAGTGACAAATGAGAAACAAGGACTATAATGAAGGAAAAGGACTGTAGCAAAAGAGAGGGACTCTGCCACAGGACTAATAAAAAGAAGAAGGGCAGAATTGAAGAACTGTCGAAATGGATAAGGACTGCGATGGATGAGAAGGACGGTGATAAAAAGGCAGGACTGTGATGAATGGGGAGGACTTTGACAAGGGGAAGGACCGGGGAAAAGCAGAAGGACTGTGGGAGAGGATTGCAATGATGGGGAAAGACTGTGATATAGGACTGTGATGAAGGAGAAGGACTGTGATGAACGACAGTGATAAAGGGACAGGATTGAGATATAATGGAGGGACATTGACAAGGGGTAGAGCTATGATAAAGGAGAAGAACTGTGAGAGGATTGTGATGAATGAGAAGGATTGTGGTAAATGATTTTGGCGCAGGGAAAGGAATACATCAAAGGACTGCAACAAAGGAAAACCACTGTGACATAGGAGAAGGAATGTGATGAAGGACAATGATGAAGGAGAAAGACTGTTACAAGAGAGGATGACTCTGACAAAGGAGGATTGTGACGACAAAGGAGACAGACTGTGACGGATGACTGTGATAAAAGAGAAACACTGTGATGAAGGTGAGGCACTGTGATCAAGGACTGCCACAGTAGAGAAAGAGTGTCAACGAGCTGGGAAAAATGAGAAATAGTGCTGAAGGAGGAAGACTGTGATGAATGAGAAAGATTTTGAGGAAAGAAAAGTTGTAATAAAAAGGGGAAGAGGTGTGACAAAGGATCTGATGAAGGAGAGGAATGTGAAGAAGAAGAAGGACTGTGATGAAGGAGAAGAACTGTGTTGATGGCCATTGATGAAGGGGAAGGCAGGCGATGAAGGAGACAAACTGTGAAGTAGAAGGACTGTGGTAAAGGAGAAATGCTCAATGGAGGACTGACGAAGGAGAAGGACTGTGATGATGGAGATGTACTGTGAAGAAAGATGGAAAGAGAAGGACTGTGATAAGGGTGTGATTGAGAGGAAGGGAAAGGAGATGGACTGCAATGAAGGAGATGGACTGTGATGGATAAGAAAGAGTGTGATGAAGGGCTAATGAAGAAGGAGAACTATGAAGAAGAAGAATTGTGATAAATGAGAAGGTATGTGACAAAGGACTGTGATGATGCAGAAGGACTGTGATGGAGGACTGTGATGAAGAAGAAATACTGTCATGAAAGACAAGGACTGTGATGAAGGACTTTGACAAAAGAAGAGGGACTATGATGAAGCTGAATAACTATGACCCATTTTAAGGGCTAGGATGAAGGGTAAGGACTGGGATGACGGAGAGGGACTGGGGAAGGTGAAGAATTGACAAATGTCTGTGATGAGAAATGACTGTCTCAAAGTGCAGGGAATGTGTTGAAGGGCTGTCACAAAAGAAACCGGACTATGACAAGATGAAGGACCATGATGAAGGTGAAGACCTATGATGAAAGAGAAGGTCTAGGAAGAAGGAGAACGACTAATGAGGCAAACCTGTGATGAAGAACCATGATGAAGGTGAAGCACTATAACAAAGGAGAACTACTGTGACTATGGACTATGACAAAGGAGAAGGACAGTGACAACAGACTATATGAGGGAAAATAACTGACAAAGGACTAGGATGAAGGAGATGAAGGAGAAAGATTGTAATGAAGGAGAAGGATTTTCTCAAAAGAAACTTACTATCAGGAAGCAGAAGGGTTTTGACAAAGGAGTGAGGCAGAAGAGAAGGATAGGATGAAGGAGAATGACTATGATAAAGGAATTTGACTGCGATGAAGGTGAATAACTGATGAAAGTGAAGGACTGTGACAAAAGAGAAGAACTATGATTAAGAAAAAGGACTGTGGCAAAGGACTACCCCTAAGAGGAAGGAATTAGATTATCGACTGTGATGAAGAATAAGAATTGTGATTGATTGTGTATAAGGGCAAGGACTATGCCAAAGAAGGAGTGTGATGAAGGAGAGTGGCTGTGATACAGGAAGAGGATTGTAAAGCAGAGGGATTGTCATCACTTGTGCAAAGAAATGTTTTGTGAATCCGTCCAAAATTGTCTAATGGACTAATGGCTGATTTATAGAAATGAAAATGTACTCTTTGCTTTCACCTGACAAAAAATACTCTCATAAAAACACTTACTGTGGAGATGTGTTATGTATTTTTCCATAGGTACAAAGCTCATACCATGATAACCGACTCAAGGGATGAAAATCTGTATCATTAATGCTTGACATGTGATTGACCCTGAATTGGCCCACCTGATTATTGACTTTCCTTCATGTATGGCACTGATCTAAGGAGGATAAAACCTCGTGCACACCTAATGCATGCCTTACTCTTTCCCAGCTCTATAGACTTTTCAGAGGTTCGTGTCTTCTATGAATTCCCAATATTGTAGCATTATGAACCTCAATAATACTCAATATATTCACCTCCAAACAATGAAAAGCAGAACCTGGCATGCTTGACATGGGACTGACTCTGCTGGTCTGACATGAAATCTTACACTAGAACTTTACTCATTTTATTAATTTAGATGGCTGAATGACTAAATTGTTCCTACCAACATTCAAACCTAGGCTCTTCTCTGCAGCAGGTGCATTAACATACTGCAGAAGTTAATGGACTGTGCGCATGACTAACATCCATAGATGTACAAGGCTCAATTTCCTCTTGCCAACCCTCCTATTCAGCCCCATGCACACCACTCACTTTCCAATAATCCTTATTTTCCTTAATCTAGCCTTTGAAGTCCTTTGTATATTTGTATTTATTAATGAAACAACCCAAACCTGTTGAAGATACTTGAAGATGTATGGCTCTTAAAGGAGGTACAGACAGATCCAGGCTGGAAGAAAAATCCACGGGCACCCACAAACCTACACACATCTCCTTCAGCAGGCTCCCCCGGATCACTTTGGAGAAAGATCAGCCATGCCTAGTGCACTGTCCTCTGCCTCCCCTCTCAGCCTCTTTCTGATATCCGTGCATTGGCTACACGCATCCGTATGCCAGCCCATGGCTCCTTTCCCATGTATCGCCAGCTTGTGTTTCTTAGAGGTGACTGACAGACACCAATGTCAGGACATGCCTCTATCAACCTCTTATGGCGACAAGTAGCATTACCAATCTGTCCTGGCCAGACCCTCTGGAAGAGTTGAAGCGGTGTTCTGGATGAGTACTAAGCACACTTTCCCATCTCCTCCACCCTCTCTGGTGCCACCCTAGCACCCTACCCCCAGCATCCACTACACAATAGAGATATTTTGGTCCAGAGCTGTCTTGAGGCAGCACTTGGTTTGTAAAAATATATAATAAATATGATAATTATCTAGAACTAAACAAGGGGAAGTTCTGAACTGAACAATAGCAAGAACATCAATCTTCGATATGCGCTACTTTATTAACATAGATATTTGGCTAGATTGAAGACACATTGGAGGTCATTACGAGGTAGGAGGTAACCATGCCACTAATAGCGGCATGGCTGCCCCCTTACCTGGTACCGGGTCTGGGTTCCTTGAATGAGGAATTACCGGGCCATTCCGACCTTGGAGGGCCCGGTAATTCCTCATTCAAGGAACCCAGACCCTGTGCATCCCCATTCCTGTTCGAGCCCCCCTAGGGCTCAATGGGAATGGGGAGGATGCTAACAACGAGCCTGTTAATGACAGGCACGTTGTTAGCATGCTGGCCCGCTTGCAGGACCCATTAAGGACACCTTGTTTTACCAGGCGTCCTTACCGGGTCCCACAAGCAGACCTCATAATGAGGTGGTAGGGGTTTAACGGGGCCGGCAGCTCTACCGGCCCCATTAAATCCCTACTGCCTACCTCATAATTACCCCCATTGTGTGGGATTTGGCTCCGCACGTAGCTTACGAAAGTGTTCTTGCTAGCCCCTAACCATAACACATGGCTTACATTTTGAGAATAAGACTTATTAGGCGTATTCTCCAAGGTTCACCCATGATCATTATCTAGTCTGTTTCATTTCATAAGAAGAGGGTCGTGCAAATAATGTCTGACTCTATGATGCTGCATATCCGCATTTACTCCACCATTTAGAAAATAATTTAAAAAAATGGTGCTTATGAATAGCTTATGCTGTTGAACAGGTGCAGTGGCGCCAGGAATCAAATTTAGGAGGGGCGCAGAGGGGGCCAAAGACAAAAGTAGTGGGGACACAGACAAAAGTAGGGTGGACCGCCTATGAAAGGTAAAGTGTGACGTCACAGGCGCTCCTGGAGAGAGGCCTTTGTGCACACCAACTACCCACACCCCACTGCACTTCCCCTCCCATCAGAATGCAGGCCCGAAACTATTCAGTGACTAATGGCCCATCATTAGCAGTTTCGTGGCTACATTCTGATGGGAGGGGCTGCAAGCTGCTCCATCACTGCTCGCTTTGAGACAAAAGGAGTATTGCCGTGTGATATGCAGTCATTTGCCTCAGTGAGTGTCACAAATAACACCACGCACAGAGAACATGGTCACTGCTCGCCTTAGGTGGCGGGGGGGGCGGGGGGGTTCAAGGAGGGGCACAGGATTCCAGAGGCGGAACTGCCCCCACCATGTCCTCCCCTCTGACGCCACTGAATAGGTGCCATCAAACTGGGTAGGGGTGCAAGATCATTTACGTCATTTGACAGATGCCAGGAAGGGGCCCCATACAGGACCACAGGTTTCCTCTTTGGTTCTCCTTGTACTGCCCCTGTACCCCTTGGTGCGGCGGGAGGGGCACAGGACCAGGAAGAGAAAGAAACCAATGCAGGCTAAAAGGTATTTTTTTCTTTCTGGTTTTTCCACCGCTTGTCCCCCTCTACTTCCAGCAGCAAACAGAAGACTGGAGCAAGTTAAGACTGTCATAAAGGATAGGAAGCACCAGGCCTGTGATGCATTGTCTTGCACAGGATGATTACACACGGATGTGTAGGCATTAACTGGCATAAGATGGCATTAATAGGCCATGTGATTATGCACTTGCCATATGACAGCAGCAACTGAACACGTGAGTTTGTACCCTACACAAGATGACAATAGAGGCCATATGAGGTATTAACTGGCAAACAATGGCTTTACTGGATTTGTAAGGTTGCACTAACACAACTCAGACTGCGCCATGCATATTTTATGTTTTTATATTTTGTATAGGTTTTCACACTGTGCCAGTCACCACCGGAGTGGTCCACCAGCACCAAGGCTTGTCTAAAAAGTGGAATATTGCACCCCCACTGGGGACATCCAGACCTTGGTCTGCCAAGGCATCGAAAAGGGCATTGGGTGAGAGAAAGGGAAGGCACAGTTAAACACACATACAATATTTGTACAGATAAGAGAGGGGATTGCAGTGTCAGTGAAGAGGGATCAAAGTATGCCTCTGATTAGGAAGCGGGCAAAAATTAAACAATACTCCTAAGAACGAGCATATAACCCTCAAGGCCAGTTTCTGGTACTCTATAAGGGTAAGTGGTTGCAGGATGGGCTTGCCTTGTGCTCCCGTGCACCCTTTAAGCTGGTTTGTGTTTTGGGTGCTACCATAACCTGCCAGACCCATGGTGGAGAAATCCAGGATTACGCAGCCAGTTGAGAGACCAGAGAGGGTTGTGTGCAATGTGAATGCGGTGGACACAAAAGGGGAAGAGGAGCAGGGAGTGTGTACGGTCACTCAGAGTCCCATGACCTGCCGCCACATGCTGCGGTCCGGTGTGATATGGGTGGAATGGAGACATTGAACCTCATTATAAGTATGGCGGTAAGGTAACAACGGTGCCGGTAGCGCTACCGGCCCCTTTGCTACCATACCGCCATACTAAGAGATGTGCTCGCGGGTGCCTGTCAGCCCGCCAGGTCTGCTTTGGCAGGCAGAGCGTCAACCGCGAGCACAGCAAGTCGGATGCACCGACACCGTTGTAAACGGTGCCGGTGCATCCGATGTCCCCATTCACATTGGGAATGGGGATGTACCGGTTCTGGCACCCGCGAAAAGGCAATTACCGGGTCCGGCGGGGCCGGAATACCCCAGTAATTGCCCATTCGCGGGTGCTGGATCCAGTTGCGAGTTTGGAGGTAGCCTTAAAACCGGCAAGGCTACCTCCAACCTCGTAATGAGGCCCATTTTCTGTGAGATAAAGTTTTATACCGAAGAGGTCAAAAAATGCGTAAATGATCAAATTGTGTTTGCATACTTTTAAAGCTAGTTCCAAAAGCTATGACACAATATATGCTTTAGCCATGTGGATCCCCTTTCATGGCGGTCGTTTTCAAATAATCCAAAAATGTGTTAAAACCTTAGCTATTTCTTGGAAGATCGTAGAAAACTTGAACCATGCCTTATTGCTCTCAGCTGGATGTGGCGAAAAACAGAAATGTGTCACATATTGAGATTTGGATCCTTGATTGGCATTTTGGACCACTGCCCTCCATGTCAGAAGACCGCCAATCGTGCGATTTACCTCTGGCTCCCACATGTGATGTGAACATGGCTTCTGCTATTGGATACAGAATCACCTTCTCTGTTAGAATATCGTGGGTGTGTCCTGCTTGGAGAAAGCTGATATTTTTAATAACTCCTCCACCTCCTTGATTAGGCACCTATCAAACTTCAAAGGACCACTCTTTTACGGTACCATTCCTCATGAGCATGATTGACTAGTTGAAAGTGAGAACTTATTGGACCTCTCAACATCAGCGCATACAGTTCCATGCACTTTGTATATTACGCTCTCATGTTGCAAGAGCCCTACTCACCTCTTCTTCTCGCCTACAAGAATGCTCTGCTGGCCTTCACTGTGGACCTTCACTATACTTAATCATCCTACTTCATCAATCTTACTACCACTCTCTCCTCTCACCACCCGCAAACACACCGGGCGATATAGGACCATTCACAGCCTTATGGAATCTCTTCTGCCCTATCCTCCAACCACTTTGCCCAGTACGTCTCACCACACTACTCTCCTTCCCTCATTCGGCCTCCTTCCCACCCTACCTGTCTCCACCATTTCCCACCTCTGCTCCTTCCTCCCTATTGCTCGCTCTGAATGAGCACCGATACTGAAGGCTGCCAACCCCTCCAGCAACCCTGTTGATGTGTCTTCCCCACAAGCAGTCAAGGAACTCACATCTCTGATCTGCTCCTATCCCACCACAGTCATCCTCTCGTTCACGCTCCTTCGTCAAGATAGCAACTGTTCTACCAACCCACAAGAAGCCCTCGGCTGACACCAACAACCGTGCAAACCATTGACCTTTATTTCCCCACGCTCAATAGTCAAAAATCCCTTGAACAAAATTTCCACCTACTTTGGCACCAATGGCCTCCAAGACCCTCTGCAATCTTTTACTTTCCTACTTCCGCCCCTGATCTTTCCATATGTATCTCTTCATGCCTCTCTGGGAGCTGTCACTGGATGGCACTTTGATTATTATTATTAATAATAATATTATAATAATGATAATGGTGTGTTGTTTATATAGCGCTTACACCTATCTGATGTTATGGCTGATGCTTAATCCCTCAAAGAATGAAGCTATGTGCCTTCAAGCATCCAACGCTCCCTCTCCTTCCCTCATCCATCCACTTCCCAACTGACTTGCTTACCCTCTCCTCAAAATAATGCAAGATTGGTGGCTTTTTTTTATAGCGACATCAACCTTCCATGCTTTGTCACTACCACCTCTATAGCAGTTAGGATTAAACGTCTTAATATCGGAAAAATTATGCCCACCCAATGTATCACTCAGCTGGAACTCTTACACTCACCATTGTACTTAGTCGTCTTGATCACTTTATTAATTCTCGGCCCTCAACAAAGTTCTCAACTTCATTGTCATTACCCTCTATAATCTACCCCGCTCCTGACGAACTCCCAAACACTGCCTCCTCTCTAGTTCACTATCAATGAAAAGCCTGTCCTACTAGCCTGTCGACTCGGGAGGATAGCTCAGAGGCAACGCTCCCACCTTGGAAGCAAGACAATGCGGGAAACAACGCAGATGCACGGAACAACGCAGCTTCGATCCCCCGGTCTGCGCTTAGAAACCTCTGACTATTAAGGGCGTTATTAATAACCACTTACAATTTACTTCGAATTATTACTCCTCATCTATACATCTCTGTACGACTTGTCATCCCTCCACCTAGCAAACATGATATTCTAAATCTGCCTGCTTCTACTCTCCGCCCTCTGCAGCTCATCCAGAACAGGAGTGGGAGACTTGCCCTTGGCCTCAAGCCCAGGGATCGTATCTCTCCAGGACTGAAATTGCTGCACTGGCTCCCACTGGCTGCGAGGATTAAATTCAAAACCCTCTGCATTGTCTACAAGGCCTTCTGGGGCCAGGGGCCTCAATACCTTCAACTCTCCCTTCCTAAATATCTTCCTTCTTGAGTTATTCGCTCATCCGCCTCCAACTCCCTCAGGGTCAGTCGCTTCTCCAAGCAACAAGTTGGTGGTAGATCACTTTCTGCAGCTGGGGCCTCCCTCTGGAACAGCCTCCCTGCTGCTCTAAAACTTGAGGAGAACCATCTCCTCTCCGGTTCTGGAAACACTTCCTCTTTGCTTCTGCTTTCTCTCCTCCTCTCCCCTACGGATCGCCTGGCTGAAACTGAAACTGCACTGGTTACCTGGCTACCCCCTGATCTCAGGCACAGGTCCCCTCCCTGCCAGTTGCACAACCGCACTGACCCCCTGGCATCCCTGCACTTCGGGGCTGTTTTCTGTATCCCTACAGCCCCCTTCCAGCACATAACACCTGATGTCTGCAATTACCCTTGCATTTACCACTAGCTGGCTGAACTTTTGTTTATTGTTTTTATTTATACTTACTGTAATCTTATGTATTGCACTGCCCCCATCCCCTTTCCCCCCGCACTTTCCCCCTCACCCCCCCCTCTGCACTTGCACAATCTCAATGTCACCGGGCCTACTAAGATCGTTGTCTCTGTCTTGCCTCTGTTCCCCCTCCCTTGCCTCATCGCGCCTTGAAACACTTGTGTAGACGCACGTTGTAAATGCTAGATCATATATCATATCATATCCCTCTATTCTTCGGCATGAATGCTTTGATCCTTTACCTTACCTCCTCCTCTCACTTTCGCTCCTTGCCCCTCCTCGCTCCGCTCCACTGGTTCGCCATTCCTACACATAGCAAAAGCTCCCCTCCTTTACTCTTTTTAGTCCACACAAAAGCTGCATGTTGATGTCCATGAAGGAGCACCCTCCACCTTCTCTCACTTTAGTGCCCCTCCCAGATAACCCGGTACCCACACTCAATATTACTTCCTCACTCTAAAAATACTGTACCGCTCACCTGATTCTCTGTTACGCGCCTTATTCATCCCAGGTTCCTGTGCCACCTACTCTTCATCAGCCACTGGTCCTTTGCTCATTAACTCTCCCTCTTGTAAAAAGCATTTCGTTCAGGACTGCCCCAATTGCCTTTGTGGGCTGATTTGCAAGTGTTTCCGGGTGAAACACCGTTTTACCTCATGTGGTTTTGAGAAGAAATGTCTTTGTTTTATGTGTCTTCCTCCGTTTTTAGCACGGTCTTTAAATTGTAGATGAAGTAAACCTCTAAGACACATTATGAAATCACAGCCGATAGGGCTGCTGGCAGAGTGAAGAATGCTGACTTTGCTGGAAAGCCTTGCCTCTCGGAGGCCGCGAGGGCTAGAAAAATGGGGAGTCTGCGTGGAATACTGAACTGATGGAAAAGTACAGGATGCCAAGTGTCGGGAAAAGGCATCAGGTAGCCCTCAAGATTACCACCACATCTGGACAATTAGAGATGGTTAGAGTCATGTGATAGAAAAAGCAGGAGCACAAGAAAGTGAAGATGGACAATCGAGTTTTTTTTCTCCAGGAGGTGAGAGAACACATTGTTCCCGGACTGGTAGCTCCTCCAAGGCAGAGTGAGCTCATATTGTTAAGACGTTAATTGGTCAGTTCCAATAATGATATACATTGTGGAAGTTGGGGGTGGGGTGTTAGATTCCTGTGTGAAATTTATCACGGGGCTTGCTGACAGTTTTTCTATTGCATTGAAAGGCAATACTTTGTCTCTGGTCCTTGTTTATTGTCTGGGCTCCATTTTCAGGGGTGTGGAGACAGAGGGGGTGAGAGTGCAGTGACCAAGATGGCCACCCGAGCATCGAGCTCCGGGGACGCCCTCTGTACTCCTACAACATGTATCTTTACTGCAGACTACTATCACTTTTGTGCAGGATTGATTAATACTGAGTATTAACCAATCCTGCACAAAAGTGCAACAATAGTGTTACTGGTGACCAAGCCTCTGGAGATATGATGAACACCATGTGAATCGGCCTTTGTAAGGTGCATCAGTGCCTATCCGAGAACTGAGAGTTGACAGGCTGGGACGGCCACGGCTTGAGCCCCTGCACCTTAACGCTCCAAAGGGCGCGCGACTGCCAACATCGGTCTAGCTGCGGGGGCAAAGTGAAAATACTGGCGCACGCACTCAGAGTGCGGCAGCTACACTTATGTGGGTTAATTCGTTTTTAGGAATCAATGAAAAGGCATTATGACAGGTGACTGTCCCGCCCAGACCACTTGGCAAAGAGGAGACCAGCATGCAATAATTGACTACATCTATATTAATGCGAAAGCATTTAATTCTGTACAAAAGTTGGAGGTTATTCATACAAGTGTAAGTGATCACCACAAATTAAAACTGTCACTGCAAACTGATTATATTCAACCAACACAATGGTGGAACTCAAATGTAACTGATGTAGTTGTAAATAATGGGAGAAATAGACTGTCTTGGAACACAGAAAAGTTGAGAATCTTAGATTTGAATCTAGAGACTATGTACCAGAGAGAAGATCTACTGGTCTATGACTATACAAATGCCATGCAGATGTTTACTCGAGTAGTCACTGGTAGTGGGACAACTGAGCATCAGCATACCCATGCCTACGACTCGGAAATAGCCCAGCGTAAAACTGAGCTAAGACAAGAAATTCGGCAACTGCGGAAATCAGAGAAAACTGATATGGCCGAAAAAAAAATAAGATCAGTCAAGCAAAACTATAAAAAATGGCTCAGATTAAGAAGAGCCAAGGTCTACGAATTGAATGGAAAATCTATGCTTAAACAGCTTATCCTGAAATCTACAGCTGGCATATGGGTCCTTCTCAATAAAACATCTGAGACTCCCAAATTTACAGCCCTGGTAAACTCGATTTCCACTGAAGCATGGCAATTGTACTTTCATAAACTCTATCTTTCTCCCTTTCCTGACATACATTTAAACTTTCATTTGCTTACAGTCTCCGGAACATTTACATTTGACATTGATGACATAAAACTTTGAATCAAGAAATTGAGCTCTTCTCGGGCAACAGGTCCAGATGGGTTGCACAATATGATGTTAAAAAGCCATGTAGACGAATGGGCGAGGATTCTCTACCGGATCTTTAATCAGGTGCTGAAGAGTGGCGCTATCCCTGAGACGTGGAGAAAATCTATTATTCTCCCGATATATAAAAAAGGCAATTGGGAGAATTCCAGGTCCTACAGGCCCATAGCGCTTTTGGACTGTCCGGGTAAATTATTTGCCCGGCTGATCTTAAAAAAATTTAATACCTGGTTGCAGGATAATAAACTGAGAGATCCGTTCCAAACAGGCTTCTTACAAGGGGTAGGCACTGGTATAAATATTATTACTTTATCAAGCCTTATTCAGAAAGCCTACCAACAGAAACAGCCCTTGTACCTTGCCTTTATCGATTTCCAAATGGCATTTGATGCCGTTCCAAGAGAACAGCTCTATAAAAAATTGGCTGATGCTAACTGTCCATGGCAAATCTTGAAATGGATAATCCAACTACATACAAATACCTCGATCCAGATTAGACTTACTAATGACGGTCTGTTAACCCCTCCAATACCAACTGCCAGAGGCCTAAAACAAGGCTGTTTATTAGCTTCAGCCTTGTTCAATTTCTTTCTTTCGGATATCTATCGAAGCTTTACAACACTGATCTCCGATTCTCCAAAGATCATGGGTGTACAGATACAATGGTTATTATATGCCGATGACATGGTACTATTGTCACATACCCCAAAAGGGTTGCGACTTCTTTTGGGTGCTCTGGACAAGTATACAAATGGTATAACAATCAATGTTGAAAAGACAAAGGTCATTCAATTTGGCACCAAGAAACAAAGTAGTGCCCATTTATACTGGCCTCTTCAAAATTGTAAGATTACCAGCACTAATATCTATGTGTATTTGGGTACAACTGTGTCTAACTTGTGTGCCTCTGATCACTATAATCAACAAGGACTCCAGAAACTTCAAATGTGTATTTCACAAGCCCGAATCATCAAGGCAAGATATTGTAAATTTTCTTTAATCCCAATTCTAACGTATTTCAAATTGAAAGTTGTGCCTGTTATCCTCTATGGTGCAGAAACCCGGTTTATCATGTCATACTCTTACTGGGCTATGAGGGAAGGTCGGTTTTGGAGGCAAGTTTTGAACTTACCAACCTCACAACCACTTCCAACTTTAAGATATGAGTTGGGCCTAATTTCTTTGTATGCAGCCTACAAATGGCGCCTGTGTGCTTTGTACCGCAAGTGTCTCATGAACAAAGCCACAACAGGGATAATCAATACTATTTCCATATATCTATTGAGCTCAATGGACGTTTTTCCAAAAACATGGCGCCAAAAAATCCACTCAATTCTAGCAAAAGCTCAGATTGACACAATTTTGCTCATGGAAAATCCAAATAAAGCTAGAACAAAAATCTGGGAAGGTGACTGGATTTACACACGTTTTGCGTGTTCCAACTATAAACATTTTGAAGCTTCTCCATTTGAATTAAAGCGTTATAACACAGTGGCCGATTATATGGTGAGGTCCCCCAGTTCCAACCACAGAAATGGCTTTATGAGATTTAGACTAAATTTGTGGCTGACTAATGAAGTGATGAACAAACGGAATAATGTTGCTATCCCTCTGCCCTGCCGGTTTTGTAAAAATCATCCAGAAACTCTTATGCACCTGTTTTCAGAATGTGATAAATTAGCATCAGTACGGAGTGTTCTTTTCAAGCCTTTATTTAAGGAGCAACACATTTTGACTCCAAAAGAGCTATGGGTCCTAATTTTCCATACTAATAGAAAGGCTGTAAGATATGCAGTTGTTAATTACTTGCACCAGTTGAAAATCTCAATGTATGCAGTGCCAAGAAAATAATGATCTTGTTACATGCTTTATAACCATGTGTTGTAAACCATGGTTGTTATTGTTCACCAACGCATACAATGTTTTATCTGATTTTAAGTGATTTGTAAATGTGATTTTATGTAATTCTTTTTTTCCTTTTTGTCACAAGTTGAAAGGTTGTGAATTTATTTTCACGACCAAAACAACTACAAATAAAAAATAAAAAAAAAAAAAAGGCATTATTAGCTTGGCGGGCTGAAAGGCCTGGTGTAGTGGGTGGAAGACTAGTGGTCTGCGGTGTTACCAGAGTGGGCACACATGTTCCTTTCGGTGTGGCAGAGGCAGTACTGGCCCCACAGACTGGATTAGCTGAAGCACCCAACTGAAGTTGTGGCCGGAGCCTGATTGTGAAGAAAGCCAGTGGGGTGAGAAGGTCTGCGGCCTAATCCTGTGTCCCTATTCGGTGGAGGTGCTAATAACATCTTCATCCCAATGACTCATCCGAGCTCAACATCATTATAATATATATTAAAGAGGTATATTGCCCTACACCAAATAATATGTACCCAAGATAGACCTGACAGGCAGGAAACACCTTGGCAGGGCTGTCATTTAGAGGTCGCCAGAGGTCGCAACTGCGACCTCTGTGGTCTCCCTTGCGACCTCTAAAAAAGAAAAAAAGACATTTTTGTAATGCAAGCTCCTGGGCTGTGCCCAGCACCATGTGGCTCTTTACTTCTGGAGTGGCTGGTGGCTTTCTTGTTCAGGCCCCTTAAAAAAAGAAGAAAAATAAGAACAAGAGTGTCACAAGTCTAACACTTTCAGCACTGACCCTAAATAAGAAAGAATAGAAACACCAAATAATGTGTCTTTCTGCAATTCTGTACAATAATTGCTAGACTCATTAAAGGTTTATTTCAGGCACGCTTCAGTAGGTGGGTCACTGATGTAGTCTGTTCTTAAATGCCTCAACTCAGCCTTTCATCCTTCTGAGGTCAATAAATGAGTACCAACACAGGTTGGGTGATATTGGGTGTATATTTTTTCTATATAAAGCGCTAAAGCGTAAGTGCTATATAATAATACATCATTATCATTTGGTCATGGACGTCTGCTTGCATTCACAGTAATTTGGTAATATGGGCCTATACACACTGATCTTAACGATACATATGGCGATCCATTCTTGTATGAAATGTACATCACATTATAGTGATATCGTGTCCATATTTTGCGTAGTGTACAACTGTGAAAACAAAGAGAAAATATTGAGGCTGAGTACCCCCAAAAGGAAATACACCGAACACGGGTTACAAAGGAACATACAAAGATCTTTATTTTATACTACACAGTTTCAAAGGACAAAACAACAGATAGCTATCGGCCCTCAGTACAACACAACGAACTCCAGCATGGTTCGGTGTGCTCAGTGAGTGCAGCTGTACATTAGAATAGTCGCACCTCATATACCTTTGAAAACATGATGTCCAACCCTACTGTGGGTAAATTCTGGTTAATACCTTACGGATCTAGGGTTCGTGCCGAGTTCACACATCTGTGCACTTAGGGTTTATCTTTAATACATTCGCCAACAAGCCTCAATGGCAACAGTGTACTTTAGGATTTCCTAATGAGACCTTCTCAAACATCTATACAATGTAGTTTAAACAAATGTTCTCAATTCAGTATTTGAATACATTGTTATTAACATATGCTCACAGATTAGCTTCATTGGCATGAGTAATCCTTTACACACAGGTCAACGAAGGACAAGGTCTCAGTTCATGACCCTAACAAGTGGCCTGCAGGCAAGTTACACATTAGTTTATATACATAGGTCAAGATGGCCATGTTACATTTTCGGAATGACACTGTCCACCATTTTAGCTCACAGGGTGACTTTGCAGAGAGAACCTAAAATGGCGGATTGACCTAAAATGGCGGCTTATATTGATTCTAAGGTCGGGACCTTGCAACACGGATTTCTTCGCAAGTGGCTTACAAGCAGCTTGGCGTAGGCCAATATACATATATTCATCACAATAGGAGGCACGATATAATTTCCCGTTTGTCAAACCCTCCTTTTGGCCAATGCCAAGTGCTAACTACTTCTGGTCACTCTACAAACAATGCCGCGTCTCGACATCCATACACCCTGAATCACTGTCAGAAATATCTATTGCCATTAGATCGTCTATCAAAATCTCTTCCAGCACATACTGTTTGGAACTCTTATCTGGGGCGTATACCTTGTGTCCTATTGTACCTATCGCTTGTGTGCAACATCCCCCTAGCATCAAACATATACTAGGTAAACACTGGATACAACAACAAAGAAACAACAGAATTCCCAAAATAATCAGTAAGACCGAAAGCACCTTCCAATCCCAAGATCGCAAGAAGTCCCAGAACCAAGCGCTAAGATCCCAGTTTCCCTCAGGAACATGCACTTCTGAACTAAGGACATGCAGATTCTGCATTGCCTTGAAGATAGTTGAGGAGGAATCTGGCACGAAAACACAGCAACCGGACCCCACTAATTTACACACTCCACCACGTTCAACCAGAATGACATCTAATGCCATCCGGTTCTGGAGTACTACTAATCTTATTGCTTTCTGTTCTAATGTCATATATGTCCATGGTCCGGTTGATGGTTCTCTCCAGTACTCTCGCTAGTCTTCTGATGTCCTCAGAATTCGTTATCTGCCCCCACCAAAATGGCACAAATGATTTTGCTACATCTCCCAAGACCTGTGCTGGAGTGTCACCATCCTTGTCCCGCCGTGGACGAGCCTTTGAAACCACTACAGTACTAGCTATGAACACCCCGGGTAACAGGATCCCTAAATAACAAGTTCCCTGCCAATCCCTGGGTAACCATGGAAATGCTACATTAACGCAAACAAAGTAGACAGGTTCGCCTACATACAAAGGTCTGTCTTCCCCAGTCAAATTCGCAACGTTGGCGCAACCTTTAAAATTTCCCATTGACTGAGTACCATTCATCTGTATGCAGAAAGAAACTGAATCGGGGCTATGGTTAACAGTGTACGAAGGAGGCATGGCATCCTTAGTGCCTATTGGAGCCATCTTAAAAGAAATCAAAGATTGAAAAGGACGAGACAGTCTATCAGAGGGCCTAATAGAAGCAACGTTAAGCTTACTCCTATTTGCGAAAAGCAAGCATCCCAGGGGATTCAGAACACATTTCTCGAAACTATTCAAATTAGTGCCATCAAAGTTCCCCGAGATGCTACGTTCCAACGGCCAAAGAACAGTGCTCTAAGAGAAGCATAACAAGCAGTTGTCAAAGGTAAGGGTGAATATACCAACCTAGCCCCTTATCCCCATGTTGAGGTAAATGCGAGCAGACCCAACAGTTGGACCTATTAAAAATGGCATGTGTAGCATTCATGATAAGTAACAAGGTATTGTTGTAATATCTTTGTCTATGCTGGGAGTCTCTAGGAGAAAGAGTATGCAAATGCACAAAAGGAGTAGGGACAATGGGTACATTTTCAGTCGGTAACAAGTTTTCGAATGGATGCACTTCTTCCAGGTACCAGAGTCTTAGCACAGTTACTATTATAAAACCAATTATCACTATAAAAAGACAGCAGTATGTTTTCAGGGCCCAAACAATGTGTCCATTCTCACTGCCGGTCACACGATCATTTATCAGTCCTGTACGTGCGGTAGCGGTTGCAGACATTGCAGTCTTCAAACGAAAAACCCCAATGTTATTAGCTGGCGACCTCCCGGCCGCGCGACTTCTTAGTCCTTCAACAACCCTAGCCAACAGAATCCCCTTTTTCAAACTATTATTTTGGGCAAAAAGGCAAGCCCTTGATGATTCTTTTCCTTCTCCAAATGCACAGCCGAACCGTGCCGTAAATCTATTGAATGCACAGCCGAACCGTGCCGTAAGTCTATTTCCTTGGACGTAAATTGTACCTTACTGTTCCTGGTACTGATTGATCCGAGAACAATGTGTCATCACTTCCCGGAAGCAGCGTATCAAGAGCAAGTGAAGATACGAGATCCGGAACGACAGTTTCTGGAAAAAAAACTTTTGGAGAGTGTGGAGACAAAATGGCAGGTTCCCCAGGCCTCACGGGCTCAGAGAGAATCTCCGATGCACTCTCAACGCTATTTACTGCTTCGGGATCGTTGGTTGTAGTGTTAGCGAGGGGTTCTGTTTCTTCTGTATCGTATGGCACTGGGTGAGGAAGTCTCTTGAGTTGTGTCGGTGGATCCAGTTTTTTCAGCCTGCGACACACACCGCTGTCTGTGTGACCAGCAGGACCTGGAATGGCCCCGCCAATGAGGTTCAAGGCAAGAAGAACGCTCAAATGCCTTGGTGAGCACCCAATCTCCAGGCCAAATACTGTGGCCCGGGCCCTAGTATCGCACAGGTAAAGCCTCTCGCACCTGGTGATAAATTAAATACAGGTTTTTAGTCAACTGGCTACAGTAATCTGAAAGAAGCACATTTTCGACATTCTTTAAAGATTGACATTTCGGAAGGTTCCAGATATTAGCAGGTCTCCCCATTATCACCTCAAATGGAGAGACCCCAGTCTTAGTTTGAGGGGTTGTCCGCATGGCTAGTAACACGATCGGTAAGGCGTCTGGCCATTTTAGTTTGGTGCTGGCACACATCTTAGCGAGCTTGTTCTTGATGATGCTGTTGTGTCTTTCTACTAATCCGGCACTTTGAGCATGTCTGGCCGAATGGAACCGTTTGTCGATTTGTAATGCCGCACATATCTGCAGAATTACAGCAGCAACAAAATGTGGACCATTGTTCGACCAGATGACTCTTGGTAGCCCGAACCTAGGAAAATATTCTTTTAACATAGTTTTTGCAGTAGTCATGGTTGTAGCGCCCTTAACAGGGAAAGCCTCGACCCATTTGCTGAAAGCACAGATGACAACTAACACATATTTCAAATTATTACAACGTTCCATTTCAATAAAATCAAAGTGTATGACCTCAAAGGGGACAGAAGGTGGCCCAAAACATCCCCTCGGAGTTGATGTTCCCTTTCCCACATTATGCTGTAAGCAGATCATACAATCTTGAACATAGCGCTGAGCTATTTTCGAAATGTTGTCATTCGCCCAAACTTTTTCTAGCATTTTTGTAACCTTCTGGGCACAAATATGTGTAGGGCCATGGGCCATGACGACCATCATCATCACGTATACATCAGGAAGTAGCCATTTCCCTTCAGCTATGTCCACCCAACACCCATCATCATCGAGTTTCCCCAAGCCCTCAGCCCACCTCTTGGATTCTTCTAACGTGGCATCAGTTTGGATATCCCTTACAGACCCAACGCCCTTGTCCATTGCATAGGCATTTACAGTCTCCCTTGAAACATACATCTCCGTAAAGAGATGGGTTGCAGTCTGCTTAGCTATCTGATCAGCGAAAGCATTCCCTTTTCCTATATCATCTATAATCTTTCGATGTGCTGCACATTTCACGACAGCTAACTGAGTAGGGAGCGCAAGCGCTGAGAGCAGTTGTACTATTAGGGAGCCATGCTGGATCTTTGTGCCATGCTGGATCTTTGTACCATGTGAAGTTAAGAACCCTCTCTCTGACCAAAGTCTCCCAAAGTTGTGAACCACCCCAAAGGCATACTGACTATCAGTATATATGTTTACTGTAAACCCTTCGGAAAGTTCACAAGCTCGGGTCAATGCTATAATCTCTGCGGCCTGCGCAGAGTTATGCGTGATTCTCTTGGTTTCCACGACCGTGCTCAATGTAGTGATTGCATAAGCAGCTGTGGATGTACCATCCGGAAGTTTGAAGCAGGAGCCATCACAAAACAGCTCCCCTTGTGGATTGTTCAAAGGAGTGTCTTTTAGACCAATTCTACCCTTTGTCTCTTGTTCGGTAGTATACAGACAGTCATGTGACTCTTCGTCACTGCAAGCAGTACCTTGCGGGAAAGGTAAGAGTTCAGCCGGATTAAGAACACCACACCTCTTAATTTGTATGTGCGGAGC
This sequence comes from Ambystoma mexicanum, assembly GCF_040938575.1. Classification (NCBI taxonomy): domain Eukaryota; kingdom Metazoa; phylum Chordata; class Amphibia; order Caudata; family Ambystomatidae; genus Ambystoma; species Ambystoma mexicanum. Next base: position 571,268,198 of record NC_090938.1, on the reverse strand, counting down.
GAACAAGATCAATTCATATCTCGTCAACCGTGCGGAAGTGAGGTGTTGCGTTTGGGTTCTGTTCAGCAGAACATCTGCAGAGTGAGGCACCATCAGGGTTAGATCATGGCCTAGGACCATTCCCTCACTCTGTTTTACAGACGCAGCAGCAGCAGCTCGCAAACATCTTGGCAAAGCGCATGCTACAGGATCAAGGGCGGAAGAAAAGTAACCGCATGGCCTATTCTTCCCTCCATGTTCCTGTGTTAATACAGCCAAAACACATCCATCACATGCACGCACAAACAACACAAAGGCCTTTTCATAATTTGGTGTGCCCAAAACTGGTGCCGAGCATAATGCAGTCTTGAGCAGATCAAATGATTGCTGGTGTTCTGCGTTCCACGGCAATGGCGAAGAAATGCCCTTCTTCGTCAAAGCAAACATCGGCTTAATCACTAGTGAGAAGTTTGGGATCCACAACGTACAGTAAGAAGTCATACCTATCAAGGCTCTAACTTCCTTCTGTGTATTTGGGACAGACATGCCAGAAATGTGTTTTATACGTTCAGGTGTCAATCTTCTTCCCTCTTTTGACAGGAGATAGCCTAAATAGGCGACCTCCTGACAACAGTATTGAAACTTTTTAAGCGAAGCTTTGTGACCATGTTTAGCCAGGTGAATAAGCAACAACACAGTGCCCTCCTTACAAGGGCTCTCAGAGTCAGCAGCTAAAAGCAGGTCATCAACATATTGAAGCAGTGTACAAGTAGAGGGCAATTCAAGAGTATCAAGCTGTTCTTTCAAAGCCCTACTATAAATGCTAAGACTTTCCGTGTAACCTTGCGGTGCACGGGTAAAGGTGAACGAGCGTCCCCTTAAGGTGAACGCAAACAAGTATCTACTGTCCTTGTGTATAGGAATACTAAAGAAAGCATTCTTCAGATCCACAACACTAAAATAAGTAGCTGTAGCCAGAATCATAGTTAATATTGTCGTCACATCAGGCACAATTGGAAATTGTCGGAGCGACGACCTTATTAATAGCACGCAAATCAATTATGAAACGGAATGGAATTGCATTATCGCCTTTTTTGTACACAGGTAAAATTGGACTATTGCACAAACTACCTGCAATTTCCTCAATCACCCCGCGGTGCACACAATCGGAAACAATGCATTTCAAAGCTTGCTCGCCCTCAACTGAAATCTTATATTGTGGAATGCGTGGCAGCTTTATTCCGTGTTTCAAGACTATTTTAACAGGCTCAATCTGTAAAACACCAACATCATTGTCGTCAATTGCCCATAAACACTCTGGTACATCACTGAATTCTGGTGGCAAAGGTCTGGTTAAGAATTGAGAGACAGAAAGTTGCTGTGGTGAAATCGTCAAACGCACTCCATCAGAAGAACAATGAATTGCCGCATTTAATTCTTTCAACAGATTCAACCCCAGCAAATTCTCTCCACAATTTGAAATCAAAAGGAATGGACAATTGTCCGTGAAGGGACCCAAAGAAATAGGTACCGGCAAAGAAACTGGGCAAACAACTGGTGTGCCAGAAAACCCTACGGAAACATTGGTTTGCCCTGACAGTGGAATCTTTGGAACCCGAGAACGATCAATGGAACACTTCTGTGCCCCAGTATCTATCAAGAATAGATGTTTCCTATTTCCCACTACCATTTCAACGTAGGGACCTTTCTGATTAACAGGAATAGGAGCAGGTTCCAAACCCTTCTTCGGGCAATCCTAACGAAACAGAATGTCATCAAAAGGAAGTTCTTCAGATAGATATGCAGCAGAAGGATGATCAAATATGTTTCTAGTATCCACACTCGGAGTCTGATTATCCTGCGAAAAAGGCTGCTGAGGATCCTGTGCAAACTGACCTCTACCAGGGCCGCCTACACCCGGGCGACCTTTGGATCGTCTACCCATATTTCCAAATGTGTTATTCGACCTTTGTCGAAGGACAGGGCATTGTTCACGCCAAGACAATAGGCACACTGGTTAATGTTCACAGGACCCAAGGGCACATTCCCTTGTGGAACATACTGACCTCTAATCTGTGAACTACCTCCTCTAGGGCCTCTAACAATTTGTTGCAATAATACTTTAGTCTTCAAATCACCTTTTCTCTTCTCTACTCTTTCCTTTTCATTATTAACACGATTCTCGTAGTACTGAGCCATGTGCAGTACTTCTGATTAGGACTCCGCCTGCCACGCGCTCTCAGAAGACATAATTTGTGACTGGATGTCAGGCAGCAGTCCACGCACAAATTTGTCCACAAATAATCTTTTCCCAGACTCTGTGCCTAAGTCTTGTCCACTGAAATCCGAGAATACCTGTTCGAACCAATTAAAGAACTTGGTAGCAGCCTCAGACTTCCCTTGGACAGGCCGTAAGCTTGTCCCAGATAATCCTCTTTTCAGGAATTATGGTTTTCAATTTTGCAATGATTCTATCAGGCAAGGTTAGTATCACCTGGGGTGGTCTCTCACCAGCTAGCCTTTCTCCATCGAGTCTAATTATGTTAGCCCATGTATCTCCCAACCCTGGTACGTCATCTATAGTCCTAACCTGTTTCCACAAATCTACGGGCAGGAGTACAGGAAATTACAGAACAATATCACCCAAGGTGAATACTGAGGACTGCAAGACAGACTATTTCTTTATAGAATCCTGTCGGAATTTTCCGAATCAGGAATAGATTGTCTAATGGTATTCACTTCCTGTCTCGAGAATGGGACATGAACAAACTGTGATACATAATGTGCAGGAATGTTCACAGCAACTGCATTCGTTGCAGGATTAACCGGATTCTCAACCTTCGGGACAAATGTCGGAGGAACCTCTCTCATAGGCAACTGAGAAGTAGGCAACTCCGAATGCTTACTAAGCAACACAGCCAAGTCGAGCGCTAAAGCAGTCGAAGAAGTGTCAAGGGAAAAAGCTCTCTTATAAATACTCAATAACTCTGTGGGACAACTAATCTTTCTCTTTACACATTCATCCTGCAGGTACTCTATCATTACCTGTATCACTTTCCTCTGCATTTCTGGCGTATACTGACTATATGTGTCATATACCTCAACTGGAGTTATCGACATATCTGAGATCCATCTAATCGCGTCTTTCATTCAAATTCGTACTTCTTCAGATACCGATTTACGACAAGAAAGGAACCGTTTCTGTACATACATGCTATCCCCATCATCATCCTCATTCTGTAATCTTTCCAACTCCTTTCTATACTCAAATATCCTCTCAACATGCTCATGTACTTTCTCCACAGTATCCCTTGAAAACGCTAAAGTGTTTAGATCCCGCAACCCTTGTGGGAGATCTGCATTATTTAATTTGTCCCACAATACACATAAATGAATCCTTAAACCATCAACGAAAAGATTTTTCTCAGGAAAATTATCCATATTAGAAAGTGTGGCAAGAACATTAGCTCGATCATCCCTCTCTATACAATGCTTAGCCCATGCAATCAAATTCCGCTTCGTCTCTGGAGGTACAGTAGAGTGACAACCCTTGACCCCGCACCTTGATCTACTACAAGCGGTACAAGACCACTTGGAAGAGGGGGAGCAGGTAAATTCAATGGAGGAACTGTTACTGGTGCAATAGGAAGAGGCGGAGGAGCAGGTGGAAGAACAACAACTGGAGGAAAAGGAACAACAGGAGGAGCAGGAACGACAGGAATAACAGCTGGAAGAGGCAAAACAGCAGGAAGAGGAACATACGGAGGTGGTGCAGTGGCACCAGGCCTTCGCTCATTTAACAATTTGTCAATAAATTCATCGGAAACATGGAGGTCTTTGGAAAGATAGATTTTCTGAATGCCAAGTGAGAAAGCCCTATGCATATTCCTAGCTGACTCAGACTGTTTATCTTGGTCATATAACAACGCTTTTTCGGCGTTCGTTTTATGACGGCGCGCATTTTTTTCTCTACTCTTGAGCTGCTGTAACGCTTCTTTTTTCCAATTCTGCAAAACATCAAATGCTGCAGGTCTAGCCTTTTTCTTTAACAAAATTTACTCTAAATACTCAATACAAGGGATTTCAAAACTACCATTGATTGGCCACTGAAGTTCGGAGGCATGTCTAGTTTGTCTGTGCCAAATATCATTAAACACTATACTTCCAATGCCATGCTTACAGTACATAGTACAAGCCGGCGACCCCTCCTGTGGTGCCGGGCGGCTAAATTCCAAAGATTGCCTATCACTGCGGAATAACGCCCTGAAGCAGGTAGACAATTTCCCAGGCACATCAAAATATTGGTGTTACCTGGTCAATAATTGTATTTGCAGATACAATGCGCCAAAACAAATCATCAGGATACTTGAGAATCAGGTCACGACTCACCTGATCAATCCTAAGGAGGTCCGATCGGATTACAAAGATTCTACCTAACTAATCTTACCTCGTGTTTGGTGATTTAGGCAAATCTGCCCGCCTCGATAAGTGGACCCTCGTCAAGATGCCGTCTCGGTCCACAAGCTAATCGTCCAGGGATCGGGTCGTGCAGCGCTGCTGAGGTGTCGCGTCTCTTTGAGAAGGGGCACTTTTTTTTGTCACACTGTCCGATCCCAGTCCGATAGCATGTGTCAACCTTCGACAATCCGGCATCAATCTTGAGGGTCCCTATTCGGGCGCCAACTATGAAAACAAAGAGAAAATATCGAGTCTGAGTACCCCCAAAAGGAAATACACCGAGCACGGGTTACAAAGGTACATACAAAGATTTTTATTTTATACTGAACAGTTTCAAAGGACTAAACAACAGATAGCTATTGGCCCTCAGTACAACACAACGAACTCCAGCATGGTTCGGTGTGCTCAGTGAGTGCGGCTGTACATTAGAATAGTCGCACCTTATATACTGTTGAAAACCTGATGTCCAACCCTACTGTGGGTTAATTCTGGTTAATACATTACGGATCTAGGGTTCGTGCCGAGTTCACGCATCTGTGCACTTAGGGTTTACCTTTAATACATTCGCCAAGAAGCCTCAATGGCAACAGTGTACTTTAGGATTTTTTATAGAGACCTTCTCAAACATCTATACAATGTAGTTTAAACAAATGTTCTCAGTTCAGTATTTGAATACATTGTTCGTAGCATATGCTCACTTATTAGCTTCATTGGCACGAGTAATCCTTTACACACTGGTCAACGAAGGACAAGGTCTCAGTTTATGACCCTAACAAGTGGCCTGCAGGCAAGTTACACATTAGTTTATACACAGAGGTCAAGACGGCCATGTTACATTTTCGGAATGACACTGCCCACCATTTTAGCTCACAGGGTGACTTTGCAGAGAAAACCTAAAATGGCGGATTGACCTAAAATGGCGGCTTAAATTGATTCTAAGGTCGGGACCTTGCAACACGGATTTCTTCGCAAGTAGCTTACAAGCAGCTTGGCGTGGGCCAATATACATATATTCATCACAATAGGAGGCACAATATAATTTCCCGTTTGACACAATGCTATGTGATGCCACTTCCTGTTTTGTCAACGGGTGAAAGGTCGGGTTCCATCGCTTCTCCGCAATATCACTTTGGGGTGGGGTCAAATAGCATCACTTCCTGTGATGTCATCAGGGGTCAAAGGTCATGTGATGTCACTTCTGCTACCTCTGGCATTTTGGTGAAATGACGTCCCTGCACCTTGGAATGTAGTACCTGCCAGTACCTCCATAATTATAGCGCAAAGAATCTCCAAACCCCTCAGTTCCAGACCGACCAGGACCCTCTACTTTAACAGGATAACTATCCCCAAATCCTACAAAATCCACGCTGGCGGCAGCAGCTTCCCCACCTTGGCTGCCACCCACTGGAACGCCCTCCACCCGCACATTAGGACCATCGACTCTCATGAGGCCTTTCGCAGGGCCATCAAAACTAGGCTTTTTGTCTAATAACTGTATGTTTTACTCTGTGCATATTCTACTGTGTATATCTATCTCGTGCACCACCTGTAATGTAACCCTACTACACCAACTGTCATTACCTGTCACCTGTACTCGCCTACAAGCAAACTTCTTGGGCAGCATTCTATGTAACCCTGAATCAAGCCTTCATACGCTCACTTTAGAGCACTTCGATGCCCGCGGGCTGCAGTGCGCTTCACAAATCTACATAAATAAATAAATAATTGTAGTTGGAGGAGCTACGGCAGTCTCACCAGAGTGGTTGGTTTGGAGATGGCATTTTTCTCATATATGCATTCCGCTCCTTGGCTGTGGATCGCTCTCTGTGTTATGCAGAACGTTTTGAAGAAGATTTGTTTTTTGACTTGCAGCCAATGCAGCCAACACTCACTGCTTCCGGGGATCGCCGAGCAATGGGGAAGGTGCAGTACCCGCTTTCACGGGGTGGACAGTTTCAAGGTGTCCTTTCTCATCAGTATACTTCGTTGATAGTGATGCTCTACTATTTGGATCTCTTAAATGTGATCTTATAAAATTGTATGAGCTATTTGTGCTTTGTAATGTTTTTCAGGTTTTATGTAAATTTCAAACGTTTTCATATCACACTTTTGAAGTGTTATTCCTCAACAGTACACTTCACTGATAGTGTGGGACCACTATTTTGACCATCTCATCTTTTAGAGATTTATGTGCTATTTATGTTATGTTATGTCATGTTATGCTACGATGCTCAGCTTTAATGAGAATTTCAAACTTTTTTTAATCAAACTTTTAAGGCATCATTTCTGATCAGTATACTTTGCTGATGGTACTCTATTTATCCGAGTGGGGTAAAGCCTCACTCTAGTAACCTGCGGTTATTTCTTCCCTTATTGGTCCAGTGTGCCTGTCTCTCCTTATGGGGTCCCGCAGTTTTAAGTTGTGTTCAATTGACAGAGGCAGTGACCTTCCTGTGGTAGCTGGTTCTTGCTAGTTACTAGGTGTCGCCAATCTTACATTTGAGTTGTTCTGTGGGTGGACAAACTGTGGGAACAAATGCACTTCAATGCGGTGTAGCCCACTGGTATCTTACCAGTCAGTGGTACCTTACCATAGTCAGATTTATTGGTTTGGTGTGAAGTTTGCATGGGTTCAACAGTGGTTATACTGTAATGGTTCTCTTGGCTTCACCCTACGCTGTATTTGAATAGTTAGTCTAGATACTGTGGTGGCTATGATGTGAATTCACATGGGTTCCTCAGTGGCTATACTCCAATAGTTCTCTTAGCGTCAGCCGTAGCAGTATGATAATGTTTAGATGAGTTCTATAGTGGTTGAACTCTAGCGGTTCTCCCAGATTCGGCCGTGGCTATACTCTAATAGTTCCCCTAGTTTCAACAGTGGCTAAACTCTAATAGTTTGTCGAGGTTTAACAGTGGCTATTTTGTATGTCGCATGGGTTCACTAGAGGCTATATTCTGGGAATTCACCTGGATTCAGCAGGGGCTATACTCCAATATTCATCCAGATTCAACCGTGGCAATGTTTTAGAAATTCACATGGGTTCATACAGTGGTCATAGTGTGACATTCAACTGGAGTCAAAAGTGGTTATTTTCCAATATTTCTTCTAGCTTGCCTAGAGTTAACAGTTGCTATATTGCAAAGTTCACATGTGTTCAACAGTGGCTATGTTGTAAGAATTTAATTTCTGTGGCCATACCCAGGTACTTCACCTGGTTTCAGCAGTGGTTGTATTGTATGATTCACATGAGTTCACCAGTGTATGTGTTGTGCAAATTACCCAGATTTGGCAATGACTTTGCTCAAATAGTTCCCATAGGCTCAGAAGCGGTGGCCACTTCCAACTATAGCGGAATTCAACACATTGGCCAACTGGAGGTGCAGCACAGTTCAACACAGGGGCCAACTGAGGAGCGCAGCACTGTTCAACAAAATGGCAACCACAGTGCAAGGCGGGGTACAACACAGTGGCCAACTAAAGAGTGCAGCATAGTTCAATACAATGGCAACTAAAGGGCACACATAATCAAATACAATGGCTAACCAGAGAGTTCAGCACAGTTGAACACAATGGCAACCACAGTGCAAGGTGTCATTCAACAAAGTGGACAACTAGGGAGCTCAGCACATTTCAACACAATGGCAACCACAGTGCAAGGTGGGATTCAACACAGTAGCCATCTAAGAGTGCAGCACAATTCAGTACAATGGCCAACCAAATGACACAGCACAGTTCAACACAATGGCAACCACAGTGCAAGGTGGTCCAACACACTGGCCAACTAAAGAACACAGCACAGCTCAACACAATGGGCAACTAGAGAACGCAGCACAGTTCAACACAATGGCAACCACAGTGCAAGGTTCAACACAGTGGCCAACTAGAGAGTGCAGCACAACTCAACACAATGGGCCTCATTACACGGATGGCGGTGAACCATGGCGCTATCAGCGCCATGGTTCATGCCGGTAAAATACCAGCACCGCCTTGGTGGAAAGGGGAATTACCGCCCTATTCAAAGGTTGGCGGGGCGGTAATTCCCCCTTCCACCATTGCCCTTCCCCATTCCCATTTTTGCCCCATAGGGCTCTATGGGAATGGGAAAGGCGCTAATTACGGTACCGCAAATTGCAGTACCGTAATTAGCTCCCTGGTCCCTTTGCGGGTTGGTTTTTAACACCTGCAAAAAGCAGGCATTAAATTCCCCAACCCGCAAAGGGACCTCGTAGTAAGGCGGTAAGGATTTACCGGTATCGGTAAACCCTTACCACCATCCGTGTAATGAGGCCCAATATCTAATTAGAGAGGGCAGTGGAAGACAGCACCGTGTTAGAAGTTCTACAGTGGTTGAAATAAATAAATTAAATCTGGGGTTGGGGTGGGAAGAGATACATAAAGTATTGCGGGAACTGGCGAGATGGACACTCACCACTCCCAGGGATCGCGGAGCAATCAGGAAATGAAGGACCTGCTCTCACGGGCCTGCAGTCTGGGTTGTGTTTTGCTTCCTGGGAAGCAGCCTATCACGGACCAGCTGGTAGGGAGTGGGGTGGGAAGAGGGCAGGGGAGGGGAGGGGTTTGGGCGGGAAGAACACAAAGGAGTGGGGGGCATGAAAACAATGAGGTTAAACTGGCAACACAATAAATAAATAAAGCATGGGACACTAAATAAAAGCAGTGAGCAGGGGGAAATAAATGAATAAAGCACATAGAGCAGGGGGAAATAAATAAATAAAAGTGCCAAGCAGAAGGAAATAAATAAAAGTGGGAGGGATAGATGAACAAGTGCGGGAGCCGGTGGGCATGGACACTCACTGCTTCCGGGGATCGCCGAGCAATGGAGAAGGTGCAGGACCCACTTTCAGGATTCGCCCCTGGAAGTTGTGGAATACATGGCGTCTCTGACTATCCAGTACACCTTCAGGTCTAGTCCTCACTCAACATGGCGGCCCTGTACTTCAAAACGGAACCACGCCCCCTTTTCGGCGCGTTGTATCTGTTTCTCCTCAGTCTCATTCAACGCTGCTGCACCTTTGGCGAAGTTCCTCTCTCGTCTATGGATCCTTCCTTGATTCCTGCCTTGCCTTCCATTTAATCGCTGCTACTGCTGTTTTGCTCTTTTTGTTCATTGTCCCTGTCTTTCTGTCCTTGTCTGCTTCTGTAGCCTTCCCCTTCGTTTCCGCCTGTGTTCTGTTAGCTTCCTTGCATTCGCTCTTGATATTCTTCCTTCTTCCCTTATACTATTGATTGCACTTACCTTGGCGGTGTTTCACAGCTGGCTTAGCTGTTCTGATTTATTTTTTCGTTCGCGGTTGCATTTCAGCCTTTCCTTTCACAGCGCCGCGGCTTTTTGTTTCTGCTCACGGTCGCAGAGCTGTTTTCTCCATTTACCGTGACCGCGGCTCGGGTGCCCTCACTCCCCGGGTTCTGCCAGTTTTCTAGGTAAGTGGGACTCTGCTGACAATTTTACTTGTTCTTTATTCCTTCGTTGTATCAGCCCATACGCTCTCCTTTAAACAACCTCTTCTATATACTTTCTTTACCTGTTATCCTGTTACAAACTCCTCCCCCGGACACTACTGAAGACCAAGCTTCCAGTCTACTGCTACCTACAGACTACAGACTATACCTCTCCAAATTGGGCAGACTTCCCTTAAGACTTCAAGTCTTCAACAGCCTTCTTCAGTCCCCGCTCGAGAACTACCATTGCCTGCAATACCAGGGTTTTTTCTGCCTGTCAGGCTTTTTCCCTGCTATCCGAGGTCTGGCTCCTCGGGGTTCCCCTTGGACAGGTGCCCCTTCCTGCCAAGGTGGCCTCTGAGGGAGCCAGGCCTTATTTACACGAAAGGAAGAAGAAGCCTTCCCAGAGGCGGTTGACCACCGAATCCAAGAAGTCCAGAAGAAGACCTACCACGGAAACCAAGGACAACTTCATCAGAAGGCTCAGGTGAGGAGGAGGTTGGGAAGGAAAGGAGCTTACCTGGCAGTCTTAACAGTATCCAACTCCCAGAGATCCCCATTGTCCTTGGAGCAATATCAGGAGCTGGTGGCAGCTATGCAGCATCTCACGGTTGAAGTACAAGCACTGAGAACAGAGAATGTAGCTCTAAGACAGCAGGTGGTCCTGCATAGGGATGACCGGGGTGACCTACCCCCCATGGCCTTATCGTTTGGGAAATACGATGGGCATCCCAGGGGCCTAAAGGAGTTTCTAGACGCCTGTCAGGTGTACTTCACATTTCGTCCCCACACCTACGAGACGGCCCTGTCCAGAGTGGGATTCATCATAGCTAACCTGATTAGGAATGCTTTGGCATTGGCCACCCCGTTAGTAACTAATAATGACCCCGCGTTGCATGATTTTGACCGCTTCATACACTTGTTTAAGGAGAGATTCGATCGACCTGAAGTCCTTTACACCTCATTTGAAGCCATATTGGATGTGAAACAAGGTACTACAGACGTACAGACCTACCTCTCTCGGTTCATCAGACTCGCCACAAAGGCAGACTGGTCAGACTCTGCTAAACAGACCATATTCAGGAGAGGCCTTCATGAAGATATCAAGGACGAGCTGGCTTGGATTGCTCGCCCTTCCTCTTTTTTGGAACTCACAACTATTGCATTACAGATTGAATTTCGTCTAAATGAACGTCGGCAAGAAAGGAGAAGACCTCGTCCTTTAACCACAGCAGCACCCCTTTCTCAACCTCCCAGAGAGAACACCGGGGGTGATGAACCCATGCAAGTTGGAACAACCAGGGGTCCTCTAACTCCAGAGGAACGAAGAAGACGCCGTGAAGCAGGACTATGTATGTACTGTGGCTCGTCTAAGCACCTACTTCGTAACTGCCCAGAGGTGCCACCTCAGCGGAAGGAAAACGCCAGCCCCCGAACCTATGCAAGGGAAGTGTCGGGGGAACAAGCTACAGCCCTTGCTACAACATAAGACCAATAGAAGAAGTAGAAACACAACAGGCTCATGGTTTTCAAGGTGCAGATATGGGTTTCTGGTACTGAGCCGATAGAGGTGTTGGCCATGTTGGACTTTGGGGCTGCAGGCAATTTTCTTGACATAGATTGGGCCCAGAAGAAGAATGTGCCAGAGCGCCGTAAACTAAAGCCCATTCCGGTGGAAGGAGTGGACGGTACTCCACTTTCCTCTGGTCCCCTAGTCACGGAGTCTATTCCCTTATGAATGAAGATGGGTCAGCATACAGAAGACATGGCATTCGATATGATTAAGGCTGCACACTTTCGTTGGTCATCGGTATTCCTTGGCTTCGAAGGCATAACCCTTCAATTGACTGGATCTCAAACAGGGTGAGCTTTGATTCAGCATTTTGTCAAACACATTGCATGGAGGTTCCTAACCACAAGATTGGAGTGGAAGAGATGGATATTCCAGTAAAGAAGACGGTGTCTTCCATCCCACTTCAGTACCAGGAATTCGCTGAAGTCTTCAAAGACACACTGCCCAGAATCCTTCCTCCCCACAGGCCGGAAGATTGCGCCATCAACCTCATCCCGTCAGCACAAGTTCCTTTTGCTCGTATGTAGGAAGCCTTGAGAGATTACCTAGATGCCCACCTCCAGAATGGATTGATCCAAGAGTCCAGGTCGTCCTGTGGAGCATCACTATTCTTTATACCCAAAAAGGAGTCAGCAGAACTCAGGCCCTCCATTGATTATCGGGGGCTCAACCAAGTTACAGTCAGAGACCGCTATCCCATGCCTCTGATAAGGAACGTTCTGGAAGCAGTTCAAGGAGCACAGTTTTTTACCAAATTGGACCTCAGGGGAGCTTATCATCTCCTGAGGATCCACAAGGGTGACGAGTGGAAGACAGCCTTTCGGACCCCTTTGGGTCTCTTTGAATACAAGGTGATGCCGTTCGGGCTTGTTAACGCCCCCGCCATATTTCAGCGATTTATGGACAGGATATTTTCGGATTTATTATTTGTGTTGGTAGTTGTCTATTTGGATGACATCTTGGTGTATTCTTGTAGCCTTCCGGAACACAGAGATCAGGTCAAGGAAGTGCTGTTCCGCTTACAGGCAAACCATCTATTAGTCAAACTCGAGAAATGCACCTTTGAAGCCGGCTCTGTGACTTATCTGGGATTTATCCTCTCAGGTGATGGTGTACAGATGGGCCCCAGTAAGGTTCGGGCTATCCAAGACTGGAAGGAACCCCAAAACATCAAGGAGATTCAGAGGTTCCTTGGTTTAGCAAACTTTTATAGACAGTTTATCCCAAACTTCTCCAGGCTAGTACAACCCATCACTCATTTGCTCAAGAAGGGCATCAAGTTTTTGTTTGATCAAGACCAAAGGGAAGCATTTTGTTGCTTAAAGGATCATTTCTCTACAGCTCCCATCCTAGTACAGCCAGATCAAAACAAACCATTTATCCTCGGGACCGATGCCTCCGCTGGGGCGGTAGGAGCGGTACTGTTGCAAGATACAGAAGATGGATATGAACATCCAGTCACTTACTATTCAAAGACTCTGACTAGTAGTGAACAGAACTACTCTGTCCTCAAGAAGGAACTATTTGCCATGAAACTGGCATGCCAAGAATGGCGCCATCTGCTACAAGGGGCAAATCATAAATTCCTCATTCGCACTGACCACAGAAACCTAAAGGTTCTTCAACAGATGGAATGCACCAATGCCCGCCATGCCCGTTGGGTGTATTTTTTTCTTACAGTTTGAGTTCTGTCTTACCTACAATCCAGGTACTGAGAATCATGTTGCAGATGCTCTATCCCGAAGTCAAGGTGAAGAGTCAACCAAGGTCCAGAGTCATGAATTAATGCTCCCTAAGGTACAAGGAGTGGCTACTGTGATTCCTTTCTTGCAAGACCTTGTAGGACAATATCAAAAGGAAGAAACACATCCCCCCTCAGTCACTCAAGACCAGAATGGCCTATACTACCAAGGGAAGGCTCTCTATATCCCTTCAAAGACCCTTCAGATTCACATTCTCAAATGGTGCCATGTTACTCCATTGTCTGGTCATCCAGGCATACGCAAGACCCAGGATCTCATACGCCGTCAATTTTGGTGGCCAACTCTCCTCCAAGACGTAGACAGATACACCTCTTTGTGTCCGATCTGTGCCCGCAGCAAGAATTCTACAGGTAGGCCGATTGGCCTGCTACAACAGCCCAAGGTACCAGGAAGAGATTGGGAACATATCTCTACTGATTTTATAGTGGAGTTACCTTTCTCCCAGGGGATGCATACCATCATGGTAACTATCGATTCCTTCAGCAAACTAGCACATTTTTCAGCCATATCCCACCTACCTTCTGCCCCAGAGATGGCAGCAATTTTTCTAAGGGATATAGTCCGATTACACGGCTTACCAAGAACCATAGTCTCGGACAGAGGGTCTCAGTACACCTCTAAGTTCTGGGCCACCTTATTCCAGCAGTTGGGTATCGACAGAGCATTATCATTGGACTACCATCCGCAGAGCAATGGTCAGACTGAGAGGCTTAACTCCACCCTCGAACAGTACCTGAGGTGTTTCTGCGGCAACAAGCAAGATGAATGGGTATCCTTTCTCCCTCAGGCTGAATTCGCCTATAACAATGCTCTACATACCTCCATCCAGATGAGTCCATTCCTCTGTACTTATGGATACCATCCTAATCCCTTGCCTTGGATAGGTACACCTTCCACCAGTGCACCTGCCATTGATAGCCTTTTGGCTGAGCTACTAGAGGTTCAGAAGACTGCCAAAAAGGCGCTGGAGACCAGCCGTCAGTCACACAAAAGGTGGGCTGACCAGAAGAGAGCCATTAACCCAGTCTGGAAGCCCAACCAGTTAGTCTGGTTATCCACAAAGTTTTTGCTAAAATGAGTTCATGCCGGCAAATTTGCACCACGTTTCATAGGGCCTTTTCCCATTGTCTCACAGATCAATCCGGTAGCTTACAAACTTAAGCTACCGGACAAACTGTAGAGGATGCACCCAGTCTTCCATACCTCTTTGCTCAAGGAATACCAGACAGACCCTTATGTACAGAAGATATCTAACCAATGTCCACCAAACCCACCTGACCAGGAGGAGTACAAAGTGGCATATCTGGTAGACTCCCACTATCGTAAGGGTAGGCTTCAATATCTGGTTCACTGGAAGGGCTATTCTCTGGAAGAAAGAACATGGGAACCCAGAAGTCATCTTCATGCCCCCAGACTCATCCAACGTTTTCATCGTCTTCATCCAGGGAAACCCGGAGGGCCCCCGAGGAAGAAGGGTTATACTGTCAGGATTTGCCCTTGGAAGTTGTGGAATACATGGCGTTTCTGACTATCCAGTACACCTTCAGGTCTAGTCCTCACTCAACATGGCGGCACTGTACTTTAAAACAGAACCACGCCCCCTTTTCGGCACGTTGTATCTGTTTCTCCTCAGTCTCATTCAATGCTGCTGCGCCTTTGGTGGAGTTCCTCTCTCATCTATGGATCCTTCCTTGATTCCTGCCTTGACTCCCGTTTAATCACTGCTGCTGCTGTTTTGCTCTTTTTGTTTGTTGTCCCTGTCTTTCTGTCCTTGTCCGCTTCTGTAGCCTTCCCCTTCGTTTCCGCCTGTGTTCTGTTAGCTTCCTTGCCTTTGCTCTTGATATTCTTCCTTCTTCCCTTATACTATTGTTTGCACTTACCTTGGTGGTGTTTCACAGCTGGCTTAGATGTTCTGATTTATTATCTTGTTCCCGGTTGCAGTTCAGCCTTTCCTTTCACAGCGCCATGGCTCTTCGTTTCTGCTCGCGGTCGCATAGCTGTTTTCTCCATTTACCGCGACCACGGCTCGGGTGCCCTCACTCCCCGGGTTCTACCAGTTTTCTAGGTAAGTGGGACTCTGCTGACAACTTTACTTGTTCTTTATTCCTTTGTTGTCCCAGCCCATACGTTCTCCTTTAAAGAACCTCTTCTATATACTTTCTTTACCTCTTATCCTGTTACAAATTCCTCCCCCGGACACTACTGAAGACCAAGCTTCCAGTCTACTGCTACCTACAGACTACAGACTATACCTCTCCCAATTGGGCAGACCTCCCTTAAGACTTCAAGTCTTCAACAGCCTTCTTCAGTCCCAGCTTGAGAACTACCATTGCCTGCAATACCAGGGTTTTTTCTGCCTGTCAGGCTTTTTCCCTGCTATCCGAGGTCTGGCTCCTCAGGGTGGTTCCCCTTGGGCAGGTGCCCCTTCCTGACAAGGTGGCCTCTGAGGGAGCCAGGCCTTATTTACACGAAAGGAAGTAGAAGCCTTCCCAGAGGTGGTTGACCACCGAATCCAAGAATTCCAGAAGAAGACCTACCATGGAAACCAAGGACAGCTCATCAGAAGGCTCAGGTGAGGAGGAGGTTGGGAAGGAAAGGAGCTTACCTGGCAGTCTTGACACCCACTCCCACAGGGTGGACAGTTTCAAGGTGTTATTCCTCATCAGTATACTTCGCTGACAGTGATGCTCTACTATATGGATCTCTAAAATTTGATCTTATAGATTTGTATGAACTATTTGTGCTTTGTAATGTTTTTTCAGCTTTTATGCAACTATCCAACATTTTCATATCACACTTTTGAGGTGTTATTCCTCAACTGTATACTTTGCTGATAGTGAGGGACCACTATTTGGACCATCTCATCTTTTAGAGTTGTATGTACTTTTTATGTTATGTTATGTTATGTTGTATTATGATGCTCGGCTTTTACAAGAACCTTTTTTAAATCAAACTTTTAAGGCATCCTTTCTGATCAGTATACTTTGCTGATGCTAAGGAACTGCTTTGTGGACATCTCAAATATCATCTTGTAGAGTAGTATACACTATTAATGTTATGTTTCTCAGCTATGGCGAGAATGTCCAACTTCACTGAATCACACTTTCAAGGTGTCATTCCTCATCAGTACACTAAGATGATAATGAGGGTCCATTATTTGGGCCCCCTAAATGTCATCTTGGAAAGTATTAAGCACTGTTTATATTATGTCTTATTTTTGTATTTTATTTTGTATTTGTTTATGGTTTAAAAAACCTTTACAAAAGCATTTACATAAAAATACAGATGTAAAACAAAACAAATTAGACCCATAAAATAATACAAAATGATAAAAACACTAGGTCTTAATAGTGAAAGTAAAATTCATATTAAATCAAGTATTAGAGAAGATTCACAGAACAGATAAAACTCAAAACAATCCAAAATATAAATTAACAGGGTATTGCAAAAGCAACCACTCGACTTTACATATATGTCAGAGGTTACCACTAAAACTTTAGGTTAAACTAACACCACAGAAAATCGCATGACGTCCACAATGCACACGCTAAAAGGAAAATGCAAGGTGCACACTACTTTACAGCAATAGCAGGAAAATCAGAGGTATTTGGAAGTCTTTCACTTAGATCTAGGGATTTGAAGAAAGCTGTGTCAGAGGTGACTCTACCGCTTAAACATCTGTGCCAGATGTGCATCTCTTGGGCCCACTGATTAGTGGGAAACATTTTCTTAGCTATCGACACCTTTTGTCATTTAGCTCTTTACAAAACGAGAATAAATGTCTTGTGGATTTAACTGAGCCCTTCAGACCACAGAATCTGCACCCAGAGTCTTCAGATGTAATTATACCACGCCAGGAGGGAATTTCTTTGATTAACAATAGATTCCATCTAAACATTACAAATATTTTTCTGTGATGACTATCAGGGACTTTGATGAGATAAGGTGCAATTTCACCCCTCTTTTTGTGTTTATGGAAGAGATGCGACATGGATGTGTAACCAAGTAATTTTTTGTGCATCTCGATCCAATCGTGGTCGTATAGCTGATGTTTTACCTTGGTCAGATTTTGGATCAAGGTATCAATATTCATGTTAATTTTTTGTAAAATTCTCTCACACTGGTTTTTAATTACTCTGACAAGATTGGTGTATTTGTCGATGGAAATCAGGTTAATGGACTACTGTAGATGTACATATATAGAGAATCATGAATATGCAAACGTATTCTTCTAAATAGGCTCAAGAGGCTCCAATTCACCTGGACATGAATAGAGATAAGGCCTAATTCAAACCTTATGGTGGCTTTGGGGACACAGGTAGGTACCTCCAATACTCTACACCAAATCTTGGCTTCCCACAAAACCAGCCATTTCAACGCAACGGCAAAGATTAGTTCTTGTCCGTAGTTTAATTTGGGAACCACCTTTCCTACATAAAATTCAAAGCTGGCATGATAGAGAATAAAGACTGATATGTCTGGGATATTTCTTCTTTGTGAAAGATAGTGAGCTAAAGACTCTGGGTAAGTCTCTCGTAACCAGGACTAATGTCTGGCAGAGGGACTCCCAGGACCCCCCTTGTTAATCTGCATATTTAAGTAACTTTGGGTCTCACCCTAAGTTACTAGGGGAATCCAGACGTGGACCCCTTGCTCACTATTCTTAGAGAGGCACAGATCCACCCTACTGATGAGGTCCAACCAGACCGAAACACGTGTCTGGGGTTTCTGTTGGTACTCTTGTTCAGAGGAGAATTGCCTAGCATTTCGGTGCTGGACTGCCCCAGGGCAGGACAAAGACTGATATGTCTGGGATATTTCTTCTTTGTGAAAGATAGTGAGCTAAAGACTCTGGGTAAGTCTCTCGTAACCAGGACTAATGTCTGGCAGAGGGACTCCCAGGACCCCCCTTGTTAATCTGCATATTTAAGTAACTTTGGGTCTCACCCTAAGTTACTAGGGGAATCCAGACGTGGACCCCTTGCTCACTATTCTTAGAGAGGCACAGATCCACCCTACTGATGAGGTCCAACCAGACCGAAACACGTGTCTGGGGTTTCTGTTGGTACTCTTGTTCAGAGGAGAATTGCCTAGCATTTCGGTGCTGGACTGCCCCAGGGCAGGACAAAGACTGATATGTCTGGGATATTTCTTCTTTGTGAAAGATAGTGAGCTAAAGACTCTGGGTAAGTCTCTCGTAACCAGGACTAATGTCTGGCAGAGGGACTCCCAGGACCCCCCTTGTTAATCTGCATATTTAAGTAACTTTGGGTCTCACCCTAAGTTACTAGGGGAATCCAGACGTGGACCCCTTGCTCACTATTCTTAGAGAGGCACAGATCCACCCTACTGATGAGGTCTAACCAGACCGAAACACGTGTCTGGGGTTTCTGTTGGTACTCTTGTTCAGAGGAGAATTGCCTAGCATTTCGGTGCTGGACTGCCCCAGGGCAGGACAAAGACTGATATGTCTGGGATATTTCTTCTTTGTGAAAGATAGTGAGCTAAAGACTCTGGGTAAGTCTCTCGTAACCAGGACTAATGTCTGGCAGAGGGACTCCCAGGACCCCCCTTGTTAATCTGCATATTTAAGTAACTTTGGGTCTCACCCTAAGTTACTAGGGGAATCCAGACGTGGACCCCTTGCTCACTATTCTTAGAGAGGCACAGATCCACCCTACTGATGAGGTCCAACCAGACCGAAACACGTGTCTGGGGTTTCTGTTGGTACTCTTGTTCAGAGGAGAATTGCCTAGCATTTCGGTGCTGGACTGCCCCAGGGCAGGACAAAGACTGATATGTCTGGGATATTTCTTCTTTGTGAAAGATAGTGAGCTAAAGACTCTGGGTAAGTCTCTCGTAACCAGGACTAATGTCTGGCAGAGGGACTCCCAGGACCCCCCTTGTTAATCTGCATATTTAAGTAACTTTGGGTCTCACCCTAAGTTACTAGGGGAATCCAGACGTGGACCCCTTGCTCACTATTCTTAGAGAGGCACAGATCCACCCTACTGATGAGGTCCAACCAGACCGAAACACGTGTCTGGGGTTTCTGTTGGTACTCTTGTTCAGAGGAGAATTGCCTAGCATTTCGGTGCTGGACTGCCCCAGGGCAGGACAAAGACTGATATGTCTGGGATATTTCTTCTTTGTGAAAGATAGTGAGCTAAAGACTCTGGGTAAGTCTCTCGTAACCAGGACTAATGTCTGGCAGAGGGACTCCCAGGACCCCCCTTGTTAATCTGCATATTTAAGTAACTTTGGGTCTCACCCTAAGTTACTAGGGGAATCCAGACGTGGACCCCTTGCTCACTATTCTTAGAGAGGCACAGATCCACCCTACTGATGAGGTCCAACCAGACCGAAACACGTGTCTGGGGTTTCTGTTGGTACTCTTGTTCAGAGGAGAATTGCCTAGCATTTCGGTGCTGGACTGCCCCAGGGCAGGACAAAGACTGATATGTCTGGGATATTTCTTCTTTGTGAAAGATAGTGAGCTAAAGACTCTGGGTAAGTCTCTCGTAACCAGGACTAATGTCTGGCAGAGGGACTCCCAGGACCCCCCTTGTTAATCTGCATATTTAAGTAACTTTGGGTCTCACCCTAAGTTACTAGGGGAATCCAGACGTGGACCCCTTGCTCACTATTCTTAGAGAGGCACAGATCCACCCTACTGATGAGGTCCAACCAGACCGAAACACGTGTCTGGGGTTTCTGTTGGTACTCTTGTTCAGAGGAGAATTGCCTAGCATTTCGGTGCTGGACTGCCCCAGGGCAGGACAAAGACTGATATGTCTGGGATATTTCTTCTTTGTGAAAGATAGTGAGCTAAAGACTCTGGGTAAGTCTCTCGTAACCAGGACTAATGTCTGGCAGAGGGACTCCCAGGACCCCCCTTGTTAATCTGCATATTTAAGTAACTTTGGGTCTCACCCTAAGTTACTAGGGGAATCCAGACGTGGACCCCTTGCTCACTATTCTTAGAGAGGCACAGATCCACCCTACTGATGAGGTCCAACCAGACCGAAACACGTGTCTGGGGTTTCTGTTGGTACTCTTGTTCAGAGGAGAATTGCCTAGCATTTCGGTGCTGGACTGCCCCAGGGCAGGACAAAGACTGATATGTCTGGGATATTTCTTCTTTGTGAAAGATAGTGAGCTAAAGACTCTGGGTAAGTCTCTCGTAACCAGGACTAATGTCTGGCAGAGGGACTCCCAGGACCCCCCTTGTTAATCTGCATATTTAAGTAACTTTGGGTCTCACCCTAAGTTACTAGGGGAATCCAGACGTGGACCCCTTGCTCACTATTCTTAGAGAGGCACAGATCCACCCTACTGATGAGGTCCAACCAGACCGAAACACGT
The DNA here is from genome assembly GCF_040938575.1 of Ambystoma mexicanum. Classification (NCBI taxonomy): domain Eukaryota; kingdom Metazoa; phylum Chordata; class Amphibia; order Caudata; family Ambystomatidae; genus Ambystoma; species Ambystoma mexicanum. The sequence continues at coordinate 571,247,596 of NC_090938.1, read as the reverse complement.
GTCTGGGGTTTCTGTTGGTACTCTTGTTCAGAGGAGAATTGCCTAGCATTTCGGTGCTGGACTGCCCCAGGGCAGGACAAAGACTGATATGTCTGGGATATTTCTTCTTTGTGAAAGATAGTGAGCTAAAGACTCTGGGTAAGTCTCTCGTAACCAGGACTAATGTCTGGCAGAGGGACTCCCAGGACCCCCCTTGTTAATCATGATAGAGAATGAACCAAATTTCTGATGTAACACCAGGGTTTGTGAGAGCAACATTGTTGCCTTTTGATTTAACACGAGCTTCCCTTTATCAAAACCTGGTGCAGCAGATATTGTGTAGCCAAGGTATGTCATACAGGGGGCAGAGGCGATCACGGTATCTTCCCAGGACCACAGCTGGGTCTGCTTTCTCATGCTTCTTGATATGGCCAGAATTAAGTTGATCCTGAGGATATTTGTCACTTGCATATGCAGAGAAGGACTAAAGAATTATTTTTAGACCCACTCGGGATTTATCAAAAAGAAGGAAATTATCTGCTTATGCAAGCCACAATACATTCCGGGAGCCTACCCTAGGTGCAATCAATTCTGCCGGGGTAAAAAAGACACTTGAACCGGACACATAAAGGTTGAACAAACATGCGGCCAAGATGCAGCCCTGTCTAAGACTGGACCTTGTTGGAATGCAGCGGGACATGGCCCCATCTCAGTTCAGCCTTACCCTGATTGAAGAGTTCTCATGGAGACCTATAATGAGATTCATAAGGCCACTAGGAATCCCCCAGTTTTTCAGCTTTCCCCAGAGTCTGGCACGGTCAACACAGTCGAAGGCTGATGAAAGATCGATAAAAGCTATATAGGTACATGCGTCAGCAGTAGCACAAGTAGAATTTTAATGTACCTAAGCACAAGGCCATTTATAGATGTAGAATGTGCCTTTTGAAAGCCAGTCAGAAATTTAGATAGCCTAAACCTGTCAGCAGCCCATTTTTCCAAATGCTGAAGTAGGATGGATGCAATAATCTTACTGTCAGCATCTAGACATGAAATTGGTCTATAGTTCTGGGGCTTAGACCTTAAAGGGATGGTCTAGTAAAATGTTTTATTTAAAAAATAGATAGGCAAGATTAAAAAAAAAATACTAGCATTCTCCGTTTTAAAACTTCCTATGTAAAATTTTGAGCTATTCAAGCTCAAAATTCGCAAAAGCAAGCACATGGGCGCATCCATTTTGTGCTGGCTTTTGCTTTTGCGGCGCTAATGAAGGAAAAGCCAGCCAGCTGTAGTAAACAAAGGCTACCGCTGGGTGCCTTTCCCTTCATTAGTGCTGTAGGCGGAGGACGGGGACCGGTGACCAGAGCAGGAAAGCTGCAGCTGAATCTCGGTAAGTACTATTTATTTTTATTTTTTTAAATAAGCACTAGCTGCGTTTTTTTTTCTAAGTTTTCCGGGCTGGAGGAGCCCGGAAAACTTAGAAATAAAACCGCAACTTTAAAAATGTTGTATTTATGTTTGCGGTCGCTTTTGAAGCGACCGCAAACATAAATACAACGTTATTGTGTTGGAAAACGCTGCAGTTTTTCTTTCCGAGTTTCTCAGGCTCCTAGGAGCCAGGAGCCTGAGAAACTCGGAAAGAAAAACCGCAGCGTTTTCCAACACAACTGCTTTGTTTCTGCCTGTATCTGCTTTCCCATTTGGGGTTCCAGAGCTCCCCACGGGGAGCCCGAGAGCCCCAAATGGGAAAGCAGATTTAGGCAGACAACGCAGCATTTCGCATTTCCCATTTGGGTCTCTCGGGCTCCCCATCAGCTGTAGGTAGAAACACTACACGGCATGTAAACATAACTGCGTTGTGTTTCTGCCTGCTGTGGCTTTCACTTTGGGTCTCCGGTGCTCCCATGGGAGCACCGGAGACCCAAAGTGATAGCCACAGCAGGCAGAAACACACGCGGTTGTGTTGGAAAACGCTGCAGTTTTTCTTTCCAAGTTTCTCAGGCTCCTCCGAGCCGGAGGAGCCTGAGAAACTTGGAAAGAAAAACCGCAGCGTTTTCCAACACAATAACGTTGTATTTATGTTTGCGGTCGCTTGAAAAGCGACCGCAAACATAAATACAACATTTTTAAAGCTGCAGTTTTATTTCTAAGTTTTCTGGGCTCCTCCAGCCCGGAAAACTTAGAAAAAAAAAACGCAGCTAGTGCTTATTTTAAAAAAAATAAATAAATAGCACTTACCGAGATTCAGCTGCAGCTTTCCTGCTCTGGTCTCCGGTCCCCGTCCTCCGCCTACAGCACTAATGAAGGGAAAGCCACCCAGCGGTAGCTTTTGTTTACTACAGCTGGCTGGCTTTTTCTTCATTAGTGCCGCAAAAGCAAAAGCCAGCACAGGAGGGCCTCCATTTCACAAAATGGATGCGCCCATGTGCTTGGTTTTGCGAATTTTGAGCTTGAATAGCTCAAAATTTTACATTGGAAGTTTTAAAACGGAGAATGCTAGTATTTTTTTTTATCTTGCCTATCTATTTTTTAAATACAAATTTTTACTAGACCATCCCTTTAAGCCTTTTTTAAAGATGGGAACAATAGAGGCAATTTGCCACGATGAAGGATAGGTTTTCATGGAAATGACACTCTCAAATATGATGGTCAGGGCACTGACCCAGTTTCTCGGGTCCGTTTTCAAGATGGTATTAGACAGCCCATTAGGTCCCTCAGCTCGTCAGGGTTTACATAGAGTTATTAAATCGAACACCATATTTGCATTGATATTAATGGGCAGCTCTTTAGCTGTTTCATAGTTAGAATTAACAATGTGGTTCAAGGGTTTCACATTACCCAAATCATACAGATTCAAAAAGAAAGTTACCCAAAATGGCTCATCTACTCCTTTAGCTGGGCAGTACATGTAGGCAGAGATTGGCCGTTGATTAAGAACCAGAACAAACCTACATCTTTTTGGGATAAAGCTCTCAACATCAGTGCCGAATCTTGGTGTAGCAAAAATGCACGCCGCCGTTTGTAGTAGATGTTATAGTTTAGTTTTTACTAATTTACACTTAGCCAATTTCTCTTCATATGGGATCGGGAAAGTCTTTATTAGCCTTAAAGCGGACCTCATCTGTGTTTTTTCCTGGGCTGGTTGCTCGTCGTATACATGTAGGTGCTTCTTACGAGCTGGGTTCCAAAGAGACTTAAGGTTATACGTAGCATCTGACATTAAAACGACAATTGTGCCATCAATATTTCCCACATTGAACACTTGGATCTTCCATTCAAGCGTTGAGCAGGCCATCGATTCTCTAAATTGCAGAGTCAACATGTCTACATTCAAAGCAGTTTATCGACCAGAAACGTTTAGCTCAGTAGGACCCATGATACAATTGTCCAAAAGTGCAAATGGAAAGTTTAGAGTGGCCCTCAAAATGCAATGGTCACTCCATGGAGTGGGATTGCTAGAAAAATTGGAGCAGATACCGTAGAAATGGGGGTTGACAAAATATAATCAATAGTGTTTTGACTAGAGCCACGAAACCATGTGTAATAATTATTAACAGTATTCTGAAAATTGGTCGTTCAGCGAGTGTAAGTTTAAGGAAGCAAGTGTAGAGCTCCACTGCAGACCTCTTTATATTTTTGGTTATCAGAGAAATAGTCAAATTTATGATTGAGTAAAGGTATTTAGCCGATACGGGAATACATTTAACATTCAGATCACTTGCTAATAGAACATGACGAGAACCACTTCTCACTTTCCGCTAACACACAAAATAGACAATAGTCTGCAAAAATTCATCCAATTCCCCTACACCCTTGTGCCAGTAAATGTTAATCAGCAGGACATAATACGAATAGGAGAGGGATTCGGACTCGACTGCCAGGAGTCCTTAAGGGAGGTTTAGAACCGATTGGGAGGCCACCAATGATCTTGGATCATTAAACAGTTGGAATGTCTGAGTTCATCCAGAACTGACTTGTTGGTGTATAAATGGCCATGGCCTCTAGAATTCCATGACAGTGTTTTTAGGTCCCCATCTCCAACACCACTGCTTGCAGACACTACTTCGTCATCAGCGCTGCCAGAGGCCGTAATGACTAGGCCCCTGTAGTTTAGGTGCTCTGTCATTACTAGAACCCAACTGTTTCTTATCACCATCTTTAAGGTAATTGACAAAGGGGTTATATTTAGGATTTAAAATATTATCATTGTTAACTTCTTCCTCCCATCTCACAATTGAGAACCCCAGGTTATCCAACATTACACTTTCTACACAAATTAGGTCAAGCACTAATTTAGATCCTAGATGGAGGTGAGCTTGCGACACATCATTTTTGTCTGGGAAAGCCACTCTCTCAATATCAGTAGAGGAGATTTCGGTCAGTGTAGGGATTTCAGCCAAAATTAACAGAATATTCATGCGATTCAAGCAAATTGGCATGGAGTCACCCAGGAGACTAGACATTAGTAAAACGTTAGGGCCTCCGGAGTTTCACTGTTAGGGCTGTTAGATGCTGTGGATCCCTCCACAGTGAGTAATTGCAGCATCGGATTGGAATTTAAGTGCTCCATTCTACTATAGGATGGTAAATAAGTAGCACTACAGGGAACCCTTTCCCCAAAAATTACAATCTTATGGTTCAATGCAACGCCACTTGAGCACCACAGCTATGGCTAGACATGATGTTTGCAGAAAGAAACATTCCACCCTCTGAGGGCTGCTCACAGTTAGGAGTTACTGCAGAGTGTCTTTGAGATAGAATATATAATGGTCAAGTAGGGCACCCAAGTTAATATGTTTGCAAGGGTCAGCAGAAGGTTTCTCTGAACTTGAAAAAGGTGGACAAGGGGGAGGATATAACAATGGGCCACATTCCAAGTTTGGAGGCAGCCATGGTGCCTCCAAACCCAGGTCCGGGTCCGGGATGGCTGAATTGGGACTTACCAGGTCATTCCGACCTTGGAGGACCGGGTAAGTCCCCATTCAGTAAACCATTCCCCATTCCCATTTCAGCTCCCATAGGGCTCAATGGGAATGGGGAAGGCGCTAATTACGGGCCCGCAAATAGTGGGCCCGTTATTAGCGCCTTGGTCCCTTAGCGGGACCCACAAAGGACGTGTGGTCAGACCACACGTCCTTTGAGGTCCCGCTAATGGACCTCGGAATAGGGCGGTAAGGGTTTACCGGCACCAGCATCCTTACCGGTTCCGGTAAACCCTTACCGCCCAACTCCGAATGAGACCCAATGTGTTGGGTCTAGACTCAGGATTATGGCCAAGAGTATTAGTGACTTTAACACTGACATAATTTGGATACCCATTGGGGTGGTCAGTGGATGCGTGAATACGTTGTGTAGTGCTGCTGCTGCTGCTGCTAAAAGAAGGGCACAACATGTCGTAATTTGCAGTGGCATGTTCTGCTGGCTTGTCATCGATTTGATGAACCACTACATGGTGATTTATGTCCGAAGTCACTAATCCCGACTTTTGTTCCGTTCTGCAGTCACACAAGCAATCTTTCAGCACGTGTGACTTCAAAATTGTAGGAATTGTAGGAATTTTCACAGGGGGCAGAGCCACAGAAGGTATACCCAAATCGTGAACGTGGCCAATTGACAACCACGGAACATCATTGGAGAAAACTGTTTTACATTCAGAGTTGAGAACCGTCTGAATACAAGCGTCAGCTTCAGGGATTCCTACCTTGTCAGTTACCACATGTATAGGTAAGTTACGGAAGTACAATCCTCCGCTGCAAACATCAGCCATCAAAGGGTCACCAACAGAGGATGGCCGGGTCTACAAAAATTATGTGTGGATTTTGGGTCAGGTTCAAAAGTGGGTTTTAGGTCAGATTCAAATGTCAACCAAGATGGGAAAATCAGGATATTTGTGGGAATAAGCTGGAGTCGAGAGCAGCTTTCTTCCGGCACCGGTGTTAACACCGGACCAGTGCCTGTGATAGGCTTCTTAGAAGCCTTCATAGATTCAGTTACAGAAAGATTATATAACCATTATATAACCATTTTAAAGAGGAAGTGTTACGCCTCTTGAACACTTTGTTCTACGTCTACGTCGTTGAAGATGGGGCAACCTTTAAGGCCAATATTTTGCATGTGAATTCAAGCAATAGTTTGCTGTGGTGGATTGTCACAAATTTCCGTTGTAATTGGATTTTCATTCACCTTGACATGACATAAAGATGCATGGTTATCATTAAAGGAAGGTATTACTTCACGGACACAATCATCTATTGTGATAATGTTAGTAGAAATAGGAACTTGGGCGGAGCCAGAATTTATGGGTTTATCAAATTGTGCATTACAAGAGGCCAAATGGCTGCCACATGCTTCCAGATCTTCAACCTTTGTGTAAATAGATGAAAGCATAGTCGAATGAACCTTTACTTCATCCCAAATGTTATCATACAGTTTTACAAAAGAGCTAAGCACCATTTTGAGTGCCGAGAGGCTGGAAGAGGACAGCTTGATACAGTCATCGGCCTCTCTGAACGTCTGGTGAATTGCTCCGTCACTACGTTGTTTGGAAAAGTCTGGGGATGAGATAGAAAGGGCTCTTCACTTTTCTTGAGAAATTAAGTCAGTGAGTTCAGTAATAGATCCAATATGAGAGGTGTCATAAGTTTGCTGGGTGACACTGTCCAGGCTCACGCAGGCTTTCGGATGTGTGATGCAGTCAGCGTATTCGATGATACTTAAGTCATTCACAGTGTTCATTTGTGTACGGTCTATTATTGCAGTTTTCCTAAGGGGTACAATCGTTTTTTCATTTCAGTACTTGGCCCAGTTAATTGTGGGAAATAGTCCATAATGCATTGGCTCGCAATAGGAGACCTTGGTGGAGGTGTGACAACATTACCCACGGTAGTGGGTTTTGGGCCGTGCTTTTTGCGAGTTTTCTGCTTGGGCTTTTCAGCGCAGACTGTAGGTGTTATATTTAAGCAGAGAGTTAGGAACCCCTAGATCGTGGGTCAGCACTGCTCCAAGCTCTTCTTCATTGTTACTGCAGACATCACCATCGAGAAACACTTGATTTCCTGCTAAGCAACTCAGAGTACGAGTCGCGTCAGTATCAATATCGGCAATGTCTCTCTTAGGTACATTGGGGGTCATTCCGAGTAGGGCGGTAAGGGTTAACGGTCGCCGGTAACGAGACCGGTGCCGTTAAACCCTTATCGCCCTAATCCGAGTTCCCTTTGCGGGTTGGTACTTAAAAAACCAACCCGCAAAGGGACCTAGGAGCTAATTACGGCACTGTAATTTACGGTGCCGTAATTAGCGCCTTTCCCATTCCCATTGAGCCCTATGGGGAAAAAATGGGAATGGGGAAGGGCCCATGGTGAATGGGGAATTACCGACCCCGCCAACCTTGGAATGGGGCGGTAATTCACCATGGCGGAGTCGGAAAAATAACAGCGTCAACCAAGGCGCTAATAGCGCCTTGGTTAACGCCAGGGTCGGAATGAGGCCCATTGACTTTTGGAAGTAGTGGTTGGCTACGCAATCCATTGCATAGAGACATGATTTTTAATGGGCTATCGGAAAACAGGTGCACGACAAGATAGAGCAGCGCGGCAATCCGAAACTTCAATTGTCAAAAGATTAGGCCACTAAGTGAGTTACAGAGGGTGCACCCATACCGTGCGGTTCAAAGGGAGAAAGAACATACAGAATTGTTCCCCACAACTACCAGCGCAGATCAGTCTCAGAGTAAATTTGGCAGACGCAGGAGTCTGCTCAAGCCTCTTAACAGTGCACGGTTCAAAGGGAGTGCTAAACCCCCCGCAGTCACCGGCACAATATTCAATAAATTGAAAGCAAGGGCTTCTGGCCGCTAGCGGGGTAGCGGAAAGTGTATGGACACTGTGCGGCTCAAAGGGAATAAAAATAGACACAGTTACTCCCTGCAGTCACCAGCACAGACAAAACACAATGCAAATGGCAGGCTTATGAGTCTGCTGGAACCAACTGACCGTGCATAGCACAAAGGGAGTACCAGACCCCCACAGTCACCGGAACGTTATACAATATATTGGACAAAAACAAACAAGACTATCAAAGGAGGAGTCTTTGGCGGTTCCAGATATGTAATGTATGGAAAAGTCGTATAATTGCCACATCTGGATTTCCGTGAAGTTTTTTAAATTTTATTTATTACTCACCGCCCGACAGGCAGGATCCAAGTAAATGAACGGAGATGGTGAATCACAGCTCAAAGGAAAACTCCGTCTCCCCACAGACACCGACACAATATAGCAAGCAGGCAGCTGTATGCATACACGCTGCACAATGGAAAGTGAGCCTCAAGACCACCCCGGCAGCAAATAGGATCTTGAAAGGTACGAGTTTAAAGGCAGCGACGGTCACAAATGGAAGTCTACCTTGGAAAGATTTATCTGACGAAATAATATGCCAGCAAAGTCCTGCACTGAAAAGATCAAGTTCAGGCAGTCGGAAGGGTGGCTGGACTTCTGATGTGACCAATATGACCACAGTGAACACAGTAAACCCTCAGACAGCACTCTGCTGCGCTTCGCTGTGGAGCTGTGTTTTGAATGAATCAGCCAGCAAGTCGGTGCACCTCCTTGAAGATAGACAGTGTAAGCAGACTCAGAGCAGGATCAGGTAAGCAGGTAAGCAGAGTAGCAACAGAGTAAACACTCGCACAACACTCAGTTATGTTTTTCCACATGTATGCACATTTTGAACTTCCCGGATTCACGGATTAAAGGTGTCATTCCCCATCAGTTTACTTCACTCATAGTGAAAGTCTAATATTGGGACCTCTAAAATTATATCTTAAAAATGATATCTTATAGCTTTGTTTGAGCTATTTATATTATGTTGTTTTTCAGCTTTTGTGAACATTTCTTAATTAACTGAATCATGCTTTTTCTAACTCACCAAACCACACTCGTAAGGTGTCATTTGTCATCAGTGCCTTTTGGTGATAGTGAGGGACTACTATTTGGACCTGGAAGCTGTCATCTGTAGTGTCATGTGTGCTAGCGTGCCAATCACTGTTTATAAGATTCATAAAAATCTTATTCTGGACCTTTCCTATATGGCTGTACAAAGTATTCCTACGACTGGCCTCTATAGAGAGCTTCCGTTTCACATTCTCACGTTGACCCTGCGCTAACGGGCATGCTATGTCTATTCCTCTCTCGAATAGATACCTCGTCACACAGCAGGTGTGACAAGGATCTGGAAGATGAGTGGAGGGGGAAATCTGGAGACTTCACTCATTACCATAGCCAAAATGCCAAGGGTTATGGGAGGCATGAACTTTTGGTTCGGAGAAAGGGCTGACTGACATGTGAAAGAAGACCCTCATTTCGCCTTCCTGAGTATGTTGGTTGGAAGCCTGAGAGCCATCTCAAACCTCACCATAACGTGCTCAGTGGGCCTAGCGGTGCTTTTGCCATTCTGGAAACAAAAACTGTTTATTACGTTGTCATCAGGTGATCGATCGGGGCAGAATCTCTCCCAAAGGTATACCTGAGTGTCACCAACAAGCCTCAAACCCCTCTCACACAGCCACAGGTCGATAGTAAATCACCCATGCCATCTAATCTCATGTTGAGGCAACTTCATAAATTCAATTTCAAAATGATGCTGAAACCCTAAAAGGTATTCTTCACAGGGAGGTCGATGAGATGTGGTGTAGAAAACATGGAAGGTGGCGTGTGGCCTCCTTGGAGTGCCCATGAAGCTGGATATGCCATCTATTGGCTTAAATTAAATGCCACAGCGTTCTCCTCTACAGGGTTTCTAGTCAGAGCCGGGGTAGCATGAAGACGTCTGTGTATTTGGTCTATGGTGGAAATACCATACATATGAGACTCTAATTGGCATAAGACACCATGATTGTAACCTCTGAGGCTGAATATGATGTCTATGTCAGGTATATTAAGCATTGATTGTTATAAAATGGCATGTTGTAGGATTTATGCCAGCATTTGGCATATGCTGGAAAAACATTGATATGTGGGCTGCAAGAGATGTAAGAGGCATTTATTGGCATCGGACGGCAATATAGGAGCATTTGGGGATGCACTTGGCATATGATGGTAGCAATTGGGCATGTCAGGCTGTACTTTGCATATATGGAGCTGGTGGTCATAGCCGGCATTTGGGGCATTTACTGATAAAAGACGATAATGCCTGGTGTTTTGTGGTGCACTTGGCATTTGTGACATCAGCTGGACACGGGAGGCTTTACTTTACGTAAAATGAGCATACCTGGCTCATTATTACGGCACAAGAAGGGTCCTTATATGCTGATTTCAGAGCCGATCTGGAGAACAACAGATCCAAAATGTTAGCAAATCTGGGAGTCTGGGTTACGGAAGGGCTTGTTAAAGCTGATACGGATCTTCAAACACTTATCCTGAATCCAGGGAAGGCAAAAAAGTCCATGGATGAAATAGACTGGATCTCCACCATAGATAGATAGATAGATAACATGCGAGCTAAGGTCTGCGCAAATTCATTCTCAGAAGTCGATAAAAAACAAGGATACATTGCAAAATATCCAGTAAAGTTTCCTGATTGGAAGATTAGGAATAATTTCCTTAGAATCCGATTAAATGTAGTGCAAACTGGGGAGATCCTCTCAAAAAGGGGGTCTGGGTGAGTCTTTTATTGCCCTGTGTAATGGTTGCAAAAATCCAGAAGATCCAACTCTGGACCATCTGCTAAGGGACTGTGAGGGCACTTGGCCTGTAAAATCCCTGATATTTGCCAGATTTGGAGTCGGCTCTGAGGGTTTTCAGCCTGACATGTTTTGGGATTGGTTAATCGCAGGGCACAATCAAGCACTCACAATAGCAGTGGTACAGGTGCTGGGAAGAATTAATATTGTGTTCTAGAAACCCATTCTCAATTTTGGATACATAGAGTACAAGCACACCTGTGATCGATTAATCAATAGCCAAATCTCTTCCAGTTGTCTTGATTTCAATAAATAGGGATATTTGTTGCTCTGGACCTAAGGTGTTGTTTAATTATCTTCCTCTGATATGTTTCATCTCCCTCCCTTTTTTGAATATTAGAGTTTTATGAAACATGCTGTTGATTTTCATATTGCTTTTATACTGAATTAATGTTTCTTTTTCTTTTTTTCTGTTTTCTCATCTTTCTTCTTTTTCCCTTTTTATCTTGCTGTAAAATGAGTTGATGGGAACTGTTTTATTTAAATTGTAATGAATATATGGATTTGTAAAAGGTTATTTTGTTACCAAATACAATTAAAAAAAATGTTAAAAAAAGTAACTGATAGTCATCTTATTAAGTGTCTTTTTTTACATTCATGATATCACTTCCTCTAGTGTGACTGGGGTCAAAGGTAATTTGATATCACTTCCTGTGATTCTGTCAGGTTAAACATCATGTAGAGTCTCTAGTGTATGATGTCACTTCTGCTAACTCGGGTATTTTGGTTGATCGATGTCACTTAACAATAGACATGTTAATGAAATGTAACTATCATCCAGACGTTATCCTTTGGCAACATCTCCCTTCTGCTTCCCCCTCCTTTCAGGCACTACTATATATATTTTTTACAACACTTGTTGTCCAGTGATTTCCCAAAATATGCACCCTCAGTAAAATCAAACACGTTTCTCAAATATTCTAGGTTTGGAGTTTATGATATAAATGATACCCCTACTAGAATATTTGGGGAAAGTATTTAAGGGGTCAGGAAAAAAAAGTTGCCTACCTGGCAACTTTTTCCAGGCAACACTATCACATGGAACCGTCTTGCTCAGACTCAACCCTTTTTTTCTTTTTTCCATGAATGCCTTAAAGTCAATCAAGGGCTATGCAACAGTAAGAGCATATAGCAACATGATTTGACTAAATCTTAATTTTAACTTAGTAGTCTTCAATTGTAAGCATATCTACCTTCTCTTTTAATGTTACTTAAACAGTTCGGCCACCAGTGTAGTCTGTTGAAAAATGCGACCATCATTTGGTGGTTGCAATGGACAGACGGTTATGGACATTCTCAAGATTTTTAGGGATCCAGTAATTAATTATCTCCACAATTCTGACGGGGTGTCTCAAGTGTACCCCTACATTGAGTGGCTGCTTTCATCATTAATGAGGACACAAAAATACACACAAAAACATCACCACACACAAGCCGATTCTCAGAACATATTTGGCACAAGTGATGTGATGCGCTAATGTAAGCCGTTCACTTCTACAAACAAAATAGTGTCCCTTACAGAACAGGGTACAAAGGCCCTCCATTTTTCAAACACCACCAAATTACAGGTTTTGGTGGAATTACCGGTGGCAGAAATACTGAGTGGTAATTTTGCCAATTTTGGGAAAAAGGTGGAGGATTTCCCTCCAGCAAGATGCCACTTTTCCTCCAAAAATCGGTTGAATTACCATTGGGCAATACCACTGGTGGTAATTCCGTCAAAAATCCCCAATGGAGTCCACTCCATAAATGGGAACTAACACTGCCCTACCAACACTTGTAATCCGGTGGTAAACCCAGAGGGCCGAGTGGTGGTAACGTTACCCGGTTTTGGTGGCAATTTGGCAGAATTACCAGCGAATCACCACCATACTTGGAATGAGCCCCAAAGTGTTCTCATTACAAAGAGAAAGTGAGAGTGATTCCCTTTTGCAATATCCAGATAGGAATATAACTGTTAGCATGTACCGCACCCAGATTGATTCCCACAATTGCAAGGACAGCAATGCCAACTAACCAACCATCTAACAATCCCATCCCTCCGCATACACCTCTGAAACGATAACCAAACACAACCACAAACCTAAAACGCAGCAATCCGCACAGACTTCACAACAATGCAACAACAAAACAAACCACACATAGACTTGCACAACTGCACACGACGACTACGGACAATAAAACACCCCAAGCCCAGCCAACGGACCCACTTGGCTAAGGCTGCCAACAGCACATCACTGGTCTCTTGCCCTTTTCCAGCTTATTCCCACTAACCCACCCCTCTGCTCCCCTTTTTCAGAGCCGCCAGAGCGCCAGGGGACCACTTCGGTGGTGATAGTGCGCAGTACAAATGTCCTTTAACATTAACATTAACATTAACATTATTTAGGATCACTGCTCAAAGTGTTACACTTGTGGAACCCCCTGTATTTTTTAAGAGGCCTCAACATAAATTCCAGTCACTCCAAAAACAAAGAGCCACATGGCACTGGCCACAGTCCAGGAGCTTCAATGTAAACAAAAAGAAGAACAAAAATAGATTTTGTTTTATTATTTTTAGGGCTAGCAAGGGAGACCACAGGGGAAGCAAGGGAAACCTCAGTGGTCGCAGTTGCGACCCCGGGTGACCCCCAAATGACATCCCTGGAGGAAAAGTAGACAAATGGCCTAGGATCCCTGTAGTAGTACTATGATGCTCAGCTCTCGCTAGGGTCACTGCATACACAGAGATGCAAGCGTGGGTTTGCTCCATCTACAGACACCCGCTCACAGAGACGTAACTGCATGGCTGGTGCCACCTTCTCCTGCAATCATATGCTATGCTGACTGCATGAATATCGCTGTATGTCACTGCAAAGACCGTTTCAAAGCACTGAGATTGAAGAATTGTAGTAGAGTAGGGGTAGAGGGAGGGGGACAACCTAATGCAATAGTGATATGTTGCTGTTTCTATGGTCAGTATGGCACCGCCATCAGTGGACCCCTAGGCAAACACCTAGAATTTCTTTGCTGTAAAGCCAGCCCTTCTTACTCATATTTAAGGAAATTACAAGTGGCTATGCGGCCAGAAGGTTCCTACCACCCTTGAACGCTTTCATTTAATCCATAAAACTTTGTGGACTCTATCCATCGATTAGACAAGCATTCCCCCTTGCTTTTTGAATAACACCAAAGGTTTCCTTTGAGCATAAGAGCAATCCTATCTACTTTACCCCTCACCTGTCTTATGGGTTCTCATCCCTCACCCTTTCCATTGTATGGCAAATTGATGATTCCCTTTGTATGTTCATGTGTTTCTAAGGAGGTCATGTAAGGCGTACCATACAGCCAATACATCACATGACGTAAGATGGCCCCTGTAAGAAGGTTTTTTTTATCTGTACCAAAGGCGAGGTATTGCTGGAAATGTTTTGTCTAGGATGCTAAAAGCAGCCCTACCAGCTATATTACAAATTAAAGTCCCAATTTGACAAGAGTCTGTTATAAAGGCTTCAAGGGGTCTCAGGCGCAGACTTCAAAGAAAATATGATACGTTTTTCTCATGGTGAGGAAATAAAATACTGGGGACGTTCCTAGAAGAATTGAAGATACACAACTGGTTTGTTGCCAAATGCATAGCTTTCATTCACGCATTTGGGGGCGTACCCTGACCCTAAGGTAAGCGTAGCGAAGCATCCACTGGAAGTTTACAAACCACTCGAAACTGAGGAAAATAACTTCCAGATTCCTTTCGAATTAATTGTGAAAAAAATAGCCTTGAATCCGATTTCAGAGTTTCTAAAGCAAACAAGCCCATGCTATACTGAGGATAGGGGATTTCCTGATGGAAAGTTGAAGTATCAAAGTATACATTCCAACAAGATCAAATGCGCACACCAGAAGATTATTTACACATGCCAAGTATTGACAAGAGATATAGTTTAATGATTTTCAAGACTTTATTAAACAAACAATGGAATATCTCTATTGATACCATATGGACCCGAAGAAGCTCATTCCAGAGCGAAACACGTGAGACCAGATTTTGAGAAATTGACCATTTATTCTTCATATTGAAATTTGTATAAAGAAATTACCATTATATGGGCATATTCTATCTGTATTCAATCACAATGCCAGAATTTCATTTCTCATCAAAATATATGTTTGTTTTTGGATTAAGATTAAAACACTTTTAGGAAGAATATCCGAGGTTCAACTTCGATCGTTTTTCCATTTGTTCATTTTTCAATAATGTCATGAAATTTAAGGTTTCATTATCGATTTGTATCAACATTTTCTAAATAACCAATGAGGATTTGAGTTCAAAACTTTGCTAAACTGTAGGGCACTATAAAAATGGACCCAGCAATTTTGATCAATCACAGAGATGTGGGGTTTAGATGTCATTTTGTGATACACTGAAGCTAACCTTTGTAAGGTTCCCTTAATGCTAGCACTAGTTCATTGTCCCATTAGACCCCTCTTCAGGTGCATAACCTTTAAACGATGGGCCTCACATGAACCATACTATAACCCGGCGTAACAAACCACTCAAACACTGTGGCCTGGCCTTTAATTGCTAGATGTTTCCCTGTCTTCAAGCAAAGGGCTTGCACTTTACTCCTTTTCAGAAAAACATATTTTTAAAAAAGATCTGGGGACTTCTTACCATGTGTACATCCATCTGTAGGGTGGTGGTAACAAATAGGCCCACTTTCAAGGTGAAACATCATCTTTAATTCAGTGGAATTTACCTCCTGTAGTATTCCCTTGGAATACCTGCAGCGGTATATACTTCAATTCCGGCAATGAGGTGAGTGCTAAAAACAAGAGGTATTGTGTAAAAAAAACACCTGCTTTAACATTGCCCCCGAGCATGTAATGAAGACCTCAGCCTCAGCCCACTCCTTCACCTAACTATGGAGTGGCTGTGGAGAGAGAGAGAGAGAGAGAGAGAGAGAGAGAGAGAGAGAGAGAGAGAGAGAGAGAGAGAGAGAGAGAGAGAGAGAGAGAGAGAGAGAGAGAGAGAGAGAGAGAGAGAGAGAGAGAGAGAGAGAGAGAGAGAGAGAGAGAGATTTTGCTGCAAATACATGGGGGTGCCCACAGCCCCTCCTTAACCCCTCCTTAATCACCCTACATTAATTATTCACCTTAACCCACCCCCACATTGATTTGCGGCATAATTTGGTGTAAAGAATTCAATGATGTCTACCTCAATGAAATCCACTGTGGCAAAAACTCCATATCCCGTTCTAATTCTCTGCCTGCCTTACTACCCCGTGTTTCTATTTCTCCTGTCCTCGGTTTCTCTCACTCTGCTCGCTGTTTCTCTTTTTCCCTCCAACTTTCACTATTTCTCAATTGGGCTCTCTGCCTGTCCAGCGCCCCCTAGCTCATCTTTCACTCGCTCTTTCTGCCTGTATTGTTCCTTGTCTCTGCTCTCTTCTTCTGCTAGACTAGCTCCCTCTCAACCTTTGCCTGTCTGTCTGATTTTTGTCTGTTTCTCCCCTGGTCTCTCTGGCTCCTCTCTACATTTGCTTGCGTCTCAGTTAGCCTCACTCCTGGTGTGTTGTCTTTTGCTGTACTCTAGTCGCCATTTGTATTTCGTATCTGCTTTCTCCACCTGCGCACTCCCACCCACTGACCTCCCCATCTCTCTTTCGCTGGCTCTCCTATCCCTTTCTCTCCCTCTCAATGACTGTTCTCTGTTTAATGCTCTCTCCCAGCGTCTCTTACTTCGTCTTTCAGTCAATATCAGTGGTCGAAGTGTACGAAAAGTAGTGGAACTATGTTCCCTACTGGCCTGCACCGCTTCCCACAAACCCCATGGCCATGCCCTCTTCCATGCACAATACAAACCCCAAAACTCATGTGCCTGCTGTTTAAGGGAACGTCCAGTGCAGTGCACTGAAAGTGCAAGTTTCAACTTCTTCCTACACTTTTATTTACACTTTCATTTTAAAACGAAACCATTCCGGAACGGTTTCTTTTTAAAATAAAAGTATAGGAACGGTAAAACTTAATTAAAAGTTGTATAGGAGCACTGCTCCCGACCGCTCCCGCCCACTTCGACCACTGGTCTGTATGACTTACACTCGCTGCCTGCATCACTGTTTATATCTGCTCCCCTCATCTCCATTCTGTCGCTACCACGATGCTCCTGTATATCGCAGTGTCTGATCTGATATGTTATTTATAACGCGCCTGTACACAAGTGCCTGCTGTCTCTCTGCTGCATACTTTCTCTTCTACGCTCATTATGTCCACCTGTTTGAGCCTACTACTATCCCTAACAGTCAGGTGTAGTAGCAGGCTCAAACAGGTGAGCCTGACTGCCCCTCTGTCTCTTTCTCCATCCCTTGCCACCTCACCCGCCACCACTGCTGCAGGCCCCTCTCTCTCCAGTGGCGTTGATTCACCAGAATGTTATGAGGAGTGGAAGTGGCATCGCTCGACACTGTGGTTATATCCCTTGAATATGTCATCACAGGAAGTGATCTCACATGACCTTCAACCCAGGTGACATCACAAGAAGTTATAACACAAACCCCTGAAGGCATGCATCGACATTAGGGCAGGACCCAATATTTGGGCGGTGCCCATCCTCTATTGTGCACCCAAATCTGGCTGAGTAGTCATCTTGGCATCTCTTGTACCCTCATACCAGCAGAGCTTTTCCCACTATGTTCAAGTGGGCTCTACTGCACTGGGCATTATGCAGTGCCCGTTACCACTGTCTCCATGTGGTTCCTATTCCCTACTGTAGTTTAAACAATACTAGTATAAACGTGTTGTGCCCATTCGCTTAAAAAAAAAACTCACAAGTCCGGGTTTCACAGCGGAAAAGTCAAGTAATTACTTGTGTGCTCTCAAGGCCTTTGGTGGACTTTGTGATGCTTGTGTAACACTACTGACAATGGTCCATAGCATTCTACACAAAAAGAAGGGCAGCACACAGGCCACTTTCAAGGCTGCACGGATCTCCCCAGGAAACAAATAGTTCGAAGGCAAGCCCCCTTCAAAATGGAGGGGCTGCTGGGTTGGGCGGGCGCCCGGCGTGTCCAGACTCTTTTGACTAGGGAGGCCCAAGTGGGCCACTGATTTATGCAGGGGTGGCATGAAGTACGAGCACCCACACACACACAATGATCATAGTTTAGGGTAATGGAGAGGCACCTGGGGTGGCCAATCAGATTCCAGGGGTAGCACGTGTCACCCCAGGCCACGCCTATGGCGGGCAGTGGCAGCAATGTCAGGAAGGGAAGGGGCAGTCAGCTCATCTGGGCCTGTCCGTACCAGGGCTGGATGCTGTGCCCCTTACCTCTCGGCACGGTCGCTATGATGCAGTGCATCGGGCAGGAAAGCAGCTAGGCATGTCAGTGTGGGGGGGGGCTGCTTGGGGGGCAGGTGGGACACCTTTTCCGCTGGCTCAGGAGGGGAGCTGGAAGTGGGAAAACCACCATTTAAGGGGCAACCCTATGATGGGTGAACATCAGTTTCCCCCTCCTCTGGCAGCCTGCCGCCAGTCCCTGCTCCACACCCACCACAGCGCCATGGAAAGAAGTTGTGTTTCCGTCCCACCCACCCCAAATGATCAGAATGGGGGGGGTGAGAAGTCAGTGTGTGCCCCTTTTAGGGACCAGAGTTCTCAGAAAGGGACAGCGGGGAAGGCTGGCTGCCTCTCACTGTGAGGGTTTCGGGCAGTTGGAGGTTCCGGGGACAGGATCAGGAGGCAGTCGGTATGGGGACGAAGTAAGAGGTCTTCTGGTATCGCCCCCAAAGAGAGCATGGTGGGGAGGCCAGGCGGAGTTGAGTGCCTCACCACCAGTGGGGCTTTTTTTACCGTTTGCTTGCAGGGCAGTGAGGTGCACTTTCGAGTTAGACAGGGAGTCCTGAAAGGAAGGTGATGCTCGGAGGAGGTCAACAACATATTGGATCATAGTGAAGGCCCCGGGAAGGTGAGATACTGGAGGTCTTGCTGCAGAATCTTGGACAAGAGAGACGGGGAGTTAACAAAGCCCATGGGAATCTCTAGGTGAGCTGACGTCTCTTGTATGTGAAGTGAAATAGGTACTGAGAGTCAGGGTGGATGGAAACAGAGAAAAAGGAAGAGGCAAGATTAAGGCAAGTGAAACATTTTACGTTTTGGCAGGATACATGAGAGGATGACGAGGGTGTCCAATACCACCGGATGTGAAGGTATGACACCTTATTAAGGGCGTGTAAATTGTGAGCCTTTTTTCTATCGGGAGGATTGGAGTATTGCAAGGGCTAGTGGTGAATCAGGGAGGAGATGACAGGTTTAATACCTTCCTCTGCTTGTGGAGAGATCCTATACTGAGGTACTCGTGACAGAGGGACCTCAGGATTAAGAGTGATGCAAACAGGTTTGGCAGAGAGAATTTGGCCTACATCATTGGCGTATGCAGCCCAGAGGACAACTGGCAATGAGTTAATAAGGTGTTGTACCTGTGTAGCTTGAGTGGTTGTGAGGAGTGATGGAGTCTCTGGAGGAAGCTCAGAGTGCGCGGGCTGTTGGAGGAGGAACAAACACTCACCTTGTCTAGACTGTGGAACCTCTAGATAAATACCATACGGAGAACAATAATGGTACAATGCATTTTGCATAGCAGATCAATACCCAACAGATTTGCAAGGGAGCAGTCAAAGGCATGATGTTCAGCGATGGGACCAATAGAAACAGATAATTCATTGGACACCGGGTGTGTAATGGTGGTGCAAGACATACCAACCACATTTACAATTTCTCTGGAAACGTTAACTTGTGAAAATTCTGCAGCTCATAGCATCGGGCATTATCCACCATCATGGAAGTTGGTGATGATTTTCCCCATTTTTAAAAATGGAGATGTAACTTTGCCTTCTTCATATCGGCCTGTATCGGCCTGTATCTCTCTTGGACACCTCATTTAACATTTTTGGCTGGGTTTTGCTGGGACACTTAGAGAGTTGGCTTACAGAGGGTGCGATTTTGACAGATATACTATTTGGTTTTCACCCCGGCTTAGTTACAATGGAAGAAACACTGAATTTGGACCTCTTGGTGTCAAACATTGTATTTTTCAGGGGCGAGGTGGTGAGGTGGTTTATCTCGCCTTCATGGACTTAAGCACAGCCTTCGACAAAGTCGATCATCTGAAATTGTGGGCTGTGCTTGAGTCCATGGGTTGTCCTGAGGTAATCCTGGGGGTGCTGCGGGAGATTCATACAGACAATAGAGCCAATGTCTGATTTGGACCCAGTAGTAAGTGCACTGAGTGTTTTAACATAGGGTTGGGGGTTCGGCTGGGGTGTGGGCTTGCCCCATACTCTTTATCCTGTATATCAATGGGTAATTGCAGGTTTTGTTGAGCACTGGTGCAGATTATTTTGGCCCAGGGGACAGGCCCTTCCCGACAATACAGTGCTTATGGCCAGAACCCCCAGGGCCCTACAGACCGTGGTTGATGCATGCACCTCCTTCATGACTGGCCTAGGACTTAAGATCAACACTGGTAAATCACCATTGATGGGTTGTAGTAGAGGAAGGAAGCTCATCAAGATGCACCCCATAGTGTGTAGTGGGGAAGTTATTCCCAGGGTAGCTGAGGATGATTATTTGTGGGTAAGGTTTTCAGAGACACTGTCGGGCAGTGCTCATGTAAAAAAACAGTCCCTGAAAATGAGCCAATATTGGCGGGGCTTATCTCGCTTTTTAGCAAATGTAACGGACAGCACATGCAATCAGCACTTAAGGTTTACACCTTGCACATTAAGGCAGCTATTCAATATGGAGGAGCATTGTGGGGTTTTTGCAAGCACAGTGATTTTCCGAGTAAGGAAAACCGGCTCTTCAAAAATCTTTTAGGGTTCCCAGGCTCATCATCCTGTTCGTCGGTTCATAGGGAACTGGGGATGGCCTTTTGGGAGGATGAATGATCAGCCGCCCAAGTAATTTATGGCTGAGACTATGGGGCAACAAGAACGCAACTTTATGCCACTTATCTTAAGAAATACGTTGAATAGGGATAGGTGGGCTAAAATATCTTGGATCTTTTGGGTCTGTGTAATATTTCTGTTCACTTTCCTCCTGCCGCAGTGTTATCGCCGTTGGAAGTAAGAACTTACAAGGAAGCAGTGACCCGGGGGAGATTGCAGTAAAACGCACCTTTGAGGCATGGGGGACACATGCCGATCTCCATCACAGGCTTATAAGTGGGATCCCCAACATACAGTGGTATCTTGTCTGGGCTGGGAAAAAGCACCATAGTTGGTTTATCACCAGGGCAAGATTTGATTGTTTGTCTTGGGAAGATAGATTAGGGACAACGTGCTCACCTTAGAAGGAAGATGGCACGGAGCAACACAGATTCGATCCCCGGGTCCGTGCTTAGAAACTTCTGGGTATTAAGCGCATTATAAATAACCAATCCTAGTATATCTTATTGCTGTGGGGATATATTGAGAACTGGTCTGGATATCCTGATGGTCCCAGCTGCCCTGTGTGTGGAGCCCCTAAAGAGAATTTGAATCACTTTATATTATTTTGCCCAGGCTATGTGGAGATAAGAAAACTGACAATTTTGCAGATTGGAAAACGTACGGATTTACGTCATTACAGACCTGCTATAAGGTTCCTTCTGATGGCAGGAACTGAACTGACGGCATGGGCCCTTTTGTCCTTCTTGAAAGCTGCTATGTATATAAGAAAGGTTTTTTTTCAGGGATTGGACTCTGCATTTTATTATTCTGATAATGTGTGGTTTTAATGTATTTTCTTTTCCCTGCAGAATCTATGAACTTGTTCTGGTGAGTGATTGATCCACTATGTATATTTTGCTCATTTTTATGTTATGCTTTGTTTTGCCCGTGTTTGATGGATGTTTCTTTCATCCGAATAACCTCAATCAACAACACAGCGTAACGGAATTACTGCCACTTACTGCCATTTTCCCCCAGACTGCTGTACTGGGAATGAGGCTAAATCTAACATGTTTTCTTTTCTCTGCTAAACATCCCTTGGACGCTAGAGTTGCATGAAAGAACCCTATTATGGAAACTCTCTCTCTCCCTCCAATTGTCCTGGGCTAATCCGTGCCTTCAGCAGCTTCATCTGCCAAAACAAACACTTGAACCTATCCTGAGATGTTACGCTTGTTCTAACACCAGAGTCTGCCACGAAATCCACACTTGTGCAGCAAACCTTCACACCACATGTCGGCGTCTTCATAGTTCCACCAGCTGCTGGTTCCACCATGAGCGCCATGAGCCCCATGTTCTCCATACTCTTCTCTTCTTCTAACACATCCTGGCCATGGAGTTCACACGAGTGCCTCTGTTCATCTCGCATACAAAATCAAAATCTCCCAGACATTTGTAAATGTTGACCTCATTCCCTTTTGCGAGGCCGATGTAGCTTGAAGCGATCGCACCGCCACATCAGAAGAAGGTCCTTTGTTCACATGTGGTAAGTTTGTTTCCCTTCCTTTCATCACCCCTCTCCAGGGCACGCGCGTGGTGCCGATTCTTATGTACGCACATGTAGATTTTTCACCACCATGCTCATCAAGCGTCCTCACCCTAATTGTTGACGCGTCCATTCTTTCCAACTCAACAGCCTCTCCTGGATACTCTTGCTAATACAATGTACAACTACTTGGTCACAAATATGTTGGTCAGCCTGCTGGCTGAACTCATATTCTGCTCATATTCTGCTAAAATGTGCAAAGCCTACACATATTCCTCAATGGACTCATGGGCACCTTATTGGCCTTTCAACAATAACGTTTGTCTGCGCAGCATAATGTCCCTCCATTCTCTTAGCGCCCTACTTGTACAACCTCTTGATCCGCTACCTTCAGTAAGTGTTGAAAAACGCTTTGGCCATCCAAACCCAGAGCTTTTACTTAATAAATCAGGTTTCTTTTCAGGTTCAGAATACGCACCGTCCCTAGCTGTCAGATATATCTCACGTGCCCTAATCCACATTGACAGGACGCTTACCCAGTATGGCAAGAAAGGGTGGCAGAGAAAGCCTGTTCCCAGGCTGCCATAGTCAATGTACACACAGACCTTTCATGCCAGGGCTCCCTCAAGTACCACAGATCCATAGTTATATCTCAACGTCAATTTTTTCTTGCTGGACCAGCACACCTCCAGCACCGTCACCCCTGACCTGTCTTTACCTCATGACATGGAGTAGCGTGCATCAAAATGTCACCAATACCTACACTTCCCTGGAGCCTGACAGATGTGTGCCCGAAGCCCATCGCTGCTGGCGTCGTTCCATGTGGTGCAATGCTTTGTACAACTCCTCTACGTTCCTCGCACAGGAACCCTGCCGCGTCTGATGTCACCTGTTCATCTCCCTGACTCTGGCCAGATGACACAGGTAGGCAAAAGGTTAACAGTGAGTATGTTTATTATGCAACCCATGACAGGAAACACATTAATGGCACTTGACGCTAACAGCTTTCCCACCAACTAACATCATCCAAGCTTCAATCAACATTCCATCCCCACCCGTTCCATGGTGTGCGACATGGGTCTCATGCCACTTGGAATACCACATGCACGATATGACAATCAGCTCTGGGCAGCATTCACCAGAACCCTGTACACAAGTGAGTGCCACCATGGATCCCTTCACAAACTCCTGCACAGCCATTAAATTCATCAACATCATGGTAGCTCGCGTGTTGCCGGAATCCACTAGGGCTTCTCTTTTCCATTATCCAACCCATATTTTTTATCTTAAAAGTATAGGGGTGTTAGTGTACTGTGCTCCCCTTATTAGCAGTCTCCTCATTTTGGACCAAAAGGGGCGCGCATACAGAATTGGTGCACACCTCATCTAGAACTTGTGGTCTGGCACGTTCCCTTGGATGTTCGAAGTTACAATGTGGGTCTTGATATACTGAACAATACCAAATTTCATGCTCTTCTGGTTATCAATGGCAGATATTTGTCTATCGATGATCAGAGAGTACCCCCCTCCCCCCATGAATGTACATATGACTTTGAACAAGGAGGCACTGGGCCTCATTGTGAGATCGGCGGAATGGGTTAACGGGTTCCGCAAATGGGTGCGGACCCGTTAACTCCATTCTGCGCGATTACAAGCTCCCCTCGCGGGACCCGGTAAGGAACGCCTGGTCAAACCAGGCGTCGTTACCAGGTCCCGCAAGGGGAAGAGGGAGCAAACAACGGGCCGCTCGTAATCGGTCCGTTGTTTGCACCCTCTCCCATTCCCATTGAGCCCTATGGGGGCTCAGATGGGAATGGGGAAGGCCCGGGTTCCCAGAGGGAGGAATTACCGGGCCCTCCGTACTCAGAATGGCCCATTCCGGGAACCCGGTAAGAGAGCCCGATTTGGCGGCAGCCATGGAGCTTATAGCTCCATGGCTAATAGCTCCATGGCTGATGCCAAACCTGTAATGAGGCCCACTCTGTTCAGACCAAGATACACCTACCAATACACCAAAAACGTCAACGTCTTGCAGAATCGCACGCAATATCAGTCATAATACCTTCAGTAAATACGTGAAAAAGTTGATCTCGCGGGAATGGCAGACCGGATGTGGAAGTTTGTAATTACAAGCAACATTTTCTCTTATTTGCACATAAATGCACACAAAAATATTTGTAGTGATGAAAGTACATACACCATCTTGGGAAATGTCATGATGACTCTCATCATATCAATATCTTTCTTTTTACATTATTTTTATTGGTATTTGTTCAACAAACAGTTCCAACATTGATTATCCACCGTTTACATCATTGTTTTTACAACAACATAAACCTAACTCAACAAGCATCTTGCAATATCTTCTTGTCATTTCTCAGTGAGCAACCCATGTCAAAGTCTACCCAACCCTTCCACTCTTCACTCGCCCTCGTTTCCCGTGTCTTGTGCCCTCAGAATCCCTACAATATTCCCATCTCTGTGCCTTGGCCCTGGGGCCCCAAGGGGGTCTGTCGTCTGGTGAACCAAATAGTGAATGTGCCAATGCATTCCATTGGGCCACTTTCTCCAGGCTCTCCCTCAGTCCGACCCGCATGGCCCAGTCACTCCGCCAACTTTCAATGTTAGGGCCCTCTGGTGATTTCTAAGAAACAGCTATTTGTCTTTTAGCCAATATCCAAGCCAAATTTAGCATCCTATTTACCAGTTCCATCCCCTTCAGTCGCGGGAGCATGCCCAGCAGACATGCCTCCTCGACCAATTGGATCTTAATATGCCCCCTCTCTTTAGTCTGTATTCCATTTCTTGCCAGAATTGACCAATCGCAGGACATGTCCAGAACATGTGCAACATGCCACCTTCTCCACCCCACATCTGGGAAATCCCTTATCCAGTGAACCAGGAAATTGGGCTACTACCGGTGGCATCATATATGCCCGGTGTAAAACATAACATTTAGTTAATTTAAATATGGCATTTCCTAATACCTTCTTGGGATACTGGAGCGCCCCTGCCCACCATTCCTGCTCTGTAAATTCCCCGCCTATGTCCATCTCCCACTTATTTTTGTTCTTAAGAAAGTCTACTGATAGTGCTGTCAACATCCTATGGTAAAGTCTCGACACCCCGTGTCCGCTTTCGGATACAGTGTACAATAATTCCAACACACTATTTTCTTCCGAGAGTCCTGGGACTTCCTGCCATAGACATCTAGCTTCATGTAGAATCTCAGAATGTGTTATGAACTGGCCCACCTGTACTCCACATTCCTCACCATCTCAGGAAACTCCAAGAGCCCTTCAGGAGAAAACAAGTTCCCTATAGTCGCCACCCTTTTTTCTTCACACTGGGTCCGAAACAAAGCTAGATCTCCACTGTTCACTTCGTAAATTGCACCAGAGGAATATTGGGTGAGTACAGCTCACCCATATTCAGTCGTGTCTTGGTTGTAGACCATATATTTTTGCCTAACTGCAGGTTATATGGAGTGTTTCGTATTCTAGTTTTCTTCAGCCAAAGCTCTTCCTTCAAGAGGTGTGGTGGGATCGCTTCCCAGAATAAGGTGCGCTCCAGCTTTCCCACATCTGACAACCACCCAGCTACATGCTACAATTGCCCGGCCAGATAGTATAACGCAAAATGTAGCAGCCACGCCCACCCCCCTCTCCAGATAGTCCCTGTGCAATGTACTCAGAGCCACCCTTCTTTTAACGGAACCCCATATGAAGTCACCTATTGTCGATTGAAGCCCTATAAAAAAGGGCCTAGGTATCAGATACAGTATATTTACAAAATAACTTAATAGACTCTGAAGGACCACCATTTTAATCACTGCATTTCTCCCCATTACCGAGAGCGGCAGTTTTTTCCAAAATTCTATCGATTTCTCCAAGCCTATTTTTGCTCGTGCCGTGTTCCTCTAATGTGAGAGTCTGATATCATGGTATATGTTAACCCCCATAGTATTGAATATTGAACCAAACAGGTCTCCCACCCGAGTCCCAACTCTGGTAAAAGCGACTCATCAAGTCCTGCCGGGAGCAGGACATTTTGGCCCCGCCATTTCGGCACGGGCCGATTAGCCGCAGACGTTACACTACTATTTCCATTCCTATTGTAATTTTAACAGCAATAAACATTTAAATAAAAAATGAGGCCATCACGAACCTTGGCATGCAGGTCTGGGTGACTGCAGAATTAACCACAAGGCTATCGAGATCTCATCCATGTTAGCTGCACCAGTTACCTATGTATATCATGATCAGTGTAAATAATGGATCATGACCTACATTCATATAAGTAGCTGGTGCATCTGAAACTGAAAAGATCTTGATAGCCTAGTGGTTAATTATCCTGTTTCACAGCCCTGCAGGCCAGGGTTCAAAACAGCATTGCTTCAGTATTTTTTTTATTTTATTTTTAAAATATTAATGCTGTGCCGAAACATGCTGGTGCCAAAAGATCCCTGTGATGGTCTGGTCGTGCCAAACCGGCCCGTGCCAAACTGGCCAAGCCGAAATGGGGTGTACCGTCCTGGCCAACCTGCCAACGGCAACATACATGATTTCTTCCTACTCACCTTAATCTCTGAAAGTTTCGCAAGGTTATCTGCGTAAAGGAAGACTACATAGCTCACTCCATCTATTTGGAGCCCAGCCTCTCTGGATTCCATCCTAAGAAATGCTGCCGTAGTCTCTAGAGCCAAAATAAAAAGCATGGCCAGTAACAGACATCTTTGTTTCGTGCCCCTTAAAAGATTCTTCCGGTCTGATGTAAATTTACCTGTACAGACTCTCGCAGTAGGTGCAATGTAGTAACCTGACACACTTCAGGAAACCTTCCCCACCCAAAATCAAGAGAGGCAAACAGTCACTCCCACCTCACTGAGTCTAATGCCTTGATCGCATCCAAAGAAATCATGACGCCGCTCTCCCTCCAGGTTCGAGTTCCGTCTATTACTGCGTGCAGCCTCTGCAGATTCTCTGAGGTGGACCTGCCCGGAACATATCCAGTCTGATCCGGGTGAATTTACGTTCCAATCACTGCTTTAAGCCGCTCTGCAAGGATGGCTTTAAGAATTGGACTGTCTTGGTTGATCAAGGAGATTGGTAAATATGACGCTCAATGTTACACTGATTTGTCTGGTTTTCGTATTGGAACAATTATGTATGCACTCATACTTGGTGCTAACCTCCCAGACTTGTATGCACCTAGGAAGGTGTAGAACAGTCTTGGAGCCACCTCAGTGATAAACTCCTTATATAACCTGACTGGTAGTCCGTCCCCGCTCCATGCATCTTACTGGTAGGCAGAGCTCGTATCACCACCCTGAGCTCTTCTATCGTGAGCGGTTCCTCTAATGACTCAGCTTGTTCTTGCATTAGGTTTTTTTGGGACAGTGAGCCTCATTCTGAGTCCGGCGGTAACCCTGCTGGTGCGACCAGAGGACTCGGAATAATTTACTGGGGCCCTTATTTACCGGTGCCACTGGGCTATTCCAAGTCCGGCGGCTGGGAAGTCAGGCGCCGATACATTTACAAAACCCCATTCCCATTCCCATGGGAGTGGGGACACGGGAGCACCGGCACTGTTGCTAACGTGCCAGTGCTCCCGTGAAAAGTCTGCTTACCGTGACCACTGCAACCGGCATGGTCAGAACTGTCGGGCACAGCGGCCCCAGCAGGCAGACGTAAAACAAACATACCGGCACCCTTGTTTGGTGAGCCGGCAAACTTATAATGTGGCCCAGTGTCTCTCTAATCTCTGGTCGATTATACAGTCCTTTACCATATCAATCTAAAGGCACATTTCCCTGTTTAAATTGCTTTACCCAGCACTACATCCTGAAAGGCTCTTCATTCAATTATCCAAGAAGTGTTAATATTAAGTAACTCACAATCACACTAACCTGTTCAGACGGCCAACACGGGAGCAGCAACTGCAGAAAGCAAGAATCTCCCGGAGGAACCTGCACCCCCACCGGAGCTCGAATACCCACGGAGGGGAGGCACCCAGGGAAACCCTCTGGGGGAGAAAACCCTGATGAAGGAGATGGAAGCTTCTCGGATGGATGGAATCCCTTCACATGTGCATCTTCAATAAGTTGAGGCACAAGCCCTACGGGAGAAAATAGGACAGGTAAGTGATGGATGATGGATAGTGAGAAAAACTATGAAAGGAGAGGAAAGGAGAATCCTTACGAGAGTCTGGCTTGAACGGTCGTTAGTGATGGAGAGGGTGAGCGTGGCGTAAGGATCTGCTCGTGAGCCTGGTTCTCGTAGCGCCGGGGGAAATCCTGGAAAGACTGAATGAGTAAGTATGAGAATGTGAGGAGAAACCCGAAACCCAAGAAAGAAACATTCACTGTATGAGAGGGGCTCTGGGTCCTACCGAACACCGTACACTTGAACGAGCGTAACGGATAGAGAAGTGCGGGAGAGTCTGGCGAATTGGAGAATTGATAGTGAGAAAACCTGGAACAAAGTCTCTGGGAAGAGGGAAACAAGAGAGAAAGTGAGCAACAAAAGACAGAAAGTTGGTTAGGAAAGGTGTCACCCTAGATTCGAACTTACGGAGTGTCTCTGGCAACAGTAGCGACGCTAAGAGGCGAGTATAGACGATCCTTTAATAGAGTCATGTGACTCTCTGCCAGCGTGCGTTGACAGCGTGAATCAACTAGAGCGCTAAGGCTCATTCTGCTGGGTTCTACAGCCCTCCGTCTTGTAGAATGAAGCATCCTTCTCCTATAGACCACGGACCAGCGTTGGAAAGGTGAAACAAGAAGGATAAGTCATTCCGTTAAAATATTTTGCAAGCTGCCAGCAGTCTCTCCAAACTTCAGTCGTGCCAGGGATCCCTTGATTCCCGCAACCACACCAGTGACAAAAGTCATTTTTCCCCCCTATTGTTCTGTGTTTGGGATTTAAACTAGAGCTCTGTTAGTCACAAACCAGTGTCACATCGCACTGTGCTATTTTAGAAATGCAAGTTTTTGTGTGTTTCACTCAATAGGCTGCTTGAAACAGGCTTTGGGCCTCATTACGATTTTGGCGGTAGCCATGCTGCTTTTGGATTTTTGCCGCCAAAATCTGGTCCGGGTTCCCAGAATGGGGAATTACCGGGCCATTCTGAGTTCGGAGGGCCCAGTAATTCCTCGCTCCAGGAACCCGGGCCCGGACCTTCCCCGTTCCCATTTCAGCCCCCATAGGGCTGAATGGGAATGGGGGAGGAAGCAAACAACGGGCCGATTACGAGCGGCCCATTGTTTGCTCCCTCTTCCCCTCGTGGGACCATGAGGGGACCTTGTAATGAGGCGGCACGGGTTTAACGGGTCCGCCTCCTTTAGCGGGTCCCGTTAACCCGTTCCGCCTCACTTGTAATGAGGCCCTTTGTGTCAAGCAGTCTATTGAATGAAAAAAGAGACATCGGGGGTCATTATGACCATGGCGG